>NC_083226.1:126765934-127076582 GCF_032191835.1 Heteronotia binoei | reverse complement strand
TTGCCGTCGTTTAAACATTTTGTTTTTAGCTAAACATGTGCCTGGGGTTAATAATGGAGTGGCGGGCGCGCTGTCTCGCCAACAGATGGAGCGCTTTCACCAGTTGGCCCTGGAGGCCGATCCGCTGCCATTCTGGATGCCTCAGAACCTTTGGCAGCTTGGCAGGCAGAAGCCGGTAGGGCAATTCTTTTAGCATTGGCCCCAAGTACCCGGAAAGCTTATGAACGTTCTGCCTTACAGTTTAAGGTATTCAGGAGCTCTGTGGGGCTGGATGAACACTGGCCCATCCTGGTCTCACACCTGATGCAGTTCTGCATGCACCAGAAAAGTAGGGGTATAGCTGTAAAATCTATTCGGAGTCAGCCGCTTTAGCATTTATTAGTAAGGCGCAAGGGCACCCTTCTGCTGTAGATAATTTCAGGGTAAAAAAGATGTTGGAGGGCTAGTCCAGGGAGCGGGGGATTCTCGTCAGCCCATTTCCCCTCCCATACTCAGAGGGCTGGGTGGAGTTTGGCCAGAGGTGTGCAGTTCTGATTATGAAGTTGCGTTGTTCCACGCAGCTGCACTCACGGCATTCTTCGGCGCCTTAAGGGTATGTGAGCTAGTACTGCTGTCTCGTAATGACCAGTCCGAGTGTGCATTGCAGTGTGGCGATGTAACTTTTAAGGAAGAATATGTGTTCTTGCGAGTTCGGCGATCCAAAACGGATCAAATGCAGAAAGGCACTACAGTTAAGATTGGTCCCTGTTGGGAGGCGGGTGTATGTCCAGTACAAGCCTTAAAGCAGTACATGGCTGTATGTGGGAGCACCCAAGGGCTGTTTTTCTGCCATTCAGGGGTGGGGGGGCTCACCAAGTATCAGTTTTGGGCGGTGACTGCACGGGCACTGGAGAAGATAGGGCTGAGTAACTTTAAGTTTGGGACCCATTCCTTTTGAATCGGGGCCACATCGACTGCGGCACCAATGGGCTACCCAGGGCCGGCCATACAGAGGGTGGGACAGTGGTGATCGGCAGCCTACCAGGCCTATGTGCGTCCTTTGTTGTTTCCTTGAAGGGCCTGAAGTTAGCATGGCTATGTTGTGTTTTTTCAGTTGTTGACTGTTGTTTCATTACAGGTGCTGTGGCTCGCCTTGGGAGGCTGCGGATCCTCATTTGTGGGCACAGTATGATATTCTGGGCTGCCCACTTTGCCAGAAGATCGCCGGTCGGCTCACAGTTGGGACTGAGCAAGTGGGCTATTGTGGACTGGCAGGGGCGAAGGGGGCTACGTTGGCCCGGGCTTCTGCCTTTGTTGTTTTCTAGAAGGGTCGGTCTGCTGCCTCACATTCTCGTCATTCACCTTGGGGGGGGGGAATGATCTGGGTTTGTTGAAGGGGAAGGCCCTGCCTTTGCAGGCAGCGGTGGATCTTCGGACCATTGTGCTGAGGTGGCCTGGAGTTCACTTGATTTGGTCTGCCATTTTGCCTCGGAGAGTCTGGCGAGCCGCTTTGGACCCTGCTGGGATCGAGTGGGCCAGGAAAAAGGCAAATCAAGCCCTGAAGAAGGCCTTGGAAGGTGGTCTGGGTACCTTCTTCCCCACCCTGCAATTAGGATGGATAGGGTGGAGTTGTATCAGCCAGATGGCGTCCATCTGTCCAATGTTGGGAATCGGGCTTTTTTGAGCGATTTACGGCAAGGTCTTCGAGTGGCTCTGGGCCACCCGGGGGGCGCGAATACCTAAACAGAAGTTTGGCATTTGCAGTGGCAGAAGGAGCTAGGGGTTTATACCCTGTTGGTGAGCACCCAGGCCTCTGCACCTGTTTAGTGCAGTTGATCCGCAGGAAAGGCAGATGGGCTTTACAGCTCAATGTCGTATAATGCGGATCGTATTCATGCCTCCCCTTAGTCGCCTCCTTTTGGTGATCGGGGCTGAAGTGTAAGGGGAGGGCAGTTGTGGTCTGCCGGCCCGGCACTAGCCACATTTGTATGGCTCGTACTGGGGGCAGGGTGGCTCACCCATTGTTGGACTTGGCGGGGTTGGTGGAAGACCCCAGGGCTTGTCCTATAGTTGTTTACCTTGCCGTATTAAGTTGTAGTTAATAAAGCGGCCCATTTTCCCAATATTTCTGTGTCAACCTATTTATTCCAACTGGGGGGGGGGGTGCAAAAGGCATTTGCATTTTTGTAATCATACAAATGATTGTATAAACTTTGGTATTAGTCTTAACATGAAGTTAACAGCAGCATAGATTTGTCCTTTGTGTTTCTTACTGTTTTTCATGTAATCTTTTAACATATGGATAGGAATTAAACAGCTGACATAAAGATGCAGTAATGGGAATAGATTTGGCTACCGAACAGATTCATTGAGGCCTAGGATATGTGTACACGTGATCCAGCAACCTGGTTCAAGCTATACAAGTCAGTGCCTGGCTAGAAGACCTCTTGGGAACACTATGGCTGAATTCAGATGGCCAATTTGAGCCAACATAGGCATGGCCCCCAGGTGGATTAAAAAAACAAGGTCAGACAGGCACAGTTGCCACCCATCCTGCACTTGCATTTATCCCATTATCTGACCTCTCTGAGATGGATAAAATAGCTACCACTTGGGAAGTGGTAGCAAATTCTTCTACTACACTCCATCCATCTTTCTGATTGTCTGAATGTGGGAGCATGTAAGCAAGGCAGGTTGGTGGTGTGAACCCACCAATCTGCTCTAGGTGCTCACCAGTATTCTTTAAAAAAAATCACTGCCACAGAACACATGAGTGCATGACTAATAAAAAATGTAAGGGAAGAAAAGAACCCCAAACTGCACTAAGGAGATGGTACAGAGGTACAAAATACACATGGTCTTGCACACTTGGGAGGCCCTTTGGAGTAGTCTTGTGGCTAGGATTTGTAGAATCTTTCGGGCTCAAGTGCCGTGTTCTACTGGAGAAAGTTTTTCTTCCAGACGTTTCGTTCTCGGCTGGAAGAAAAACTTTCTCCAGTAGAACAC
The DNA here is from genome assembly GCF_032191835.1 of Heteronotia binoei. Classification (NCBI taxonomy): domain Eukaryota; kingdom Metazoa; phylum Chordata; class Lepidosauria; order Squamata; family Gekkonidae; genus Heteronotia; species Heteronotia binoei. The sequence goes on along the minus strand of NC_083226.1, from coordinate 127,073,597 downwards.
AGCACTTGAACCCAAAAGATTCTACAAACCCTAATGATGTTACCAGCCATGAAAACCTGAAATCTTTGATAGTCTTGTGGCTGCTGTGCCCTTGTGCTTAGGATCACAGCCTCTGGGCTGTGGTGATGTCAATTTTTGTAGAAAAATAGGTGGTGGAGCTCATCCAGGGATTCTTATGCAGCTGCACCTACTATTCATGGACAAGGTGGGGAGGAGGAGGGGGGAACCACCAGAAAGGTTCAGGAGCTGTGCTCCTGTGAGCTGCTGCTGAATTCAAGGCCTGGTACACAACAAACGTCAAACCGCTCCAAAGGGCCCCCAAGTGAGATATGGGCACCTTGTGCAAGACCATCTAACCAGGATTAATCCGCTGTATTTTGGGGTGGCCTATTTTGTGAAGCCTCTGCCCTTATGTACCCAGCGTATGTATGTTACTTTGAGTTTTATCACAAAAGAAAGGTAGGATTTTTAAAATGTTCTCTGTTGGGTAATTGGCAGCCTTGGGCTAACAACAACTTAATTAATGCTTTTAAATATGAGCAAATGACAAAGATAATGTAAACATCCAAATCTTGAATCATACAAGAAAGGAAAGGGACCTTTGAAGAGTTATTCCAATTCAACTAAAGTCAGCTTTGCAGTTAATTTAAAAATACTGTGATGCACCAGTGGACAAAGCCCAGATCTTTCCTAGAAACTAATGTACAGGAATACCATTTTCTAAAGTGTAATTGCATAAAGCATTTCTAAAACAGAAAAAGGAAGACTTTCAGATTATCTATCAAAGGAGATTTAAAGAGAAATAAACATTATCTCATTGCAAAAAATGTAGGCTCTGTCACATTAGACATCACTGCCCTCTTCAGGAAGTTCTCTACCATGCTGAATTTTCTTTTGGTAATATTTTATCAGTAAATCCCATCCAATGTTTTAGCAATATAGGTAGGCCCTATTCACAGATTTAGGACTAAATGATTAATCTTCCTTTATTATAAGTGATGATATTAAAACATATTTTGTTTGATATAAGCAGTGATGCTATTAAAAGACATTTTATTCCATTTATTAAAAAACCAGAAGAATATGCTCCTAAGAATTAGGATTAAAGCCAATTATGGACTCTGGGAGACAGCTATTAAAAGTTGTCTGACTAGATTGTCTGACTAAATCATCCAGCCAGAAAAAGAACCAACATGATTGCCTTGGAATTAACAGAGGTAAAAACAAACAAAAAGATCTCTCCCCAGGTACTGAAACAAGGAGCTGAGGCAGTCTGTAAGCATTTACAAAGGAGGAGGAGGAGGAGCAGGAGATTATTGGATTTATACCTTGCCCTTCACTCGAAGTGTCACAGTGGCTTACAGTCTCATTTCCCTTCCCCTCCCCTGAACAGAGACCCTGTGAGATAGGTGGGGCTGAGAGAGCTCTTTCAAAGACTGCTCTTGATAGAGTAGCTCTTTCAAGAACGGTGACTGACCTAAAGACACTCAGCAGATGCATGTGGAGGAGTCAGGAATTAAACCCACATTCAAAATGAAATTAAGAAAAAAGAAGGTGAATTAAGGAAAAGACCAGAGAAAAAGAAAATTATAAGGGAGATTACAATATTGCAAGCACAAATGAGACATCTGTTAAATAAAGAATTGGAATGGAATTTGAAGAAATTAAAACAGAAATATTTTGAGGGAGCGAATAAACCTGGAAAATATTTGGCCTGGCAATTGAAGAAAAAGAGAGAAAGTAAAATTATTAATAAAATTGTGGCTGATGAAAGAGAGATGGTAGATCAAGAAGGAATAAAGAGAGAATTTTTTAAATATTATGCTGAACTATTTAAAGGTGTTAAAGTAAAGAAGGAAAAGATGGAAGTGTATTTGCAGAAGATTAAAATAGCACCCTTAACTGATTATATGGAAAAAGTTTTGAATGATCCAATTGAAAAAATAGAAATTGAAGTAGCAATTAATGCAATGAAAATTGGAAAGGCACATGGACCAGATGGATTTATGGCAATTTTTTAAAAAACGTTTAAAGAAGAATTAATACCAAAACTTCAAAAATTAATGAATGTGATAAGAATAAATGGGAAAATACCAAATACATGGAAGGAAGCAGTAATTTCATTGATTCCAAAGGAAGATAGAGATGTCACTAATGTAAAGAACTATAGACCAAACTCATTATTAAACAATGATTATAAGATATACACAAGAATCTTAGCAGAATGGCTTAAACAATATCTAATAAACTTTATAAAGGAAGACCAAGCGGGTTTTCTCCCTAAAAGGCAAATAAGAGACAATATTAGAACTATTGTAAATATTGTAGAATACTATGAAAGACATCCAGAGAAGAAAGTTGCATTATTCTTTGCGGACACAGAGAAAGCTTTTGATAATTTGAATTGCGACTTTATGTTTGCAGTAATGGAGAAAATAAAGTTGGGGGAAAACTTTATAAGAATGATAAAAGCAATTTATACTGAACAACATGCAAGGTTATGTATAAATGCAGATCTTACAGAAGAAATGACAATCAGCAAAGGTACAAGGCAAGGTTGTCCGCTTTCACCATTGTTGTTTATAATGACTCTTGAAATCTTATTGCCGCAAATACAAGATGATGAAGAAATTGAAGGAATGAGAATTAAAGGATTTTCCTATAAATATAGAGCATTTGCAGATGATGTAATGTTTATAAATGAAAATCCTATGCAAGTAACACCTTTGTTGTTAGCCAAAATACAAGGCTTTGGAGAATTGGCGGGACTTTATGTTAATAAAGAAAAGTCAAAAAAATTGTGTAAAAATATGTAAGTAAGTAAACAAAAGGAATTGCAGAGATTAACGGGATATGAAGTTACCTCTAAAGTAAAATATTTGGGCGTGGAAATAACAATGAAGAATATTGATTTGTTTAAAAATAATTATGAAAAGTAATGGAGTAAAATGGACGCAGATATGATAAAATGGAACAAGCTTGATTTGTCATTGCTTAGTAGAATAGCTGCAATTAAGATGAACATTTTGCCGAGTATAATGTATTTGTTTCAAACCACTCCGATTGTGAAAGACAGTAAACAATTTAATAAATGGCAAAGAAGGATTTCAGAATTTGTATGGGCTGGGAAAAAACCAAGGATTAAAATGAAAGTTTTAACAGATGCTAAAGAAAGAGGAGGATTTCAACTACCAGATTTAAGATTATATCATGAAGCAGTTTGTCTAGTGTGGATAAAAGATTGGGTGATGCTGTTGAATAAAAAAATTTTAACGTTGGAAGGTCATGGAAATAAATTCGGCTGGCACGCTTATATGTACTATGGAAAGAAAAAGTTGGATGGGTTTTTTTCTCACCATTATATAAGAAATAAGCTACTAAATATTTGGATGAAGTACAAGAAATATGGCGATGAGAGAAAACCACTATGGATAGTGCCAGCAGAAGTAATAAGAATAACAGCTGAGACAGGAGAGGATAAAGGGTTGTCATATAATCAATTACTAAAAATACAAAGCGGTAAAATAGAATTGAAAACTGCTGAAGAGTTGAATAATAAATATGATTGGTTTCAAATGCAACAAATAAAAAATTTGGTGGAAAGCGATGTTAAAACTGAAGGAATAAGACGAGAACAAACAGAAATGGAAAAAGTTCTGCTTGGAGATAATGAAAAATTAATTTCGAAAATCTTTAAACTACTTTTAAAATGGTCTACGGAAGATGAAGTAGTGAAATCTCAAATGATTAAGTGGGCAATTAATGTAAATAAAGAAATACAGATGGGCACATGGGAATATTTGTGGAAGTACTCTATGAAACTCTCAACATGTCAGAGTATTAAAAAAAATTGTTTTAAGATGATGTACAGATGGTATATGACTCCTAAAAAGTGTGCAAAGATGAACAATAAGATGCCAGATAGATGCTGGAAATGTAAAAAACATGAAGGTTCTTTCTACCATATGTGGTGGACTTGTGAAAGAGCAAAAAATTATTGGCAGATGATTCAACAAGAGATTTCTAAGATCTTGGGATAAGAATTTAACAAAGTTGCAGAGACTTTTCTGTTGGGATTACAAATAGAAAAATTTCCAAAAGAAAATAGAACCTTAATCTGGCACTTTCTCTCAGCTGCTAGGACATTATATGCGCAGTTGTGGAAGCAAGAAAAAATACCAGAGAAATGGGATTGGATTGTAAAAGTTATGACATGGAGTGAAATGGACAAGTTAACAAAAACCTTAAGAGACGATGATTTAGAAGTATTTAAGATGGAGTGGGAAAAGTTCAGAAGATACGTAGAAAAAGAGTGGAAAATAAAAGGACATTGGACAATTTTTGATAATTACTAAGTATAAGAGGGAGGAGGATATTAATTTTGGTTGTTATTAATTAAGGGTACCTTTAATATTAAGATTTTAAGTATATAACACCAACGGGGGGTGGGGTGGGTAGAAAGTAATATATGGGATAGATAAAAAAGTAATCATTAATGATGTAAGAAATTGAAATTTATTACCATATGTTACTAATAAAATTGTTTGAAACCACAGGAATTAAACCCACTACTCTCATACTAGAGTTTGCACACTTAACCACTATACCAAACTAGCTCTCCAATATCATATGGAACAAGGTAAAGAAAGCAAGCAAGAAACTCCAAATGTCTGTGTTACACCTCTGAGGATGCCAGTCACAGTTGCTAGCGAAACGTCAGGTCTCACAATGTCAAGACCATGACCACACAGCCTGGAAAATCTACAAAAGCAAGAAAACAATGTTTAGTTTGCCCATGTGATATAGAAGCTATACTCTCTGACATTAAAAAAAAAAAAATTAAAGACTTGTGATTACTTAACAATAAGGGAAAGGCATTGTACCCATAGTAGGGACCAGCCTGGGGATGGGGGTGGGGGAGAAGGATGGCACAGACACACCATGCTTGAAAGAATCAGGTGGTAATTTTATTGATTACAGGTTCTGCAGGTCTGGGCACAGCATAGGCTGGGGACAACAGGTGGGGCTGACAGCTAAACTGCTGTCAGCACCTTCGCCAATCTGCCTGTTGGATTAATGGAGGGAAGACAGCTGGTATTCATCCTGGAAGCAGCAGACATCACTATTCCTACCATCACCATCCTTCTGGGGGTGTGGTCAATGAATCAGCCATGAAGTTGGCTGCCATGCACGCCATTCCCCCACAGCCTCTTAAGCCCTTCCCCTTTGGTTCATATAGAAAGCCCATCCAGCACAACCTGCAGTACGGTCCCCAACAATGCCTAAATGCCACAGGAAGCAGTCTGTACAAAACCTTTGATTATGACTAACTCATATTTTATAGTTCTGAGTACTTTTTAAAAAAAATTAAACTGTTTAATCAGAAAACCCCCAGAACAAGTGCACAAAACCAATATATGGACAAAATATAGGTGAGGGCAAAACAAATACAAAATAGAAGGTATCATCATCTAGATAGTTTGAATGAAACAGAAAATCAATACCCCTCATTGACCAGGACCGGATCTACATGTTTTTTGAGGGGGCGGATTTAAAAATGGTGCCCCCTTATGGGCCCATTCTACCTTATGGGCCCATATAATAGAATGGACTCCATACCCAATTTGCCCCCCCCCCTTCAGTGGCACCTGGGGCAAGCACCCCCCTCTGCCTTCCCTAGATCCGGCCTTGTCATTGACATCATAATGTTGCCCCCTCTCCAAGTACCCCAGAGATAACTTCCTAGGATTTAAAATATGCTTTTACCCGCATATCCATATATCAACATATGGGAAAAAATTCCTCTCTCAGCTTCCACATTCAGCAACAACCACAATTGGGAATACCAAACATCACTGAGATGAGAAGGAATTACTCCCTTTGGGCAGTATCAAATTATATTCTCCACCAGTCCCAACATTCCTCACACCAGCATTCCTCACACCCACCCTCCCTCCCCCAGTCCCATAACAATGAATTCCACCTCCCAACAGGAGGGGGGGACAGAAAAAAGCTGAACTGGGAAACCCTCCACCCCCTTGATATCAAAAACAAGTTCAAATTAAATCCAGTACTAAAGGAAGAGTGGGAAAACCAAGATCACAGGACCTTGAATCATATGAGAACTCATGTAATGATATACAGAGAATCAGTGTTTTGCCAGCCTCCCTGCCACCCTTGAGAATCCTACAGAATCCTAAACACTGATGCTGGAGTTTGCAGGACCTGTATGGGAAGAAACTGTAATGTGGAGTAGGAGCTAGGCTGCCAACTGCTAGTGATGAAGAGGAGTCTGATTTTGCCTAGGTCCTTCTCCACATAGCAACCTTGAGGGCTGTGTGGATTTTTGCCACGTGAGTCTTACAACATCCAGCAGTGGCATTTTGAAAAGCAGCCAGGGTAAAGTGGAAGACATAAAAGAACCATATCCTTAGCTACAATTCCCATAGCAACCAAACTAGGGTTTCCCAGAGATGGATGTGCAGGAGATAGATGATAGAAGTACATGACTCAAGGATGTACGTATTCTTAAGTCCATGGTATTTGTCATTATTTCATGCAATATCAGGCTCTCTACTCTCCTTACATGAATGGGTGGCCCACTCAGTTGGACTCAACAGCTTCTAAAAATCAGCACATCCTTCAGCATGAACAGCTCCCCACCACAAAGGTTCCAGCTCTCCAAGCTCTTGCTGCAGTCCTTAGTATTCTCCACCAGTCTCAACATTCCTCGCACCCTAGGACCCAGTCCTTAGTATTCAGTTATGGCACTTGCTTCAACAGACAGTTCCTGCTTCAACAGACAGTTCCAGCTTGGCTTATTCATAGTCTGTAACCATTGTGCCTTCCTACCTGTTTTTTAACATATTGAAGGTTATTGCTAAAAAGATAATGGGGCTCTTGATCAAAATGAACAGAATGGCACATCATTGAAGAAATATGCAGGACTAGCCTGAGGGGTTCTAGCACATTTGTTTGGCCTTACTCTGCTAGTAAACAGTACTTCCCTACTATGTCTTGAATCCCTCCAAATAAACTTCACTATCTGTCAACTGTTGGGACAACTAGCTGAGAACAGAACTATTGGGATGACAACCAAGACAGGTCCTCAAACACGTTACTACCAAAAATCTGTCAAATGGAGTTGGAATAGGAGAAGCTGCTGAAAAAGTCAGTGAAGTGGACACTTTTGCCCACTGCCTTTCCTGCCCCAATTCTTTATCTGCAGTCTTTGCTTTTCTTCTAGTCAGGTCCTGAGCTCAAATATAAACCCAGAGAAAAGAACAATCAGCTTGGGAAGCAGGGTAATGAGAGGGATAGTAGCCGGTGGGGGAAGAGTCTAGTCCTCCTTCCCTCCTGTCATTTTCCCATTTAAAACAGTTCTCTGTTCATTATCTGATCTTTTGCTGTTACATCCAATTCTGTCCTGAGACTGATGACCAAAGTAACTTAAGTTCTCTGCTTGGCTCCAAGAAGCAAGCTAAAGGAAAAACAAAACAAGAAAAACGGAAAAGTTGAGAGCTTGGACAAGCCTGTCAAGTTTCAGCCTTTTCATTCTTTCTTGGAAGTCTCTAGCACTTCTCCTTGTCAAATCCCAAAAAGAACTCTGACAACCAACAAGAAGAACACTGAGGGTGGGGTGGGGGAGAAAATAACAGTCTATGCAGCTTAACAGCTCAAGGTTAAATTGCCTGCTGTCTGTGTAAAGTGGTATGATCAGTGAAAATGCTACACAACATATAAAAAAGTACAGCATCTTTCTCAACTGATTGCTTTATGTCCCAGTAGAACTGCAGCCACATTGCCACATTTTATGGTGGAAAAAATGCTGCCAGGAAAATCTTTCAAGTCTAGTATCAAATGCTCTGAAGCTAGTGTTTTTAAAAGAAAACATCAGTAGCTATGAGCGGTATGCACTCAAATATTGGATGATCAAAATCAGAACTATATCTCTGTTTTTTAACATATTGAAAGTTATTGCTAAAAAGATAATGGGGCTCTTGATCAAAATTGTTAGCTCTTTAGTAAATGAGGGAAGTCTTCTCTGGAAAACATTGAAGAATGCAGTTTTGTTTAGGAAGCTTTCATTGACTATGGATGATGTGTCTAACTATAGGATGTTTCCAACTTGTTTCCTGATAGAGTGTATTATAGCAGAGTAGCTTCAGAATGCCCATGATCTATTTTAGATGTTTATAGCTGTTAATGGTCTTTGATGCAAGGATTACTTCATTCTTATCCACTGCTTGGAATATGGAGTATGTATTAGAGAAGGAGGATTATGCCAGTCTTTTCTGTCTGAGTGGAGACAGATATTTTTTACTAAAGAGAAACAGCTGTTTGGTGTCTGGCACATGATGTGCCACAAGGTCCATTTTGTCACCTATCTTATGTCTGGCTTCTGAATGATCCTTCAGAGCTCTTGGGTTTGGGTATCATCAAGAGGATGATGGCATGTGGCTCTGTTTTGTGTATCTATTCTCATGCCTAAATACACAACAAAAACAAAAGGATAAAATGCTTAAGTGGTAGAATGAACTGTACCACTTCAAACAGCCAAGGGTAGGGAGTCATATTTCTTGAAGATCCTTCATGTAAAAATTCCCCACAATCAAAAAACAACAGTTACAGCTACAGCATGGGGAGAAAAATTCTAGCCTAATTCTTAGCTCACTGGGCTAGTATGATTTATTTATGTAGATCATTTTAGCCCCCTTTCTCCAAGATTCAGAAGTTTACAAACATTATAAAAATAACTAGGAATAAGGCCTGTTGTGAAGAAAAATACAACAGGCTCTAGAAAGTGGCTCTGGATGAGTGCCCCACCCTTGCTTTCTTCCTACCCAAGTGAAGGCATTCACTCCCCCTCACCTCAAGGGAAGCTGATCTTTGCCATCTGGAAAGCAGTTGTAATTCTGAGTGATCTCTAGCCCTCACCTGGAGATTGGCAACAGTTTTCCGCAGGAGGAAATGGCTGGTTTGGAGGACAAAGTCTATGGCATAGTCTGAGGTTCCACCCCTCCTCAAACCCTACCCTTTCCAGGCTCCACCCCTCAAATCTGCAGGAATTTCCCAACATGGAGTTGGCAACTGCTAAGTCATCCTGGCTGTTATAGGGGGGCTGCTGCTGAACAGGAGCAAGCAGCCAGGGCTAGCTGAATCATGCCAGTCAGAAAAATAATTGGGGTCTCTTTACTGACAGAGGTAACCTTGTTGTCCTAGCAACAGCCTCTAGCTAGCCTCTAGCAGCTTCCCCAGTGTCCCAATTCTTATCTATCCTGGGGTGAGGCTGAGGGGATGTAATGTACTGAGTGACGAGACGGTTTGAAGGCAACATGCTTTGTTCGGTGGTACATTATAAGAGAGAGAACACGTGGGCCGGGTCCCACTTATATACATTCCCCGGAACTGCCCCCAGTTTGACCAGTCCAATCCTGGCCAGTTAAACTTCCCACCACAGATCTTGCTGGGTGGAGCGTTTAGCGAGCTACATCCGGGGACCAGTGGGTTTCCCCTGGTAGCCTCTGTAGTGATCGCCACGCGGTACACTAGCTTATATTTCAAGACATAACAGGGGAGAAGGGAGGGAAGGAGTGACAGGAAAGAGGTGGCAGCCATGGGCTCTGACAAAATGTTCCCAGCAGGGCCAGGCTATTTCAGTGGCCTTCAGAAGCTGTGTTTTTTGGGAAGCCATCTGTGTGGGCCATTGATGGGGCGGCAGAGGTATGTTGCTGGCAGTGACCATGACACCTTTCACGAGACTGCAATAGAGTGGTAGCCTTTTCTGAGGCCAGTTGACAGAGAGGAGACAGAGAATGTATCTGCCTCTGAGGCAAGACTGTTTTGGCAGTTTGTTCAACATTCCTGGATCTGCAGAAGCTGGGGGCAGGGGAGTTAGCCAATGGGAGGACAGATATGCTGAATGAGCCATGAGGGGCCAATTATTTATTGAGTGCATGGAATGCATCCATAAGCAGTGGGAGAGCTCCATTTGGCCACCACCATAGGGAAATTTTATATATACATAGATGCCCAACTAAGAAGAATGTGCTGTCTAGTAGCAACCAACTCATAGTAACTCCAACCATGGAGTCTTCAGTGCAAGAAGCCATCAAAGGTGGTCTGTTATTGCCTTCCTAGGCCATAGCAACCTCAGTCTTCTTTGGTGGTCTCCAGGGGTCGTTTTGTAGAAAAATAGGTGGTGGCGCTCATCCAGGGATTGTTATGCAGCTGCATCTACTGTTCAATGGACAAGGCGGGGAGCAGGGGAAACCCTTAGAAAGGTTCAGGAGTTGTGCTCCTGTAAGCTCCCACTGAATCCAAGGCCTGGTGGTCTCCCATCCAAGTACTAATAGTGGCCCAGCCTGCTTAGCTCCCTAGGCCTGATAACCTCAGGCCATACTGCACTATCCAGGCTGCTGTGCAACTAAACATCAATTAAAAAATAAACATATGTTATTAAAAGTTTAAATGCAGTGTCAAAAGTCCTCCAGAATAATTCTGCCTTGCCCAGCTTTCAGAATCTCAATAAAATGAAAGACTTTCTAACAATTGAAAGACTATTTCACAAAATAGGAGCAGCTGCAAAAAGAGCCTAGCAGGGATTGTTACAGGGAATTATTAGCATAAGGGAAATGTAAAAGTGTAATTCCTTACATGCAGCCTGAAGTGTAACTCTCCATTCTACCACTTCAGCATTCTGCCACCACATTATTATATCATTCTGCTGCATGTATAGATTAGAACTAAGCCTCTAGATGCAGCCATCATAGTTCTGAAACAATGACTTGAACCATGATCAGGTGGCTAAGGCACAACAATCTGAAGCTGCAAGCCAGAGGTGATATTGATTGGGAAAGTTATTACCAAGTCATGCTCTTCGAGAAGCAAGTTGATGTAGTACTACAAAATCCGCCAATCTCTAATCAGCTGCTTTTAGTTTGCCTATCTGTTCCCAAGCTAACCATACTGATCTATGCTTTTATAGCTTCATGGCTGGAACACTGCAATATACTATACAAGGGTCTGTCCTTGAAAACTGCACAGAAAGTACAACTGCAGTATGCAGCATCCTGGTTATTGTCAGGAAACAGCCAGTACAACCCTATATTCCCTGTGTTAAGAAAGTTATATTGGCTACCAGTTTGTTTCTAAGTTCTGTTCAACTTGCTGGTTATTGTCTTTAAAACCTGAGAGTCACACAACTGAAGAAATACCTCTCTCCACATGTTCCAATTGCTTTCATCAGAGCATCATCTTTTAACTGTTACCCCTCTCAGGGTTTCCCATTTAGAATCCACCAGAGCCTGCTCCTTTTTACTGGTATATTATATCATATAGAACAGGCTCCTTGGAGAGAAACAAATGCTGGGTCTTGGGGCAGCAGCCTCCCATTCTGGAAGAAATCCAGCAGAAGAGGAAGCACCCCCAAGGCAGTCAGACAGTGCAGGGCCTGCGGCAGGACAGGGATGGGCTGCATGCATGCTGGAGGAGCAATCAGACCACTCAGGCACTTGAGCAGGGCTTCCCAGGTGCTCCCTGGCCATTCAGATGGCCAGGAAAGGTGGCAGGGAAGCACTGTGAGATTTGCTAACATTTCAGAAGTGGTAGTTTTTTTTTTTTCAGTTGCTTCAACAGTGCTGGAGGATGGAGAGAGTATGGGAGCAGGACAGTCTCCAGATGTTCACATCTGGAGTTGATTTTTTAATCCATCTGGGGGCCGTCCTTGTGTCACCTCAAATTGCCGGTCTGGACCCAGCCAGAAAGAATCTTCATTGGATATCGTATCAGGTGTTACTGTTCACTAGGGCACTTAAGAAAAAGTGATGATAGCAGAGAGAAAAATTAGTGATTTAGTTCTGATTTTTAATATAAGTCACCATGACCCCACATGGAAAAAGTGGGGTATGCATATTTAAATAAATAAATGAAAAATAATTTATATATAAATGCATATTCTTACACTTCTCCAAAACTGTTGCCAAATATCTTTAATACAAATTAGTACCTGCAATGGTAGGAAGAATGAAAACCTAAGGATCCTTTTCAAGCTGAAATTCTAGTGAAGACATGTTCTGATTGAAGACTTGTACTACCCATTTCAGTGGCTTCAAAGCACAAAAAAGCTGAATAAGAAGTTTTGGAGCACTGCCCTACTTCCTTAACCTCTATTAGCCAAATGATTTGTAATTCTCCATTCCCTGGGAAAATCCATAGCTCAGCAGTAGAGCTGTAGTCCCTGATTCAAGCCCCAGTACCATCATTTTCAAAGCGTTTAAGTAGTGTCATGGGAAAAGAGTTCCACTTCAGTGTTGGACTCAATAGACCATGTCCCTTATAAATATAAAGGGACCGCCTATTTTCATTTTTTAGATTGGTGCCAAAATGATTTCATGTAATGCTATCCAACTTCTGCTTGTTGATCTTTTCACCTGGATTGTGTTTGGATAAGTGTGGCTATATTTAAAGGCACTTGTGATAAACAGTACTTTGTCTGTAATATGGTCATTCCAGCTGAAGAATGGTATGTGTTCTTTCTTTCTCTCCCCCACCCCGCAACAAGTTATCTTCTTTTTCCAGTGGGTTTTTACTGGTTTTATTTGAAATGTCTGCTGAGTTCAATTTACACTACAAAGGAAAAAACAGGTGTTCTTGAAACAAGCAGAAAGAAAGTTGGGGGGAATGTTCAGACCAAGCATCTGCCTTTGAATTTGTTGCAAAGCTCCAAATGTATATTCTCATAATTGGGGTCTATTCCATTATTCCCAGTTATGGATGCTTTTGGATTTAAGGCCTTTAGAGAAATCAAAGCATACAACTGGACGAGTTATTAATTTATTGACAATGTGAGTGATGACTTTTCTATTCAGATCATAGATGGTAAGTTGTTGTTCTTGTTGCCATAAAGTCACAGCTGAGTTATGGCAACCCATAGGATGTTTAAAGCAAGAGATATTCAGAGGTGTTTTGCCATTGCCTGCCTCTGCATCGCAACTTTGGCATTCCTTGGAGGTCTCCCATCCAAATACCAGCTGACCCTGCTTAGCTTCCAAGATCTGACAAGATTAGGCTAGTTTGGGCTATCAAGGTAAGGGTAGATGAGAAGTAGCAACCTGCAATATCTATATTGCCCTCCACCCAATGTTTATTAAACAACTGACATTCTTCTATATTGTATATAGAATATATTCTATATTTCCAAAATGTTTTGTGCATATGTGTTCTCTTACTGTAGCTGTCGCCTGTATAGATGTTCACAAAATACATATTTTCATTAATGACTTTAAAAGTGGGTCTCATTTCTGGCGAGGAGAAGGAGAAAACTGCATGGCTTGTCTTTCTGTTCATGCCATGCCCATTTTGTATGACTGAGTCTGTAAAAATTTATGAGGTTATTTCAGTCTGGATTACATAGTTCATTCATAGTCTTGCATTGTTTTGCTATGGATGCCCCCTTCCCTCCCTGACTGCCAATGCACCTAGACAGACAAAAATGTCTTACAAAAGAGGTGCTTTCTTTTATTATTATTATTACTGAGGAAGATGGTAGCTGAATGGAATGCTCATATAGTATTTTACTCCATTTTGCCTCCATGCTTCCCAAAGCTAAGTATGTATTCACTATGCACTTTACACTGGAGAATAAATTCTTTGTGCACGATTGCCACCAATTGATTCATGTCACTGCCAGCTTCACAGGTTCAAAAGCAGGGTATACAGTCCAATGTTCATTATAAGTGATGCATGACCTGTCCATGATGGCCTTGGGGCATACATAATCCAAGCGAACCAATGCCTTGTGAGTGAAAGCTAACAGAAGTACCCTGGCCATTCACCATGAGGTTTGGCACCAATGTGCTGATCCTCACAATATTTCACTTTAAATAGCAAACAAATAATCAGTGTGATACAGTAGGGTACTCAGCTCAAAAGAAAGCAGGCATTGTGAGTAAGGTAAATTCTGTTTTTGAACAACTACTTTCCAAACACTGATTTATCTCGGGCTGTTGTCTGTATGAATTTTTGCACTAGATTTTTTTTTAAAGGCCACCTTTTCTTCTCACGCCTTTCCCTTAGGAGGATTCAAATGGGCTTTCTTGGCTATAGCCCTGATGTTTTGGAATGCACTGCCACAGGAAGTTGGGTTGTTCCATCCCTGTCACAGTTCATAAAGCCTGCAAGAAGGTGCTTGTGTTCTGAGAAGCTTTAGAACATGGGTCCCCAAGTTTTGGAGCCTGTGGGCACCTTGGGAATTCTGACACTGTGCTGGATTGTGCAAGAGCCACAAAATGAGCCACAGAGTTAGCCACAAAATGGCTGCTACAGCTTTTCTTCCTTCCTTTCATGTGTTATGGTGGTAACTACTGCCAATGCAGCATCTTTTAAAACCTGCACAGCCCACCTAATCTCCACTGGCCAATCAGAAGTATTGCGGGGTAAAAGCCCTCCTTGTCCTGCTCACTTTCTAAAACTTTTAGTGGGTTGGTGAGGGCCATGGCACCCAGAGGCAATATGTTGGGAACCTCTGCCCTAGAATGACAGGTTTCATGAGATGCTTTGATCCTGGCTTAAGGTTATCATGAGGGAGATTATATTTGACTGATGAGCTGCTATTAAGTAGAGATGGTTTATTATATGCTTTAATTAATGTGATTTAATAGTAAATTATAAATATAAAAACAATCACACCATTAAAACAAAACCAGAGACATAAAACCAGCATAAAACAATCCATAAAACAGACCTCAGATCAGAAGCAGACCATAAAACATCTGGAAAGATAAAACCTACAGGATAAAACCAACTTCTAACTAATGCCAGGGTACCACATTTTGGATCAACTCCAGTTTCTGGACCATTTTCAAAGCCATCACCATATAGAGTACACTATAATAATTTAACTTAGATGTGATCTGAACACAGTGGCTAAATCACACTATTTAAGGAATGGCCATAACTGAGGTATCAGCTGAAGCTGATAAAAGATGCTATGTCCCATGTAGGAGACCTGAGCCTCCAACCTTAAGCCAGGACCCAGTGGCATGTCCAAGCTATGAACCAGCTTCTTCAAATGGAGTGTAACATGTTCCAGGCAGGCTAACTCAGTCTTGTTTACTGAGCTTCAGTCCATTAGTCCACATCCTTCTATTACCTTATCCACTCAGGACTTCCACAGACCCACCCCTAAAGGAGAAATAGAATTAAGTACCATCCACATATCATTGTCTCTCACCCCAAATCCCCAGGCAAGCTCTCCTAGTGGTTTCAGATAAATGTAAAACAGCTTGGGGAAGGGACAAGATTGAACCCAGTGGGCACAATAGGATAAATGCCACAATCCTCAAGCAAAACCTTCAAGAATGAGCCATCAAGTAAGAGCAGAACTACCAAAGCTTGGTGTCCATTCCAACTAACTATCCAGAAGGATACTATGGTTGATCAAATTAAAGGCCACTGAGTGGTCCAGGAGAATCTACAGGGACACAGTCCCCTTAGTGACAATTTTGATCCCATATGTAGTGCTGAATTAAGATGAAGTGGATCATAGATCATGAGGGGATGTCTGAGGAGTATAATTTCAACATATGAGAACAATCTATTGCTGCATCTATATCACTGTTGTCATATCATCAGAAACTTATCTCTCCTCACCCACTTATCCTTCCCTGTTACCTTAATGGAGCCCAGTTTGTTTCCCCATAAGTACAATGTCATTTCTCTCAAAAGGGAATGATCACAACATTTCAGAAATTTAGGAATTAATGACCTGGAAAGCCCAAGCTAGCCTAATTTTTTTTCAGATCTTGAAAACTAAGCAGTCAGTCCTGGTTAGTATTTGGACAGGAGACTACCAAGTAAGTCCAGGGTTGCAATGCAGAGGCAGTTCAGTGCCAAATCACCTCTTAAAGTCTCTTGCCTTGAAAACCTCAGTGGGTCACTAAGGCCACGGTCACACTCACCATTAAATCCATCCCTAACCTGTCGCTATTATACCGTCGCAGCTTTTTGCAACGAATTTCCTGATCAGACATCCCTCCATCCTAAGCAGCATTGGTCCTGTTGTTGGTTGATCAGAGGTCTCAACCGGACCTCATTTTTTGAGATGGTATTCCGCAGTACCATGGGATATCGTGCTTGGCTTTTTTTTTTTTTAAAGGTGCCAGAAAAGGTGGGCGATCTGCCCCCCCCCCCCCAATTTAAACACCCAGCCAGGGAGGGGAAGCCCAGGAGTTCTCTTTGCTGTCTCTCCGCCTGGCGGGGAGATAGCAAAGGTGGGCCATCTTCCTCCCCCCCCCCCCGCATTTAAACATGCCGCTGTGGTGTTAAAATGGGGGG
The DNA here is from genome assembly GCF_032191835.1 of Heteronotia binoei. Classification (NCBI taxonomy): domain Eukaryota; kingdom Metazoa; phylum Chordata; class Lepidosauria; order Squamata; family Gekkonidae; genus Heteronotia; species Heteronotia binoei. The sequence goes on along the minus strand of NC_083226.1, from coordinate 127,057,262 downwards.
AGAGCACAGCAACTCTCTTTGCTGTGTTTCCACCAGGCGGGGAGACAGCAAAGGTGGGTCATCTTCCTCCCCCCCCCCCCATTTAAACGGGACAGGGTAAAAGCCGGAATGGGCTGGAACAGGCCAGAATGGGCATCAAACAACGTAGACTGTCACAAAAAAATGAACACCCTACTAGGGTGTTTAAATGGAGGGGGGGAGCACAGGAACTCTCTTTGCCATCTCTCTGCCTGGTAGGGAGAAGGCAAGGGTGGCTGATCTGCCCCCCTCCCCCATTTAGGAAAGGTTCCCTGTGCAAGCACCAGTTGTTTTCGACTCTGGGGTGATGCTGCTTTCACAAAGTTTTCACAGCACACCTTTTACGGGGTGGTTTGCCATTGCCTTCCCCGGTCATTACACTTCCCCCCCCCCCAGCAAGTTGGGTACATATTTTACCGACCTCGGAAGGTTGGAAGGCTGAGTCAACAATTGCTGGCGCAATGATATCATTTGGAGTGGGCTCTCGCAGGGAAGCAGATGTGCACTTGTGACGAGTCAGCTACAATGGAGCATTCAAACATAGAAAGTATGCTTGGGAGTCGTCGGAAGCATTCTTATTCCAGATTTAATGTACTATCAAAAAAGTCCGCGTCTCAGTCGTGGCAGTTTGGGACACAAACGAGCCAACAACCATTGCCAGATGCTGATGTTTGGACAACCGCATAAAATCTGACATGCATCTGGCTTTCATCCATGCCCATCTCATCAGTTTATGTACATCTGACCTCGGCCTAAGTCAGCTGAGACTTGATGGCATTTTCCACCATCACCAAGAATTACTGCTCCTTCTCAAAAGAAGGAGGTGGTGGGTTTCTTGCCTACCCGTTTCAAAAGAATGTAATTCTCAATTACTTCAAGACTGGCAGTGTGGGTCCAGAGTGACTGTGAATAACTAAATTCATTTGTGTGTAATCCGTTGGGTTTGTCACAAAGCAGAAACAAAAGAGAAAGAAAGAGAAAAATTGGTGAACTTATATTAAAGACACAGAATGAAGAAAATTACCTCATACTTCTAAATTAAATATAGAGCTGTACAGAAGCTGATTGATGGCCAGGTCATTCTCATATTGTCAGAAATGTTGTATATCACTTGTATTTCAATTTGTCTACCATTATGAGACTTGTAATTAATTTTCCTTTCAAAGAATTTTCAGTATTCACACAAATAAGAGGGGGTTCTATTCAGTTTGATCAGTGAAAATGTGTTTCAGAGGGGGAAAGGGCACCTTAGCTGGTATAGAATAATGGATTTCTCAGTTAAGAGCAGGATTATGATTTGACTAAGATCTAGTCTGACTGCAGCAAAAAATAATTTGCATGATGCATGTATACATACATCTTCTATTCCATCACTCTCATTAATTATATTTGAATCTGGTTATGTGTTAGCATCTAAGGTAACTAGAGCTGAGCTAGAATGACTCAGGTTTTTACAAATGTGGGTCTCCTGAAACACTTTTCAATCTACTGATTTTTTAAGCAATCCTTGTAAGAACATTTGTTCATTTCCACTGTCTACAGAGTGTAACCAGATATGTTTGATTCCCTAAAACTGTGATGCCATCATTTACATTTTGAGATACAGATTAGATGCTGTAAATCTAGATAGGAAGAAGAAAGAATAGCCAGCAAACTAGGGACAAATAACACTGAGTAGAATTTTTAATCCAATGAATACTCCCATGCTTACTTGAAAGGAAGTTGACCCTGAATGTAAGATGACCCCCTCTTCAAAAAAGGGCTCTAGACAAAATGATTTTTAAAAACTAAACATAACTTTAACTTGTATGTGAATTTAAGATGGCCTTGGCTTTTATTAACAAAGTGTACAGGAGGGGGGGGGGACACACTAGTCTTCACAAACCAAACAAACAAAATAAACCCTAAGTCTTACTTTTCAAGCAAATGGGGATAGTGGATTTGGGCTTGATATCTATCCTGCTGAAACTGCTAGTTTATATTTGGGCTGAAACCGGAGACTATTTGGAGCAGTCCTAATAATGATTCCCACAAAAATTCTTCCCCATTTGTACTGTTTTCCATTCTTATCAGCTATGATGTGAAGGGCTTTCCCATTCTCCTTCTCAGAGTGTTTGGTAAAGACATTCTAATAATTCCTCTTCTTCAAGATGGCAGTAGAAATTAATTGAAATACTTGGAATAACTTTTTTGACACAACTTTCTGTCAGTAACTCCTATCAGCAGTTCAATCCTATGCAGAATTATTACAAAATCCATTAATTTAATTAGAGTAACTCTGCATAGGATTGAACTGCCAATTTATCACCTTTCTACTACTAACAAAATTTGTACCATAGAGCAGATGTCCAATGGTGTTTTCAATAATAAAGTGATAGCATAAGCATATAGTCATCTTTTTACACTTACTTCCCACAAAGCTCATGTTGATTAGCTTTTAATTTAATCTTTTGACAATTTAGATACACTGGGGGGGGGGGGGATTAGTCCTTTTTTGTTGTTATGATTTTCATGATTCTACCTTGTACAGGGAGTGTGCTACACATGACTTTCCTGGTTTGCACACTCACCATTTTGAGTTTCATTTAATATGCCACAGTCACATACACCAATTTTTGAGGGTACACATTCCTACACCAAATTATTGACATTATTACATTCACAAAAAATGGTGACTGTGAGTATTGAGAAAACGTTCTCTCCTGTGTACTTCTTATGGTATGGGCTATCACAAGGAATGTGCCATCAATTATGCCCATGGTGCCTTAATGTGTAATTCTTGCCATACCTTCATGTTGTTTACAAAATAATAATAATAATAATAATAATAATAATAATAATAATAATAATAATAATATTGATGATGATGATGATGATGATGATGATGATGATGATGATGATGATGATGATGATGATGATGATGATGATATTGGATTTATATCCCACCCTCCACTCCAAATCTCAGAGTCTCAGAGCAGCTCACAATCTCCTTTATCTTCCTCCCCCACAACAGACACCCTGTGAGGTAGGTGGGGCTGAGAGAAGCTCTCCCAGAAGCTGCCCTTTCAAGGAGAGCTCTGTGATAGCTATGGCTGACCCAAAGCCATTCCAGCAGCTGCAAGTGGAGGAGTGGGGAATCAAATCCGGTTCTCCCAGATAAGAGTCCACACACTTAACCACTACACCAAACTGGCTCTCTAGGCTTACAAGGATTATTTATAATATAAACTTACAAGGATTATTTATGAATGTGCAATTATAAAAAAATGTGCAATTATAAAAAAAATGTGCAATTATAAAAAATGTGCAATTATAAAAATTATATTTTTACAGAGAAATAGATTTGTTTTGTGGCACTGTCCTGATTTGAGATGGGCACTAACCAAAAAATTAACCATGGTTTGAGCATGAACTGGGCAGGTTTATGGTTTGTTACAAACCAGTTCATTTTATTGTGCAATGCCCAAACTGGAAAATGAACTGACTGTTTTCCTTGGTGATTCATTTGATTCAGGAAATTAAATGACCCATGACCTAACACAAACCACTGGTTTGAGCAATTAAATGAACCATGAGTCAATACAAACCACCATTTTTCTGGTTAGTGCCCATCTCTAGTTGTGATCTGCATTGGTGAAACTTGATCTGATATTCATATTTCAACTAAAGTGTCTCCCATGTTTTAAAAGAGTAAACCATAGTCATGAGGTAGGAGGAGGGTTTCAGCCATGATGGAAGAGTTTAACCATTACCCACCATACTAATTTCCAATTCGTGGAAAAAATGAAGACTGCTATGAGAGGGGAAGGTGGGGAATTTGCCTTCTTCCAGTGTGACTCTATTCATGATGCTTAGGATCCAAAGCACAGCCTGGTCTTACAAAACTCCTTCTGTTTTAGAAGAATTTGTATAATGTGGTAATGTTTGTGGTAAATTGTGTCCAATGAACTACAAAGATAAAGGCCAGTGGGATTATTGTTCATCACAATATAGTTTTGTTTTAAGTGATTAAATACATGAAAGGCTTTTATGAGGCTGATTAAGTTTTTATACAAATGGCCTTGAACTTGCAAAATTAGCCTAATGACTCTGGCTTTTTATTTGCTTATGTGACCTTCTTTTAGCAAGTTATCTTTCTTTCTTGTACCTGTTCTCAAGTTCCACTCCTTGGGTTGTTTTTATTTGAATCACTTCCAGAAACAGAAAGTCAACTGGACTGCACATTATTGATGTTACATTAACAGACACCAGAGTAAGCAGAGCAACCCATAAATACAGAGGCATAAAAGAACAAATGGTCCCAGTGTTGGAAAAATGGGCCATAAATAAAAGGCTTAAAATGTGTAAGACTAGAATGAAGCTTCATTCCAATGAATTAGCAAACAATACCCCTTAGACTTATAAAAATGCAAAACACAATGTGCTTAAAATTAAGTTAATAAAATCTGCCAGGGACATTTTATTAACAAGGGCTTTGAATGTTTACAGCATTTTCCTGCATTTGAAATTCTCAAGAAAAATTCCTCAAAAGGAAAGCAGAGAAAGGCAATGATTCTTGATTGTTTCTATTCTTTAACAAAGAATGTGAGCTACATCTACAGCATAAACTTGAACTTAGCTAACTGCTAAAAGATTCATTGAAGTACTTCACAGGCATATTTTAAGGTTGGAGTACTTAAGAACATTTAGCTGGGAGTGAGACCCACTGAATAACATGGGACCCACTTCTGAGTAGACCTGCTGACAAGTGCTCTCTAATACTCTCAGGGGCAGTAGGACAATTATTGACATTCCTGGAATCAGCAATGCAATGCTAGTTGGTGGTGAAAAGTGCTGTCAAGTCACAGCTGACTAATGGTAACTAGAGATGGTCATGAACCAGGAAAATATGACTTGGTTTGATCTGTGGTTTGTGACATGCCCGGTTTGCGAACCACAAACTATCATGAACTTTTAGGGGCTAAATGAACTAGTTTGGTTTGTGAGTCAGCAGAATGGCCCACCTGGTGTACTAGGTACACAAAACTTATAGGGGATTTTCAGCTGACTCTCCCCTACCTGTCCTTCAAGTTTTGTAAGGATTGGATTTATGAGGTCCAAGTTTTGCCCCCCCCCCAAAGAATGGGCCCATGAAAAGTGCTTTCTGGGGAAATGACCACCTGTCATTTCCACCAGAAAGCACTTTCCTGGAAGCATCTGAGCACACTGGGAGTGCCTCTGAGAAAAATACCCCTAATTCCAGAACATTGTATTCACCCGCTTGGTTGCCAGGGTGCCTGGAGACTCAACTCACACACATCTGCCAGGAGAACGTGGGCTTTGTCTACCAAACTGGAAGGGACTTATGAGTACTAACAGCCATAGCGTTGCAGCAGCACTCTGTATCTCTTGAGGAGTGCTAACCAGGAGAACAGATGGTTTCGAATCGCTCCGTGTGATCCCCATCTCGGAAGTTGTAGTGGAAGAAGGTGCGCCACCAGGAACTGTCCAGACAAGCAGTTTCCAGCCTCGACCATAGAATCCATCTTGGGAGACTAACACCACCAGCAGCTATCTTCCTGCAGTGCCAGACTCCATCACAGCGAAGCGGGAGGCTCACGTACTCAACAGATGTCACCTATGCATAAAGCCATCAAGGTTATCTTAGGTGTGGATCCTGTCAGACCGCCTAAGCCTTTGTCCAATGGAATTCGATTGAAGAGGAGGAAGAACATCTTCACCCAGAGCCAAGTTTCTTTGTATAGACCGGGTGTTACCTAGGTAGCAATTTGGCCATCTATTGTCACCTTTTTAGATAAGTTTGATAGACTTAAGTACCCTCCACCTTAATAATTTTTCTCATTCTTTCCCTTAATGGTTATCCTGGAGCCTCCCCCTTGACCCATTGTTACCTGGAAGTCCAATCAGGTAACTAAGGCCAAGTCTGCTCATTGGCTAGCTATAAGCATCCAATCAGGGACCGCCAATTAACTGGCTATTGGGTACTGCATAAGTCCAGCCCTTATGGTCATTTCAGAGCCTCCCCTTTTTCTGAGGTCATGTACCAGCTGAACACTGTCATCCGCCCCTGTACCTCCCATCCCCTAAGGGCTCAAAGTAGTTCTTATAACCTGTGACCCAGCTCCACACAGGTGTGCATCTAGCAGTACCCCAGTTCCGCTGTCTAGATCCATCCCCGATTCCTGATCAGTTGAGGGTCCCCTCCTCCTAGTCCCCTTTTGTCACCATTGGAGCCTTCCTTGAAGACTACAATCGGTAATTATCACCCTGTTTGTCCATCCTTGTGTTGTCTCTGAATCTCTCTCTATTTTTCTTAGGACTGTGTGTATGTTTTATGAGTTTATTATCTTGTATGTGTGTCTATATATTTATCTACAGTAAAATTTTAATTGTTTTTACTTAATTAGTGTCCCTGGTAAATTTAAGCAATAATTTCTGGATGTGTATCCTATATACATAGATTCAAAGATCCTTTTTAAGCCAGATGCCCACCTGTCAATTCCCCAACCTCGTTTTGAGGGCATTTTTGCTTACATGCCAGTCAGAGATCCCCTGTGAGTTTGGTGTCTCTAGATTGCACAGGATTAATTCTATACACTCCTGAACCTGTGTCTATCAAAATGTCCACCTGTCATTGACAGGTATATATTTTGACATGCACAGGTTCAGAATTGTATAGAACAGATCCTGTGCAAGCTAGAGACATCAAAGTCCCGGGAGTCCTCCCCCAGATGTTCCTCTACAAGTCCTCCAAGTTCTGCCCCCCTTGCTTTGAAGTTCAGTAAACATTTTGATTGAGCAGAGACAGTCTGTCTGAAAATGTATCCATTCACAAATCAGCACAAACCTCCATGAACAGTTTCAAAGTTCATGGACCCACCACAAACTTCACTTTGTGAACCATGAACCAGCCAAACTTTGTCATGAACTATAATTCATGAGTCAGTTCATTCCTGGCCCTAAGGACAACCACATCGAGTTTTAAAGACACGAGAGCTTCAGTGGTGTTTGCCATTGCAAACCACCTGGTATTCCTTGGAGGTCCTGATACCCAGCAGTGCACCCCTGGAATATGATATAGCAATGCAGCCCTGGAATATGATACAGCATATACCCACCTGAATGGGATGGTCTTTTTTCCATAGAAGAGAGGCAAATTTGATCAAATCTCTAGGCCCGTGGGCAAGCCAGCATGACACCAAGTCTTTTGGCTTTGCTGAAAGGCTATAAAAGGCATCAATTTTCTTATCCTGGGAATGGAGAAACCCAGGTCCAGAGAGAAAATATTGTGGGTAATGCTGAAATATTCCTTCACCCTTTGGCAACCTCATCCAAACCTGGTTCTCAAATCATAAACAGCAAAAGGACACAAGCACCCCAGCAATTCCGAAACAAATGGTCTGGATTGATCCAAGTGGGCAGTTCTACTGAAGCAGTAGGACAAAGTAGGAGTCAAGTTGCACCTTTAAGACAAAGTTTTATTAAGAATGTAAGCTTTCATATGCATGCATACTTCTTCAGACGAGGAGATGGGATACAGTAGGCTGAAATACATGTAGTTGGTGGGTTAAGAGTGTAAACTGATACAAAGATAGGATCAAATGGTGAAATAGTGTAATAAATTGGAAGACCATTTGGTCTGGATAACAATAAAAGGTAATAAAAGTTGCCTGTTAATTGCTGTTGCTGCAAGGAAAAACAAAAGGACATGTATTTCCTAGTGATGTTCTTGGTCTGCTGTCTCTCAGGAAAGACAGCAGAAACACTGCTGGGGAGGGACGGTGGCTCAGTGGTAGAGCATCTGCTTGATAAGCAGAAGGTCCCAGGTTCAATCCCTGGCATCTCCAACTAAAAAGGGTCCAGGCAAATAGACATGAAAAACCTCAGCTTGAGACCCTGGAGAGCTGCTGCCAGTCTGAGTAGACAATACTGACTTTGATGGACCGAGGGTCTGATTCAGTATAAGGCAGCTTCATATGTTCATATATTCAAACACAAAGGTTAAAGGCTAAGTGCCATCTTGTTATGGATGAATGTGTGGTATATCTCCAATCTGGTCTCACATTTATGTCAGGAAAGCTTTATTTTAGAATCTGTATTTTCCTTTCATTAGTGCTAAAGGCCATCAAAGTAAACATCTTCGAACACCTGATGAATGGGTATCCCTTTCAACACATAGAAATTCATCACCTCTTGCTGAGCTTCAAGGGAAACTTGTAATTAAAACTCCTTTTGGGGGGTTTGAAGGTATTTGACACCCTCATTTCTCATTGGATATTTGGAATACCACATGTGATGTAATTTACCCTTGAAAAATAGGCCATTTTAGCTGTTACCCTTGACTGACTAGGCTCAGCGAGGGCTGGAGTTTTGCTCCCTCAGCTCTCTTCCTGAGAGAATTGCCTCTTGGCTTCAAGAGAGTTCACACCTTCTGCAAGAATTATGTAATCACTCTCTCCCCTCCCTATCTATCAGCTAACCTCTGTAATTCTTCTTGTACGCTTGAAATTCTTTGATTGGGATGTAAATATTTAAAGTCATTGTTTTGCCCCCCCAGTCAGAATGAAGAGACTGACACAGTGTGTTGGATAAAAACCCGGGCCGCTTTATTTAAACATAGCTTGAACGATAAGAATGGCAAGAGGTATAGGCCTACAAGAACAAGCCCTGGGGTCAAAACACAGGACCCTGCCTTGTCCTAGAAGGGCAAGCCACCCTGCCCCCAGCACACGGCCACTACCATCTGACGGGTGCTGAGCGGCATCAATCACTCAGGAAAGATCCGCCCAGGTGAGGCTTTGTCGTGATCTGCACTCCCAGCATTGAGCCGTGAAGCCCATCTACCGTTCATACAGACCACCTGCACCCACTGGTGCAGAGCCATGGGTGCTCCCCTGAGAAGGCTGTAGCCAATACCTCATCCTGCCACCGCCAATGCCAAGCCTCTGCTTAGGCATTAGCGCCCCAACGGATGGCCCAGAGCCGACCGCAACCCCAGCCATAGCTCGTTCAACAAAGGCCCGGGTACCCAGTTCAGATGACCAAAAAGAAACCCCCTCCGACCAATCAGGTCAGCATTCTCGACCCGTGGAGAGAAATATGTCCAACACCCTTTTCCACTTTATTGAAAGAACGTATCAAACCTATAACTGTCATGGATGAGGCCTAGAAGGACAAGTCCTGGGGTCACCCCCTGACCCCCGCCTTGCCCTGATGGCGAGCAACCCTGCCCTCAGCACAAGCCCGCCGTGTTCGGGTTGTTGCTGAGTGGCCAGGCCCCAAGCCATTCTCCACCTGGGCTAGCATCGATCCCCCATGGAAAGATCCGCCAGGTGAGGCTCTTCCATGATCTGCATTCCTTGCACTGAGCTGTGTAGCCCATCTGCGGTTCATACAGACCACTCGCACCCCTGGTGCTAGGCCATAGGTGCTCCCCTAAAAAACCTGTGGCCAGCCAGGTCATTACCCCCCATATGGAGGACCCGGACGTGCTGAGGAGGCAACCTCCTCCCATGAAACAACCGAGTCTTGATCCCCGGCCTGCGTATGCCATGGCAATCCAGCCACTCAACCGTCGACTACTCGCTGGGACCCGGCTGCATGCCCGCTGGCATCTCCTGGCCCGTTGAGCCACACAAAACCATGCTGTGCCCGCAGATGAGGATTCGCCCTCTCTCACACATGCCCCAGCACCTGAAAAACAGAAAAAACAGTCAAAACCAGACAAAATCATGCCCGTGGGCCATCCACTGAACACGTGCCCCCACGCAATCAATGAAAGACCAATGTGCAAACAACCCATAGGCTGCTGACCGCCAGCGTCTAGTTCGACGTTTGGTGGGGGGGTGGGGTGTCCCCAATGGTGTTGCCAGAAATGCGGCTCTGATTCAAAATGAATTTGCTCGAATTTAACACACCCCCACTCCCCGCTCCACCAGTGCCTTCCTGACACTGCCCAAAATTGATATTTCATAAGGGGGGGGCATCGTCGTAATGACACAATGGGCCAACATCTTCCCCCCTGAGCAGTAAATACTGCTCCAAGCCGTGATTGGGCGCCACTCCGCTCCTACACCTTAACCGGTCTTAGTGCCGAGCCCCTCTACTGCAGCACCGGTTTTAACCCCTGTACAGTCGGCCGCACCTACCAGTTCTTCTGATAGATGCAAAATTGGACAATGCATACTGCTGAGGCCAGCCAGGTGTTCCGGAGCTTTGCAGCCCTCCTACCAACCCAGAACTGCAACTCCACCCCGTACTTTGCTTTTCGCTACTTGGTGCCCATACTAGTCAGATTCCACCTCCTGAACTGCCAAAAGTTCCGGAAGCATTCGCGCTGGCAGCGGTGGCATTCGCGCTGGGTGCAGTCAGCAACCAGAGCAAGCAGGCCAGACGCTAAATCTTTTGAAGAGAAAGAGTGTCCGCCGCCCAACTGCATGCCCCCGGAACGTGCCTTGCAAGCAACAAATGGAGGCGTCACAAAATAAATGACTACACCAAGTCCGTCACCCCCGTTGACCTGGATTACCAGTAGTTGATAATACCAGTAGTTGATAACATGCACCGTGGGCATGCTATAAACACCAAAAGTGGACTAAATGGACGGCCGGCTGCTCACCCAAAAGCCAAACCACCCCCTTCCAAAAATATCCGGGGCTCAGCTTCCAACTTAAGTCATTCCTCCAAGAGGAGATAGCATTGAAGGATTCCACAAATTCCCCCAATACCTCTAGATCCATCCTTCGTACTCTAGCTGAGGGAACCTCAGTGGCCCCATGGCATCACATAGGTGCTGCAAGAAGGCCCCCCCTAGGAGCCACAGCTTTGCCCGCACTCTTTCTTTTCGTAGACCCATGTGATCCGAAGCCCCCGCTCAGGTCCTCTATGTAATACTTCCTTCAAATGCAAGACCCGGAAGATCAAACTCTTCCGGGTGTGCAGGCAAAAGGCGAAACACTGACTTAATTGTCCCCCTTTGTCATTGCAGCCCACCATGAAACCCAGAACCACTATGACCGATTGGCCAACAAGGTGTACCTGACCGAACAGGGACCTCCAAAATGGTATCATCCACTGCTCCACCCCTGGGGTGAGCCAAATGGTGTATCTGGTGCCGTTCCCCTGACACTTCATTATATCCACCCCGCGGGGGATGCCCCTAACATGGGTACTGGCAGAGGACCCTGCCCTCAGCACGCTCAGTTATTTTAGCCCTAACCGCGTGCTCAATCCCCCCTTACCGAACGAAGGTTAGGAGGCATACAAGGGACCCAAAGTCCCAGATACGGGATCCTAGACCCAAGGGTAAAACCGTCATCAAATAGCCCCTAACCCGAATCGGGGGGGGGGGGAATTGCACTACAACCCTCAGCCTCCTTAGGCTGGTTCCCCTTTTCCAATCGGTTACAGGTTACTTACACCCCCGAGGTGTCCTGACTCGGCCCTTGTTTGGATTTTCCACGTGCTGAGGGGCGTATGCCACTCCCCTAGAGGGAGCTCACATTTAAATTTTTACACCTTCCAAGAACACACTCCCTTAATCGTAAATCCCCGCATAGCAGCCGGGGCTGACCCACCTGGACTGCCGCTCCGCGGCACCCACGCAATCTGTAGTTTATGCACCATGCGGCCGCCATCGGCCCTATCACCTGAATTGGGCTTTACCGGGGGCCTCGACTACAGCCAGAGCTGGTACTTAATCGGGCCCCAAAGGAGCCATGGGTTGACCGCCGCTAAAGGCCCCGTCGTATTGCGACCACGTCGCTCCTAGGAAGTCAAGATATAAATAGTGCATATGCCTCGAACAGGGCTGCAGGCCATAAAGGCTGTACCCTAGCTATTACACCAACCTAGATCAGGAAACTAGGCAACCAATTGGACCAAGTCCTATCACTTTTCCCCGTCTCAGCCTCTCATTCTCCTTGTCAACTAGGTCCACCTTTGACCTTCAATCCACTTCTCCAGAGAGGGTCGAAACCCGACACGTATTCGTCCACCAAATCGTATCCCCGGTAGCCACAAAAATTGGTCCCCCCAAAGGCCACGCCGGATCGCCATATGGTAAACCGTGTAAGGGAACGGCCCCGTAAGGGCTCAAAAAGTAACTCCATGCGCCCCACAGATAAACCGGCAAATCTCGCTGCTGTAACCACTAATGTTGCCCCCGCAATGACAGCTCACCAAGCACTGCTTGAGAAGCAGGGCGCCATGCTACGAGGCCTTAACCATGGTCAGGGGAGGAACTGTGTGGCGGACTAACTACTCTGTTCTTGAGGCAATGCACCAGCACGACCCCGGCCAATGAAGGCCCCCCCATTATCACCATTCTTACCGCATGTCTGCATCCCCGGCTCAGCCCTGCACCAGGAAGACGAGCCGGAACCTCCCTTTCAAGGTCAACTGAGATGCCCGTCCAGTTACCATGCAGCACCCCTCACAAGGGAACATCTGCTGCACCCCTCTGCCTCCCTAATCATCCCTCTAGCCCTTAAAGGCCCGCCAAAACTGGGCTTCTGTGCCCAGCCGCCCGGGGAACCGGGTTGCTGGGCCCACCTCCAGTCAGGTAGTTACCATCTGCACCATGCTTGAACCTACTGGCCCCAGTGAGGCCAACAGGGTTTTGAGCTCAAGGTAGCAAGTTGTGAGTACACACCCAATGCTACCGATAAGAAAATTATAAGTCCCCCTTTACCTGTAGGAAAAAAAGGGGGGGAGCAGTAAAGCAACATATGACCCAATGAAGCTGTTTGGGAGGCGAAGCCAGCAGATGTGCACTGGCCCACTGACTTAGCTTTGCCTTCCTTCTGGTTGAAGACAACCACCGATTTATACCCCACCCTTTTCTCTGAATCAGAGGCTCAGAATGGCTCGCAAACCTCTCCATCCTCTTCCCCCACAACAGACACCCTGCGACGTGGGTGGGCTGGGAGAGCTCACACTGAAGCTACCCTTTCAAAAGGATGAAGATATTGGATTTATATCCGCCCTCCATTCCGAAGAGTCTCAGAGCGGCTCACAATCTCCTTTACCTCCCTCCCCCACAACACGCACCCATGAGGTGGGTGGGGCTGGAGAGGGCTCCCATGGCAGCTGCCCTATCAAGGCCAACTCCTACCAGAGCTATGACTGACCCAAGGCCATGCAAGGAGGTGCAAGTGGAAGAGTAGGGAATCAAACCCGGCTCTCCCAAAGTGGGAGGTCTCCAGGCCGTACCTGGAGGCTGGCAACCCTAATTGCCTGCCTCTGCATAACAGCTCTGGTATTCCTCAGCGGTCTCCCATCCAAGTATTAACTTGAGCAGACCCTGCTTAGCTTCCATTACAAGATCAGCTAGCCTGGGCCATTCAGGTGAAACGATAATAGTCCGCACCTTAACCACTACACCAAACTGGCTCCAAAGGAGACTTTGAACATATAAAAATATGAAGCTGCCTTATACTGAATCAGGCCCCCGGGTCCACCAAGGTCAGCACTGTCCGCACTGACTGGCGGCAGCTCCCATGGACTCAAGCTGAAGTTTTAAAGCCTATCCATCTGGACCCTCTTTAATTGAAGATGTCAGGAGCTGAACCTAGGGCCTTTCGCTTACCAAGCAGATGCTCTGTAACCGGGCCATCGCCTCTTTCCGAGGCTGCAAGCGGAGGGGGGGCTACCCACAACTCACATGCTGCCCGCACTCCTCAGGCCACCCCTCTAGCGCAGCCGCTGGGAAGGGGAAGGAAAGGCGGGGCGGGGGGGCCACCCGGTCTCACCGCGTGCACCCCCGCTCAGGTTCCCGTCGGCCCCGAACGAAACTACTTCGCCACTCATGTGCTAATTAAAAACTGTTCAGCGCAGTCCCGAGCCACCCCAAACTCTTCCTCGCAACCCCGACCAGGCTACTATGAGAAGGGGCCCGCACCGCACTGGCTTGCAGCTCGCGCACACAAGCCAGGTGACACATGGAGACGTGGTTAACTAACAACTGTTCAGTGCCGTCCCGAGCCGCCCCGAACTGCTCCTCGCAGCTCCGACCAGTCAACATTGAGCAGGGGCCTGTGCCACGCCGGCTTGCAACTCACACACACAAGCCTCGGCCCAGACGACGCAGAAGATGTGGCTCTCCCTACCGAGAGCCACGAGAGAACTGTGCAACACGGGCGGGAGCCCGGGCTTTATAGCCCCAACTCCACGCCCACTCCTCGAACTCCTGGATGGCCAGGAAGCCAACGTCAGCCTCCCTCCTTCCGGGAGGGCAAAGCGTGGCCCCCAGCCTATGACTGGCGTTGCCAGTGCAGCTGGGAAGAGGCCAAATAATAATAAAACCTATTGATTTAACCAAGGATTTCAGTGGTCTATCTCCGTATACATAGATAGGGGTCCTGTTTTATCTCCCTCTTGTCTGGCCTATCATTTGAGCTAAGAAAATAATATTCCCAAATAAAAGATGTCAGAGGTAATAGTCTCACATCGAAATACTTGCCAGGGCCAACTCAGCTTAGTATCCAAGAGCTGATGAGACCAGACTAGTCTATACTAGTTTAATAGCTATATACAACTGTAGTATCAGTAAAGTTTAATAGTATTGTTTATTTCCTGTAAAGGTATGATCCAACTTAATTTAAGCACTTTCAAATCCCACTGATTTCAGTGATGGGGTTAAATATATGCTAAACTCTCTTTGCTCTAAGACAACATTTCATATCTATTAATTTACATACTTTTTACTTTGTTGAGATAAAAAAATGAGACACTTGAATTCTCAGTTATGTACATACACATATATACCTTCCTAAAAGTTAATGTCTAAACAATTTCCAAGATTTGTAAAAAAAAAAAAAAGAAGTTACAACAGTTAATCTTTGACTTTGAAGTTCAGATTTTTATAAAAAAAAGTATTCATAGGCACACAACTAACTTCCTTCTTATTGTAATCATACTATCCATTTAGTATTAAAGAACTGGCTAGCCAGAATTTTGCTTTAAACTGCCGTTGTCATAATGCTAAAGCTGGCTCCTCTGTGGTTAGAGATGTAAAATTTCTGATTTTTTTTTTTTTAAATGGAAATTTTCAGAATTTTTTTTTTAAATGCTACAATAGCACTTCTTTTTGTCTTTTCCAGATTGAAAGTCATTCTGTTACTTTAGGAACATAAAATATGACTATGGACAATTTTACTTGGCATGAAATTATCACAACTAGCATATTAAAAATATAGTGTATCCAAACAATTATTACAAAAAGAATGTACGTTTTAAGTAATATTTATTTGTAATTGTAATAACTTGGAGCAATACTCTCCTGAACTGTTTATGTGGAACAGACAAAAAAACCTCCACAAAACAATTTTTAAAAATCCAGAAATAACAATTACTCCTATTTCCTCTCAATGAATTGGCATGACCTAGGACTTGCTTGTCCTCAGTGCACAGAAATTAGAATAATCTAATACATATCTTTTAGAAAAGATTTGGAAAATATTTGAACACCTTGTCTTAAAAATATTTTATTCATCATGTTAAAATAAAACATTCCATAATCAATTTCTTTTTTTTTTTCAATTTTTCCAATTTGGGGGGGGGGGGAAACAAAAAAGGCTTCAGGAAAAAAAGGGGGGGGGAAAGGAGGTTTTCCAAATTTTTCCAGTTTTTTTCCAGGCTTTCATATCTCTAGCTGTGGTAGTTTCACACCCCAATCATTTTAATTTGTGCAGCAACGTGCCTCACTTCCTTGAGTCAACTTGATATTATGCAAAATACTGTTCCAGTCTACATATACCACTTGTTAAAAAAAATCCATATAAGAAATAAACAACTGAAAAGGAGTTGTTGAGACAGCATTCAAGTATTTTAAAGGTAGTAAAATATAACAACCTAGATTTCTGCTCTAGACCTAATCAAATGCTGGGGACAATGCAATAAAGGAAGATGGTTCAATAAACAGCTTTCTACAGACTTGAGAAATAAAAAGACTCCTTTAGGAAATGGAAGGAGGGCCTTATAACCAGGATGAATATAAACAAATAAGCAGTGTTTGTAGAGAAAAAGTTAGGAAAGCTAAATCTCAGTATGAGTTTAGGCTACAGAGAGATAGTAAAAACAACAAAAAAGGGTTTTTTTCTTATGTTCAAAGGGCAATGATTAAGCCTAGCTTATTTAAATAAAACCTAGTCCTCAGGGTCAGATGAACTGCATCCAATGGGTTTTTTTGGGGGGTGGGGTTATTTTTTATTTGGTGAATTTATATTCCGTCCTTTCCCAAACAGGCTCAGGGCAGATTGTTGTTGTTGTTCAGTTGCACAGTCAAGTCCGACTCTTTGCAACCCCATGGACAAAGTCACGCCAGGCCCTCCTGTCTTCAACCATCCTCCGAAGTCTGCTCAAATTCATGTTTGCTACATCAGTAACACTGTCGAGCCATCTCATCTTTTCGTACCCTTCTTCTTTTGCTTTCTGTCTTTCCCAGCATCAGGATCTTCTCCAGGGAGTGCTCCCTTCTCATTTGGTGACCAAAGTATTTGAGCTTCAGCTTCAGCATCTGACCTTCCAGGGAAAAGTCTGGGTTCATTTCCCTTAGGACTGACTTTGATCTTTTTGCAGTCCAAGGGACTCTCAAGATTCTTCTCCAGCACCACAGCTCAAAAGCATCTATTCTTCTGCGTTCGGACTTCCTTATGGTCCAGCTCTCACAGCCATACATTACTACTGGGAATACCATCGTTTTGACTATACAGACATTTGTTGGCAGGGTGATGTCTCTACTTTTTATTATACCGCTCAGGTTCACCATAGCTGTCCTCCCAAGGAGCAAACATATTTTAATTTCATGGCTACAGTCACCATCTGCAGTGATCTTGGATCTCAGAAATGTGAAGTCTGCCACTACTTCCATGTCTTCCTCTTCTATTTGCCATGGTATGATGGGGCCGGATGCCATGATCTTAGTTTTTTTGATGTTGAGTTTCAAGCCTACTTTTGTGCTCTCCTCTTTCACCCTCAGGAGGTTCTTAGGTCCTCCTCGCTTTCTGCCATCAGAGTAGTATCATCTGCATATCTGAGGTTGTTGATGTTTTTCCCAGCAATCTTAATTCCGGCATCTGCTTCATCCAGGCCAGCATTCTGCATGATGTACTCTACATATAAATTAAATAAGCAGGGTGACAATATGCATCCTTGTCGAACTCCTTTTCCTATTCTAAACCAATCAGTTGTTCCATATCCCATTCTGACCATTGCTTCTTGACCCTTATACAGGTTTCTCAGGGGACATGTGAGGTGGTCTGGTACTCCCATCTCTTTAATGACTTGCCACAGTTTGTTGTGATCCACACATTCAAAGGCTTTAGCATAGTCAATGAAACAGAAATAGACGTTTTTCTGATACTCCCGTGCTTTCTCTATAATCCATCTAACATTGGCAATTTGACCTCTAGTTCCTCTACCTCTCCAAAACCCAGCTGGAACTTCTAGTAGTTCCCCATCAAGATACTGCTGCAGCCTAGCTTGTAGGATCTTTAACGTGACCTTGCTGGCATGTGAAATGAGTGCAATGGTGCAATAGTTTGAACATTCCTTGGCATTACCCTTCTTTGGGATTGGAATATAAACTGACCTTTTCCAATCATGTGGCCATGTTGCATTTTCCAAATTTGTGGATATAATGGGCAGTAGTGCCCATGTGATTTTGGAATTTACAGTCTTAGGGAAGGAAAAAGCTATATGTAGTTAGACTTACAGGTTGGACTTCAGAGAGGCAAACTTCGATAAACTTAGAATGATGCTGTGTAAAATCCCATGGTCAGAAATACTTAAAAGGATGGAGGTCCAGGAGGGGTGGGAGTTTCTTAAAAGCAAAATACTGAAAGCGCAATCACAGATGATTTCTATAAGAAAAAAAATGGAAAAAATCTAAAGAAACTGAAGTGGCTCCATAAACAGCTCTCTAAAGACTTGAAAAATAAAAAAGACTCCTTTAGGAATTGGAAGGAGGGCCTTATAACCAAGGATGAATATAAACAAATCATCAGTGCTTGTAGAGAAAAAATTAGGAAAGCTAAAGCTCAGTATAAGCTTAGGCTGGCCAAAGATGCTAAAAACAAAAAAAAAGGTTCTTTTCTTATATTCAGAGTAAGAAAAAAATGCAAGGACATGGTAGGCCCATTGCGAGGGCAAGAAATTGTAACAGGTAATGAAGAGAGGGCGGAACTGCTCAATTCCTATTTTTCCTCAGTCTTCTCTTCTGAGGGAAATGGTGCTCAACATGGCAAAAACAGAACATATAAGGAAGGTATGAAGTTCCAACCTAGGGTCAGCATAGGGGCAGTACATAACACCTAGTTTCTTTAAATGAAACTAGGTCCTCAGGGCCAGATGAATTGCATCCAAGGGTTCTAAAAGAGCTTGTGGATATAATTTCTGAGCCTCTGGCTATTCTTTTTGAGAATTCTTGGAGAACAGGAGAGGTGCCGGAAGATTGGAGGCGGGTGAATGTTGTCGCCATCTTTAAGAAGGGGAAAAAAGACGATCCGGGTAACTACTGACCTGTCAGCTTGATGTCTATACCTGGAAAAGTTTTAGAACAAATCATCAAACAGTGGTCCTGGAACATTTAGAATGAATGGATGTGATTACTAAGAACCGGCATGGTTTCTCAAGAACAAGTCATGTCAGACAAACCTGATCTCTTTTTTTTGAGAAAGTGACTACCTTGCTGGATCAGGTGAATGCTGTAGACATTGTTTATCTTGATATCAGTAAGGCTTTTGATAAGGTTTCACATACTATCCTTGTTGACATGTTGGTAAAATGTGGTTTGGATCCTGTTACCGTTAGGTGGATCTGTAACTGGTTGACAGATTGCACCCAAAGAGTGCTTGTGAATGGTTCCTCATCCTCTTGGAGAGGAGTGACAAGTGGAGTGCCTCGGAGATTTCTGGTTTCGGCAACCTGAATAAAGGAGCGACTCAGACTGGCTGATCCAGAGCTGCTCCTTAATTGAGCAGTTGAGGGGTCTCTCCTACCAGGAGACCTAACTCTGGGACCCAGGAAGGGTCTCATAAGGCGGACAGCTTGAGCTGAGGGTCGGGATCGACAGCGGTGACTGTCTCCTGAGCCTGGCTCTCTGTGAGCCTCACTGCTCCAATTGCCATTTTTAAATGGCATCGGGGTTGACTGCCGGTCCTCTTCTTCTCTTTTTATCAAGAACTTCTGCATGATCTGAACAAGTTGTATTATCTCTATGAAGACTGTAAGTCTCTTTTTTCTTCTAATATTGAACTCTGAAGTAGTATTTGTGCAACCAGGGGGTCTGGAGAGTTGGGTGCAGAGTGGAGCATGGACAGAGGCAAAGGGGGCGAGAAAGGGGGGGGGAATACAACTCTCTTCCTTTCTCTTCAGAGGCCTCCAAAAGTTTCTGCCTAACTTGGTGACTCTCTCAGTGTTATCCTAGGAAATATGAATCACACCAGTCTCTAAAGAAAGAAAAGACTCGATTGCTGAAGTGAATTCATTTGCCGAAACGTTTTTGGGGGGAGGATGATCTTGCTGCTGGAAAGCTGCTTGCAAGTATATGTGGATGAGAAGGACAGTTGGTGTAAGAAGGCTCAATTGCCAATGAATATTATAAAGAACTGAACTTTATAGGACAAATACAGTGTTATATAAACTTTTGGGACTTCAAAAGATAAAATAAGATAAGATAAATTTATTTTCATATCCCGCCCTCCCCCGCCAATGGCGGGCTCAGGGCGGCTCACAGACACGGAACACCGTGATATAAATAAAATACAATATAAAACAAACAATTTTAAAATACAATTCAGTTACAAATTCAATCACATAGTTAATTAGATGGATAAAACGGTGCTATAAAGTGCAATAGATCGCGATCATGTACAGGATGGCGGGATGGCTACAGATCTGTTTAACCAGGTTCTGTCCCAAAGGCAAGCTGAAACAGAGAAAGGAAAGGAAGGAGTTTGAAGTTTATGTTGAACTATCCTGAATAAGTCTTTGTGTGTTCTAAATATACACTTAGGGTCACATTGGATTCTACAATGGATTATAAAATCCAGCTATGCTGTTGACTGTTGGAAGTATAGCTGTGAAATCCTCTAAGTGGATTATAAATTTCTGTTGGTGGATATTATGGATATGGTTTTTTTAATTTTGGCTTTTTTTTTCTTTCTCTTCTTCTTCTTCTCTTCTTGTGTGTTTATTACAAATGGGTTTTTTTCCTGGAGGACTTCTTTTAAACATGTGGTCTGAACATTTTTTCTTTTTACCTTTTTTAAATTTATTTTTCTCCATTTTTTTTCTTTCCTTCCCTCTCTGTGGAGTTTTCATTTTTTTCATTTCATTTTGGGTTCACCTGGATTGTTTTATATTTTTTTTAATCTTTTGGGGGGCTATTTTCAATTTTTACTCTTACCTGTGGATTATACAAATAGGGCATTCAGGCCTGGATTACAATTTATAGCTTGGAATAGCTGAACAAACTTGTTAAGACTTGGACTCCATTGAACTATTTGCTCTGAAAAAGACACAACAGTGAACTGTTTCTGTGAGTTGAACTGTTTTGGCTAGGTGATATCAAAGATTGTTGTGGGAAAAAAGCTCTGTTTAATATAAGACTTATTGCTGTTTGGGGTTTGTTAAATTGTTGATAGACACAAGAAGGATGTTTCTTTAAACAAGCTATTATATTTGCATAATATTGACATTGTCTGATAGATACTAGCTCAACTAATATAAATAGGAACACTGTATTCCAAAACAGACTACTGAAAGGGCAGTACATAAAATTGGTGTCTGTGAGTGCAAATATACAAAGGATGAATATAAAATTGGTGTCTGTGAGTGCAAAGGATGGAAAATAAAGCTGCAATTGGCTTTAAAGGTAATTTTAAAAAAAGACAATCAAGAAGGTAAACCACCAATCCCCTCACCCAGTTCTTCATCTGGTCTAGGGAAGTTTACAACTATCCAGGAGGACATGACAGAGATGCAAAATATTCTACTAACTGCCATAGCACAGCTGACTGGTAAAGTAGACAATATAGGAGAGCAGATGGCAGAAATCCAACAAGAGCTTCAAGAGAACAGAAAACAGACAGCAGAGACCAATAAAGCTTTAAAAGTTCTAGCTGCACAGGTGACTGACAACACACAAAAGGTCAAACAGCTGGAAAAAGAACAGAAAGCATATGATAGTAGACTTCTACAGTTGGAGATAGATAGAGCAGCCTACATGCTGAGGTCCAAAATGTACCAGAAGAAAAAACTGAAGATTTACAGAAAATACTAAGTGAAGCTCTGGCAGAAATCTCACAGGTGACACCTGAAAAGATGGAAGAAGAGTATGATCAAGTTAAGAGAGTACCATCAAGCTTCATGAGTCAGAATAAACAACCGCGAAATCCATTTGAAGTTCACAAGAAAGAAGACCAGAGACAATATTTTGAAAAAAGCGAGAGATAAACCAGTGATAATAGCAGAAAATATGGTGAAAATTTTGAAAGAGGTGCCATGGTCAGTCAGACAAAGGAGATGAGAATATCAAACCTTGACACACTTTTTGAGAGAAAAAGAAATACCTTATACATGGCTAATGCTGGAAGGCTTACTCTTTACCTATGAAGAGAACAGATATAGGGTAAACTCTATCTTCAAAGCTCAAAACTTTGTGGAGAAAGTTGAGAAAAAAGAGGGGAAGAAAAAGAAGGAGGATGAAGAGGAAGAACTCCCAGATGAAGAGGATCCAAATGAACTAAGGAAATATCCAACAAGACAGCAGAGTAAAAAAGATAAAAAAGATAGTGATAAGGAAAATCCATAATGGCATCAATAATCTCTATTAATGTGAATGGATTTAACTCTCCTATAAAAAGGAGGAAGACCTTTAGATATCTAACAAAACTGCAAATGGATATAATTTGTTTACAAGAAACTCATATTTTGGCAAAAGATCAACATCTTTTGAAAAATAAGAAACTTAGCAATTTGTTTATAGTAACAGGTACAAATAAAAAGAAAAGGGGATTGGCAATATACATTAAGGACAGATTTAATCCACAATTACAGTATACTTCAGAAGATGGAAGAATTTTATTAGTGGAAATTATGGTGGATAATAAAAATATATATATATTGGCAAATATTTATGCCCCAAATGATCACCAAGAAAAATTCTTAAAAGACTTACATCTTAGGTTGTCAAATTTGGACTATGCAGAATACTGTATAGTAGGAGACTTTATCGGAGTTTCTGACAGACAATTGGATAACAAAACACACTAAAGCTAAAGGTCTCCAACTACCAACAAGTTTTTGGAAGTTTGTAGAAGAATTGGAGCTAGTTGATGCGTGGAGAATGATACCCAAATTCAAAAGACTTTACATATTACTCTGCCAGCCACCAAATGTGGTCAAGAATTGACATGTGTTGGCTCTCTACAAACTTGATTAAAAATCTAGCTGAGATAGAAATTCAAACAAGAGTTATATCAGCTCACAGTCCTGTAATGATAAAACTCAAAGGTACCCAATTGAGAAGAACATGGCAGCTAAATACCTCTATTTTAAAAGATAAAGATTTTCTTAAAGAATCCAAGGTTGAAATGGAATCCTTCTTCAAATAGAACATAACTCAAGATGTAAAGATGCAAGTGGTCTTGGGATACTGCCAAAGCATATTTTAGGGACCTTGCAATCAAATATAGTGCCAAGAAAAAGAAAGAATGGAAAATTATCAAAGATTAATGTTGCAAGCAGGAGAAGCTGAAAAGAATTTAAAAGCACAACCTACAAAACCGGAGTTTCAAAATAAAGTTAAAAAAACACACCAACTTAATCTACTCTCAAAGAGGAAACGAAGAAAAAATTGAGATTTGCCAGACAAAATTTTTTTGAACAAGCTAACAAACTTGGAAGGTGGTTGGCTTGTAGAATGAGAAAAGAGAATGCCAAAAGAATAATACTGGTACTGAAAGATGAAAATAGTAAAGAGAAAGTCCAAAGACAGGAGATACGCCAAATTGTGGAACAATTTTATAAAAGACTATATGAAGATAAACAAGTCCAAAAGGTAGACTTAGAAGAATATATTAAACAAAATAATCTTAATAAATTCACAGAACAACAACAAAAAAATTTAAATGAACTAATAACAATAAGGAAAGTGGGAGATACAATGGCATCTCAAAAGAATGGCAAAGCACCAGGTCCAGATGGCCTGCCTGCTGAGTTCTATAAAGCTTATGAGGAGCCCTTACTGTTGCCATTTAAACGGCTGATTGAAAGGATTCAAGAGGAAGCCCAAATACCAGTTTCATGGAAAGAAGCTACAATATCTTTAATCCCAAAAGAGGGTGCAGATTTGAAAGATATAAAAAACTACCAACCAATTTCTCTTTTAATTGTGGATTACAAAATTTTTGCTGCAATACCGGCACAACGTTTGAAGAAGGTCTTACAGTCCACAATACATCAAGACCAGGCACGATTACTTCCTAGAAGATACCTGAAAGATAATGTTAGAACAGTATGTAACATAATGGAATACTATGAGAACCATCCAGAGAAAAACTGGCATTAATCTGTCTGGATGCAGAGAAGGCCTTTGACAACATTTGTTGGCAATTTATGTTGCAACAACTGAAGGGAATGGAGCGTGGTGAGAAGTTTTTGAGAACAATACAATCAATATATTCCTTGCAAAGGGCAAAGGTGATGGTGAATGGTGAATTAACAGAAGCAATCACTATTCAAAAGGGTACAAGACAAGGCTGTCCACTGTCACCACTCCTTTTTATTTTGTGTTTAGAGATACTGGATAACCAAATAAGAGAAGATATAAATATTAAGGGAGTTATGATTAAAGGTGAACAATATAAATTGAGAGCCTTTGTGGATGACCTGGTTTTTATATTAGAGCAACCAATAGATTCAATTACCACAAAACAAAATTCTTGACGAAGAATATGACGTCGGAACAAATTCAATTTTTCCAACAAAAATCAGGATTCTCCTATGAGAAAAGAATTAAATATTTAGGTACACACATTTCAAATAAGTGCAGAAGCTTAAAGATGGATAATTATGATAAATTACTTAAAGAAATTTAAAAAAAAAGACTTGGGAAAATGGCAAGATTTGAATTTATCCCTAATGGGAAGAATAGCCTTAGTAAAGATGAACATTTTGCCAAGACTGTTATTTTTATTTCAAACTATTCCAGTACTTTTAGCTAATGTGTTTTTTCAAAAACTGAACAAGATGAACTCTAAGTATATTTGGCATGGTAAAAAATCAAGAAGAAGAGACACAAATATAGACAAACCCATTTGAAAACGGCCTCTTGAGTTGGTTCTAAAGGCTGGGAGTGAATAGGACTTATAACCTTCAAGATGAATCGGACTTTGGGACCAAGTCGCTTGGAGTAAGATTACATCAAAGTTCTTAAGGTAACTAATAAATTCCACATCTTTGGATTTATTCCACCAACCAGCCATGTTCCACAAGATGATCTTAATGTCCGATAATGCAGAAGTATTTGGAATTGAAGACAATGAAGAGGATCTCAGTCAGTCATCTCGGGAAAATTGGTTTGGCAAGCAGGAAGAAACAAAAATCATACCTTCATTTTCGAGGCCCCTAGAAATATTTTTGCTAAATTCACAAAGGCTTGGCCAGTTGAAATTATCCTTAGGATTGATGGAATTATCCATAGACGTGGTGGGCGCTGGATGGATTTCAGCAACGACCAGCCTTTCTGAAGGCCGCCTGATTTCAGGTTGGGGGTAAGTGGTTAGTGAAATCTCAGATGGGAAAGTAGATATTGTATTATCCACATTCGAGTTTGTTAAAGGAGGGCAGATAGAAATTGAAGAGTGAGGAGGATCTTGTTGATCTAGGTCAATCAAAGGCACATCTTGAAGCTCTCTCAACTCAATAGAAGAAGGCCCAGGAGGGCTCTTTTGCTGCTCACTCTGCTTCAATAAGAGGCTTTCTTTCAACAAGTCTATTCTTTTTAAAATGTCTTGTTGATCATAAAACTGAAGGGATTGGAACTGATCTCTAATATTGTCTTCCAAAATGTTGGTTGCAGAAAGAACCTCCATAGAGTCATTAAGAGGATAAGATTGAGGTGACAAATTTGCTGTGGCGGATGAAGTGTTTGCATTCAAGATGTCACCTGATCTATCTGCAACTATTGAAGAGTTATCCTGTAGGTCTAGATATTTCTTTCAATGAATCAGGGGTAGAATGATTTCATTCTTAAAGGCGCGCGTAGGGAAGATTCCTTTGGATGAGAGATATTTTTTTGATCGCAACAGAAGCTGAGGAATCTGCGCTGACCTAAATGATAAAAGCACCCTTTGTGTCTGGGAACAAGCATCAAAGAAATCTATCTCATGTAGATCAATCCAAGCCGTTTCCCCTGGGAATAAAGTTCTTAGATGTCTTTTGGATAGTTGCATAGAGTTCCATAAAAGGCCCCTCCCCGTGTAGTTGCAGATGGTTAAACAGATTTTGTTTGGGGTAATGATGAGTTTATAAAATTGCTCTCGCTCATCGGATAAAGATTTTAATTTGTAACCTGTTGTTGACTTTACTTGCTTTGGAAAGGTAAAAAATCAAGAATTAAGTTAAAGATATTGCAAGACTCTAAACTGAGAGCAGGCTTGGGCCTCCCAGATTGGCAATTGTATTACAGAGCCTCTGTGCTCTCTTGGTTAAGAGACTGGGTGCTACTGAATGACAGGAGACAGTTGTTGTTAGAGGGTCATGACCTTAATTTGGGTTGGCATGCATATTTATGGTATCAAAGACTAGAAGGTCATTCTTACTTTAAAAACCACTGGTTCCAGAAATCTCTGTGTGATACATAGTCATGGCTAAAACCGAGAATTTATCAGAAAATTCCAAGATGGGTATTTCCAGTGGAAGCATTCACTCCTCCAAATCGTTTGAAACCTAACCAGAGTTATAGATATGAAGAACCGTTGAAAAATGATAACCAACTGAAAACCAGGGAAGAGCCAGAAAAAATGGACATTAAATGAGTTGGTGGTTAAGAACGCAAGTTGAATCTAGATATGCTAAAGAAGACAACAGACTTCAATATAGAACAATATCCATTTGACAAAATCTTTTTAGGTCCTCAAGAAAAACTAATTTCCAAGCTATATTCATACTTGTTACAGATGAAGATGCAAGATGAGATCGTAAAAGATTGTATGGTCCAATGGGTGAAAAATCTGGGGCGTAATATTATGCTAGAAGAATGGGAGATGGTGTGGAAATTCAATATCAAACTAAGTCAATAACCTTTAAAGAAAATCCATATAAGCTGTTTTATAGATGTACATAATCCTGCAGAAATTGTGTAAAATGTATACTAACATGTCTAACAAACATTGGAAATGTACTAAACATGTTGGGTCTTTCTATCATATGTGGTGGACCTGTGGGGTGGTGAATGACTATTGGAAGATGGTTCACGAATTACTAGAGAAAATTTTGAAGACACAGATTCAATTTAAACCAGAACTATTTTTATTGAACATATATCCTGGTGACTACTCCAAAGAGATGAAACATTTGTTGGCACACATTAACACAGCAGCTAGGATTCTTTTGGTACAGAGATGGAAGCTGCAGGAGATCTCCACGAGAATGGATTTGGTGGGGGAAATTCTGGAAACAGCTGAGCTGAACTACTTATCCCAGTTGCTGGCTGGGAAATCTAAGGAAGAAGCAAGAAAATATTGGGTGAAATTATATACTTGGCTAGACGCTCAAGACTTTTAAGATTCTTTGGTGTGAACTTATATCTCCTTTCTCCTGTATTCTTTATTATAATATCATTTTTATTGGAAACATAAGCTTAAATAGACATTTTAACAAGAAGATTTACAATCACTAAAAATAGTGTTTAGATGTTGATGATTTAATGTAAAGAGAAAATAACATGTGACAATATCTGTATTTTAAGAGATTATATTAAATGCAGATTAGATTATAATAACACTGTTATCTGTAACTACAATTTTCTAGTCCCCCTTACCCATTCCCTTTAAATTTCTAGAAAACCAATAAAACTTTCAAATCGGGACAAGCGGAGTGCCTCAAGGATCTGTCCTGGAACCTGTTTTGTTCAACATCTTTATAAACGATTTGGATGAAGGAATAGAGGGAATGCTTATTAAATTTGCAGATGATACAAAATTGGGAGGGGTTGTAAACACAGAAGAGGACAGAAACAGGATACAGGATGACCCTGACAGGCTGGAAAACTGGGCTAAAACCAATAAAATGAATTTTAACAGGGATAAATGTAAAGTTCTGCATTTAAGTAGGAAAAATCCAATGCATGGTTATAGGATGGGGGAGACTTGTCTTAGCAGTTGTATGTGTGAAAAGGGGTCTTAGTGGATCATAAGCTGAACGTGAGTCAACAGTGTGATGCAGTGGCTAAAAAGGCAAATGCAATTTTGGGCTGTATCAACAGAAGTATAGTGTCCAGATCACATGGTGTGATTGTATCACTTTACTCTGCTCTGGTAAGACCTCACCTGGAGTATTGTGTTCAGTTTTGGGCACCACATTTTAAGAAAGTTATAGACAAGCTGGAATGGGTCCAGAGGAGGCAATGGAGATGGTGAGGGGTCTGGAGACAAAGTCCTATGAGGAAAGATCGAAGGAGCTGGGGATGTTTAGCCTGGAGAAGAGGCGACTGAGAGGTGATACCATCACCATCTTCAAGTACTTGGGCTGTCATATAGAGGATGGTATGGAATTGTTTTCTGTGGCCCCGGAAGGTAGGACCAGAACCAATGGGTTGAAATTAAATCAAAAGAGTTTCCAACTCAACATTAGGAAGAACTTCCTGACCGTTAGAGCGATTTCTCAGTGGAACAGGCTTCTTCGGGAGGCAATGAGCTCTCCTTCTTTGGAGGTTTTTAAATAGAGGCTAGGTGGCCATCTGACAGCAATGAAGATCCTGTGAATTTAGGGTGAGTTGCTTGTGAGTTTCCTGCATTGTGCAGGGAGTTGGACTAGATGACCCTTCCAACTCTATGATTCTATGATTCTAAGTTTAGTGCAATAAACATTCAAATGAAAGTGAATACAGAAATAAGTAACAGTCAATGTTCCTGTCTCATGACCTTGACCTGGACAGACCTGGATAGCCTGATCTCATCAGATCCTGGAAATTAAGCAGGATCAGCTTTGGAAGAGTGACCTCCAAGAAATACCAGAGTCATGACTCAGAGCCCGGCAATGGCAAACTACCTCTGAGATGTTTCTTGCCTTAAAAACAAGTCTAGTCACCACCTACTGGTGCATAACGCAAAAGAGCTAGAACTTCTGACTGCCACACAATCTGAGGATCTACTGGCTATTCTACATACAATGTCATATGGTAATTATTAATTATTATTCTGTCCCATGAGTAATGGCATCACTAAGACACACATAGTTGCATGTCTGATCACATATGTCTTCATCATTCACTTCAATGCTAGTCTGTTATACCTCAGGATGGGATGGGAAAATGTATCAGGCTTGTGCTTTGCATAAAGGATAACTGAAATTACTGGCTCCTCTCTGCAAGGCTCAGATCCTCAGGTTAATCATCTCCATTTAGTCCCTTCCTTTTTCTATAAAGAGCCTACACTGTTAGCCTTGGATGCCTGCCTCCTAACCATTCCTCATTAAGAGTCTCAGATCAGTTGTTTGTGCCATCTGGTTTTCTGTTCTAGAATTGTTCCTTGGATTGTGCTTGGGTTGTTTTGTATATATACAAAACTTGATGATGTGAGTTTATTTGCCAAGAGTAAATGAACGACATGGGTGCCTAAAAGATCTTGCCTCAAGGTAAAAGCTACACTAGGTAATCAAGAGTTTCCTTGAAACACTTTGACTCCATTGCTGTCTTTCTATTGTTGCTCTTTAGGTCATTGTAAAGGTATTACAGCAGCCAGGAATGGCCAGCTTGAATGGATGGCACCGCATCTGATATTTCAATGCCAGTCTGGTCAATTATGTTTTGTGTTGCCTGTTTTATAGCCTTTCAGCATGTAGAAGATCATATTCCATATCAGGGATCAGCAGTCAGAACTTTGCTAATCAAGATCCAACATCATAATAATAATAATAATAATAATAATAATAATAATAATAATAATAATAATAATAATAATAATGTTTTATTTATATCCCGCCCTCCCCGCCGGAGCAGGCTCAGGGCGGCTAACAGGACATGGTATATACCATGATCAGTTATACAATTCATAAAAGATACAGTTAAAATACAATTTAAAAGTTACATAAAAATTATAAAACCATAGTAAATTAAAGGTGCTATATTCAGTGGGAACCATGATGAAAATTTGTAAATAAAGTGTTCTTCCAAATTCAGTCAGAATGTGTGACATTTGAGAGCAGATGGAAATCTTTATTTCTAGTGTAGTACTGTTTGCTTTTTTATTTTCATTGGCATCAGAAGGCAGCAGAGACAGAAAAGGGAGAAGTAACTAAGCACAAATATGCCTGACAGGGACATCATTCAATCATAAGGGTTAGCTGCTCATCCTGGTAGACAGCATGTCTTGATTAGTTCCACTTTCTCCCAGTCACTGCACAATCTCAGGCTTTGGTTAAGCCTTTTCATTCCATATAAGCAACAATCATTGCCCTCCCAGGTTGAAATAAAGAGTCAGACACAATAATTGGATTAAACTAAGGGCCACTTTATTTAATTTATTAATAAACAGCAAGGGCTAAACAGAACCTGCGGCCTGGTCAGGGCCAGGGGTTTCAACAGACACCTCCCCTGCCATTTAATGGACAAGCAACCCAGCCCCCGGCTACAGCTGTACACCAGAGCTCATACCAGGCCAGCTGAGCAAATAGGCAACAAACTGGGAAGGTCCAACCACGAGCCAGGCAACTCAATGAAAGGACTTTTCTAGGCAAGCTCCAAAGGACAGTCTGCACTCTCCCAACCTGGGCCGGCAAACCCAAAGGTCGCTCCTGACAGACCCCTAACCCTACAAAAGGGGGATGCTTTCTGGTCCTCCCCTAGCCGCATAAGCTCATTAACCACAGAAACCTGCCACCACTAAGGCCAAGCCTCTGTTTAGGCCTTAGCACCCACTGGGAGGCCCAAGGCCACCCACTGCCCTTGCCAAAGGTCTCCCAAGAAGAGACCATTACCCTCATCTGAAAGATGAACGTCATCACCCCTATAGAGATGGGGACAACTAATATGAATGTCCGGATGAGACAAGTAGTAGCCCAAACAGTCTTCCAAGACTCTCCGAATTATTTTATTAGTCTTGAGATGGGCCCTGTCGATGCCCAAAGGGTCTCAAACACTCTGCAAAAAAAGGCAGGGGATCATGGCCGACCAAATTATAACGGTCCCAGGCCATCTCTCCTTGATAGCCCTAAAATCCTCCTCTGCCTGCAAGGCCAAAGCTGTGCCCTTCATCAGCCCAAGGTCATTACCTCCCAGGTGTATAACTAAGACCTGGGGAGGAGACCAAGCACTCCCTTGAAATAACAACGGCAACAGCCCAGGCCAATAAAGGCCCCTGCGCACCCACCATTCAATGGTAACCCACTGTCTGAGTCCCAGCTGAGAGTCGACTGAAGTTCTTCGAGCCTGATGAGCAGCCCAAAACACATAACTGTGTCCACAGATGAGAACACGGCTCCTCTGGCCAGGAACAACAGCATCTAAAAGGAAAAACAGTTAAACTAGCAACAAGAACCACAAACTCCAAGCTAAAAACCCCCATGAAGTTACGGACTGAGCAGGGGCCAAACATAGGCTTTATAAGCTGCTGAGTGCCAACGGCCCAGATGCTGAATGGCCGAGGAAGGACTGCAATTGACATGACAAAACAAAAATCCCTCCCTAGGACCACGTATTGCCAAATAGGCAGCCAGAACAGAAACTGGACATAACTCCAGCTCAGAACATATGCTCAGCTCCAATACAATTTCCTTGTGACGTTGGTCAGTCTTGAAGCATCGAACGGCGATGACCACTTACTCTCAACTAACCTCAAGTCCTGTATTAACAAAGAACTACCAGAAACATCATTTCTGGAGCAGGCCACTAGCTCACTGACTCTAACAGCCCCAAAGAAGGCAACCAAGGAAGTGACATGAAACAGTGTGGACTCAAAATAGGATGCACACACTGTGCCCCAAACCCCCTTCAAGCCCCTAAGAATCAAAGGGGAAATAGGCTTCCTGGACTAGGCCCAGCCTCTCTAGCACAACCTTCCAGCATCTTTCACAGACGAAAGTCTGCGGTTTCCTCCTTATACCCCAAAGGCTTACTAGCAAATGCCAGAGCAGACAGGCATCTCCTAATGGATCACATGGCCAATCCCTTACCTTTTAAAGCAACACAGTAGTGGAGCAACTGCTCCACCAGGAGGGGCCAAACAATGCGATACCCTACCTCTGACCTAAAGTCCTCAAACTGCCACACAGCACATTCATAAGACTTCCTGGTGCTGGGTGCAATGGCTAGGCCTATCGCTCTGCAGGCCTCGTCTCTCCAATCCATAGCTCCTGGGCATTTGCACTGTCTCTCAATTGGCTTCTGGGGCCAGCTGATGAAACCTCTCCATCTGTTTATGAGAGAGAGTGTCAGCCAACCCGTTATTCACCCCAGGAACATACTTGGCTAAAAACACTATGTTAAGTCGCAGGCAACGCAGAGTGAAGGCTCACACTAATTTCATAACCCTTTCTGACTTGCACTTAAGGGAATCAATGACATGTACCACAGCCATGTTATCACACCAAAAATGAATAGTGTGATTGGCCATATAATTCCCCCCAAAGCCAAACAGCTACCAGGATGGGACAGAACTCAAGAAACGTAACATCTCTGTTCAATCCCACCTGGCCCCACGAATCCGGCCTCACTTCCATGCACCAATGTCCGCGGAAATAGACCCCAAAACCTAAGGAACCGGCAGCGTCAGACATGACCTGAAGCTCTGCTTCAAGCTTCATGTCTTCCCTCCAAAATGAGATCCCAATGAAGGACTCCAAAAACTCCTGCCATACCAATAGGTTTGCCCTCATGCTGCTTGTAACCCACGTTCTATGCTGTGGCAGGTGTAGACCAGCCATCACATCACAAAGCCTGCGCAAGAAGGCGCGTCCAGGAGCCACAACTTTGCAAACAACTTTGAGATGCTCTATGAGCTGCTGAAGCTCGACTAAAGTAACCTTCCACTTGAGAAGGAAAGAATCAACCCTCTCCCTCAAATCTGCAACTCTCTCAACAGGTATTCACTGCCACAGGAGGTGGTGGCGGCTACAACCATAGCCAGCTTCAAGAGAGGGTTAGATAAAAATATGGAGCAGAGGTCCATCAGTGGCTATTAGCCACAGTGTGTATGTATATGTATATGTATATGCATATATGTATATATATAATTTTTTTGGCCACTGTGTGACACAGAGTGTTGGACTGGATGGGCCATTGGCCTGATCCAACATAGCTTCTCTTATGTTCTTATTCTGGACAATTGTGCCAGTGTCCAGCTTGATCCCCCAAAAAGTAAGTCTTGTGGCTGGACCCTCTGTTTTTTCCTGTGCCAGTGGAACACCCAGCTCCACTGCCACCTCAAGAAAGCCAGACATTAACTTTACACAACGCCCAGTCCCTTCAGCACCCACAAAGAGATAGTCGTCCAAATAATGAACCACTTCCTGTAAACCCACTTTCTCACGAACAGCCCATTCAAGGAATGTGCTGAAGCACTCAAAAGCCGCACATGAGACAGAGCAACCCATAGGCAGAGCTCTATCTATGTAGAATTGCCCCTTGAAGGAAAAACCCAGGAGCTCAATGTCAGCCGGATGGACAGGAAGAAGGTGGAAGGCAGACTTAATATTGCATTTAGCCATCTCTGCCCTCTTACCGCAGCGTCATACAACGCTAACGGACTGATCAAAGCTGGTGTACCTAACAGAGCATAAATGCTCAGGAATGCCATCATTTACTGATGCACCCTTGGGATAGGAGAGATGGTGAATCAAACAAAATTCACCAGCCACCTTCTTTGGCACCACTCCCAAGGGAAAAACCTGAAGGTTAGGCACTGGAGGGGTAGAAAATGGGCCTAAAATCCTGCCCTCCACCAACTCCTTGGCAATCTTACCCCTAACTACTTGCTCCATACCCTTAACAGAACTAAGGTTCCACGACTGAAATGCAACCCGGGGACCGTGAAAAGAAATCCTAAAACCAAACAAAACCCTTTAACAGATAAACCCTATCAACACGGTGCAGATAATGGGCAAGCCAACGTTCAAGAGGTCCCACCATTATTGGTCTGGGCCCCTTTTCCAGCTTGGTTATTGCCTCCACCCCCATCCTGCTTCTTTTGGCCCTTAGTCTAAACCCTGTGAGGGAGCAATTCCGGAAGCCTCCTCCAGAGCCCTAAGCCTTTGCAAAATAGCAGTATTTACTACCTCATCACCCTCCTTATCCAAAGATAATAAAGGGGGAGCTGGCCTCTTAGGCAGGGCCCAAGAAGCCTTAGGTGAGAGATGTTGTCCCTTGGACTTCCCCATCCCTTTTCCCCCAGGCATTTTAACAATACTGGCCTGCACTACTAAGAGCAAAAAAACTGCCAAAAATTCCACTAAAATGGCCGCTCCTGCACAGCACCTAAAATGACTGCCACCTTCTTCAGCAAGAAAGCCCCCAGGGACAATAGCAAAGCTGCAGCCAAAATGGCCCCTTCTCCACAGCTCCCAAAATGGCTGCCCTCTGATTCAAAAAGGCAGCCACAAAGGGGACATAAAAATGGCTGCTGCAACACTATAGCTAAATTACCCCCCAACCAGATCCATAACAACAAGGGAAAAAGTGGCTTCCACAATACTGCCCCCACACCAAATCCCCAGAGGAGTTTGTACTCCATGCTAGCAAAAAGCCTAACCCAAGAAACACCTTTTTAAAAAGAGGGGGGGAAGAGGGGGAGGGAGGGTTAAACCGGCCATATAATGGAGATATGCCAATCCACATCCTAACAGCAGCCTCGATCCTCAGCAACACGCTGTAGTTAAAATCAAGCTCAAAGGCTTTATCAGTGACTTGATCTCCACTGAAAAGTCTGAATGCTGGAAAGCCATTCTGGGAAGATAAAAGCGTTCCTGGGAAGCTAAAAGCTGGGAAGCTAAAAGCGCTCCTGCCCTGCCTTATCATCAACTCGATCAGCCCCCAATCTTTCTTAAAACTTGTGAAAGCTGGAAGAAAAGCGAAACTGACAAGACCAGAGCCAGGAAGCAAAAATGCTCCTGCCCAGCCACCTAATCTTCGCTTAAGGAACTCCTAAAAAACAACTGAAACTGATAAGATCTAAGCAGGAGCAAGCTAAAAGCTCTCCTGCCTAGACCGATTGCCAGACGGAGACTGGCACGAGCAGGGAAGGCACGCTGCTGCTGCAGCCAGCCCTGTCCCCAAGCACAAGCCCATTGGGCTGTCAATCTTCCTCTCTTCCCCCAAGGGTGGCAAATGTGTCCCTCCATCCTTACAGCGAGGCTGAAGGTGGTTGGAATGAATTCTGTGTCTGAATGAGTTATTGCACACTCTGGAGATGCACAGACATCTACTGGACAGTCTTGCTCAAGCAAATATAGCAAATATAGCAAATATAGCTGTATTCTAACAATTGCTGTTTGCAGTGTAAATACTAATAAACAGCAATCGACTAACAGTGATAGGACTTACTGAGGCAGTGGCATTAGAGACAGCTGCATAGTCAGCATGTTCAGGGTAACCCCTACAGTTAGGTGTGTGAAAACTACCTTATCAATATGCGCACAATCACAGCTTTAAGATCACTTGTGGAATTTTGATCACAGGAGTTAAAACACCATCTTGCCATGAGCATCTTTGGCTCCTTTGACAAGTGGCACCCTTACTTCTTGGGGAGTGGGAATCTTATTACTTCAATGACAGTAGAAGGAAAATGAGCAAAACTATAGTTTTAACAAACTACTTTCATATATGCAACCCACTAGGAGGATATTTTCCAGTGTGTTTCATAGTTATTCATTTTTAAAAAGGATATTAACTCACTTTCTGAACCACTGATTTGGATATTGGTTTATTTTCCTGGTCAGTTTACATTTTGTTGTTCAGTCACACAGTCAATTCCGTCTTTTTGCGACCCCCTGGACAAAGTTTACATACTCCCAGAAAAATCAGCTTACATCTCAGAAACCACAGTCAAATTGGCATCTCATTCTTTTTTTTAAGGGTTCAGCATTCAAAAATAATAAAGAAAGGCAAACAATGCACTGTAATTTATTTTTATTAATTCAGGACTGGCAGGGCATTTGAATTTTTACATCTTGTTCAAATGATATTTCAGTCAAATACTTCATTTTAAGAGACCTGTTAAATCTTTTCAAAGCCTTCTCTATGTGACCACAAAATAATATATTGTTTTCTGACTTCCCCAAGCATGGTAATAATTATAAATCTTGTAAATTAGCACAGTGAATGCCAAGAAGATACTCTATAAAAATCCTATATTGTTATAGGAATTTTTATTAACCAGTAAAATATTTATAAGGGCATCTCAAATTCCTTCAAACCTGCCTTACTGGTTTCCCTTAAGATCTGCAAAAAACAACCCAAATAATCAAATAACAGTTTTTGCTGGACTGCTCAATTTCAATCACAAGAAGGAAATGCATGTTTTAATACTTCTTTCACATACAAAATTACAATATCAGAAAGGAGGACTGGCCATATTAACAGAGGTTAGTTTTTGACATGGAGCATGCAGGCCCATTCTGCTGTCAAAAAGGATACAGCTCAGGACAAAACAATATATTTACACCCAGTGAGTTTTGATTGTGTTTTTCAGCTATACATTTTCAAATGGAAATAAAATTGCATTGCCCCTTAAATTAGTCTGTGGCTCCTCGTCCCTGGAAGCAGATCCAGTTAAAATGTTCAAACGGCATATCTTGGATTGCCACATTTGTTTAGACAGAAAAACTAAAGCAATTGTACTCATTCTCTCTGATGCAGCTCACAAA
This sequence comes from Heteronotia binoei, assembly GCF_032191835.1. Taxonomy (NCBI): domain Eukaryota; kingdom Metazoa; phylum Chordata; class Lepidosauria; order Squamata; family Gekkonidae; genus Heteronotia; species Heteronotia binoei. The sequence continues at coordinate 127,021,163 of NC_083226.1, read as the reverse complement.
AGTTACCATTTCTGTTGTCAGGCAGTGAAGTGTGCAAAATAAAGAAAACAAATTTTCAATCTGGCATGTAGTAAAAAGTTTAGTACCACTTAATTGGTTCTCAGTTTTTTTTCATGATTTCCAGAATTGAGCTAGCATATTGCAACCAAGTAATCGCTTTGCTGGATGCTCATCAATCTGACATTAAGGGGATCATATAATCTCAACTATAAAAGGTTACATAGGGAGCATTTAAAATTCTGGAATATGGCACCTAAAAAAAGCATTTCATGGAGATTTCCAATCCATTGTAACAATAAACAACTGGATGAGGCCTTACATGATCCCACATCAATAATATCTATCCGATTGTGCAGAATGGCCAGAGTAGCTTGGGTAGATGCAAAGAGGCTATGTATATTAAAGTCATGTTAAAGATTCTCCAAGCTAGGCTTTAGCAGTATGTAGATCGGGAACTACCAGAAGTTCAAACTGGGTTTCAGAGAGGTAGAAGAACTAGAGATTAAATTGCCAGCATTCGATGGATTATGGAGAAAGAACAGGAGTATCAGAAAAGCGTCTATTTCTGTTCCGTTGACTATGCTAAAGCCTTTGATTGTGTGGATCACAACAAACTGTGGCAAGTCCTTAAAGAGATGGGAGTAGCAGACTTCCTTACATGTCGCCTGAGAAACCTGTATAAGGGTCAAGAAGCAACTGTCAGATATGGAACTACTGATTGGTTTAGAATAGGAAAAGAAGTTTGACAAGGATATATATTGTCACCCAGTTTATTTAATTTATATGCAGATTACATCATGAGGAATGCTGGCCTGGATGAAGCACAAACCGGAATTAAGATTGCTGGGAAAAACATCAACAGCCTCAGATATGCAGATGATACCACACTAATGCCAGAAAGCGAGGAGGACCTAAAGAACCTCTTGTTGAGGGTGAAAGAGGAGAGCACAAAAGTAGGCTTGAAACAACATAAAAAAACTAAGATCATGGCATCCAGCCCCATCAATCCTTGGCAAATAGAAGGGGAAGACATGGAAGTAGTGGAAGACTCCACATTTCTGTGATCCAAGATCACTGCAGATGGTGACTGTAGCCATGAAATTAAAAGACGTTTGCTCCTTGGGAGGACAGCTATGATGAACCTGGGCAGTATAATAAAAAGTAGAGATATCACCCTGTCAACAAAAGTCCTTATAGTCAAAGCGATGGTATTCCCAGTAGTAATGTAAGGCTGTGAGAGCTGGACCATAAGGAAGGCTGAGCGCAGAAGAATAGATGCTTTTGAGCTGTGGTGCTGGAGAAGAATCTTGAGAGTCCCTTGGACTGCAAGAAGATCACATCAGTCAGTCCTAAGAGAATGAAACCAGACTGTTCCCTGAAAGGCCACCAAATGAGAAGGGAGCAGTCCCTGGAGAAGATCCTGATGTTGGGATAGACAGAAGGCAAAAGAAGAAGGGGATGGCAAAAGATGAGATGGCTGGACAGCGTAACTGATATAACAAACATGAATTTGAGCAGGCTTCAGAGGATGGTGGAAGACAGGAGGGCCTGTCGTGACTTGGGGTCGCAAAGAGTCAGGGCGTTTTCACACTGACCTTAATCGGCAGCGACGCCCCTCTTCACCGCGCAGGATCTGCGCGGATTTCGCACCGATTGCCGCGGAGCACCCGGAAGAGCCGCAAAGTCCTGCAGCTTTTGCGATGCAAATGGAAACCGCCAAAAACCAGTTTCCATTTGCGCTGCAAAAGCCGCGGGACTTTGCAGCTCTTCCGGGTGCTCCGCGGCAATCGGTGCGAAATCCGCACAGATCCTGCGCGGTGAAGAGGGGCGTCGCTGCCGATTACGGTCAGTGCGAAAACGCCCTCAGACTCAACTGTGCGACTGAACAACAATGAAAGGGCTATACTGCTTGAGTCAGATATGCATTAAAATCAACCTCATGCCCAAAATTACTAAAACAGCTGCAGCCGAGAATCAGGATGCCATATTTCTTCTATCTATCCTCCATCCAACCCAACCCTACAAACAATATCACTGTCTTGAAGGTGGTTTGATATCATTTCCTTAAGAACAAGCTGCTTTTGAGCTGGATCTGTGCTTGAAAAAGGGAAGCAGAGAGAGAAAGAAGCCTCACAGTGCAATCCTGAATAGAGTTGTGTAATTCTATGTCCATTCATTTAGTGGATTTAGGAGGGTGAAGACTTTTGCTTAGGATTCTGCTTAGCTTCTGTTCTAGGCCACTTCTTTACCAACCAAATGCATCGTATCTTCTTTAAGCACTAGTCAGATTCAGGCCATTTCCATATAGGTTATTTGCCTGGATTTGGTGCTGATGGGAAGCAAGTTTTCCCCTTCTTCCCATTGGCATAATGGAATATTTGTATACCTCTTGGCATTTCCCTAGATCTGCTATAAAGTTTTTGGGTAAAGTCTGCAATTTGTAATCCAGATTTTCCCACCCACACAGGAGTCATTTTCCCTGTCCCTATCTCTGCAGGGACAGTTTCCATCCCTCCCCCCCCCCCGCCTGCCCCAACCAGGTGTTTGGCCAGAGGCCATTTTTGCCTGAGGCATGGGTTCTTTTTAATGGATTTGGGTAGTTAAGAGGTAAGTCCCTTGACAACAAAAATATACTTTAAATGCAGAAAAAGAGAACAATTCATAGTATATATTCCATTGAGTGCTGGGGGATTCCTATATCTACAACCATTCCCAGCAGCTCCAGATCACCACTGAAGTCCAGTTGCTACTACTTCCTCCTTTATACTTTTCAGTCTGCTTAGGTGCAGCCTCCCAATAGGAGTATCCCTCTGGGTTGGAAAATACCTGGAGATTTTGGGAGTGGAGCCTGGGGAAGGCAGAGATTGGGGAGGGGAGGGACCTCAGCAACTATAAACCCATTAGTCTTCTATCTGTTGTGGGGAAACTTTATGTGGAACATCTGGCAAACAAACTTAGAGCTTGGCTGTTAGAGTGGCAAATTTTGGATCCAGAACAAATTGGATTCTGTCATGTGAAATCGGCTCTAGACCATTGTGTAGTGCTAAACCATCTTATGTACACATATAGGAGAAAGAAGGGCTTCAAACTGAGTGTTGCCTTTTAGTTCTTAAGGGTGGCTTGATTCCGTTCCAACAGAAGTACTTTGGAAGAAGCTCATAGATAAGAGACTGTTATTTCTTATTAAAAAGCTACACCATAACACCACCTGTCAGGTTAGATTTTAACAAGAAATATCAGGGTGAAACAAGGTTGTATCCTAGCCTCTCTGCTATCCAATTTCTTCATAAATTATTTGGTACCCTTTTTTGGAGGGCATAGATGGTCATAGTCCCAAAATTGGATCAATTCATGTCCCACTGCTTTTATAAGCAGATGATGCATCATGCAGTGTTACTTTCTCTTTCTCAAATTAGAATGAAACAGCTATTATCACGCTTTTATAATTACTGTGAACCAGGGCTTTTTTTGAACAGGAATGCACAGGAACACAGTTCCAGCTGGCTTGGCATCAGGGGGTGTGGCCTAATATGCAAATAAGTTTCTGCTGGCCTTTTTCTACAAAAGACCCTGTGTGAAAAAATGGTGATGTCAATGGGTGCGGCGGGTCCGCCCTGAGCCACTTGTGGGAAGGGCGGGATATAAATCTTAAATAAATAAATAAATAAATAAATAAATAAATAAATAAATAAATAAATAAATAAATATATAAATGAGTTCCTGCTGAGATTTTTCTATTTTAAAAGCCCTGCTAAGAACTAAACAAATTGACCCTGAATTTTGAGAAACTAAGAGTCATGGTCTTCAGAGAAGTGTGGAAACCCTCAAAATAAAAGAAACTAAAGACTTACTTTTAAAAAGATAGCTGGGAATTCAAAGAACTTGCTAGTCAGAATGGGATAATGTTAAGAACATAAGAGAAGCCATGTTGGATCAGGCCAATAGCCCATCCAGTCCAACACTCTGTATCACACAGTGGCCAAAAATTTACACACACACACACACACACACACACACACATATATATATATACACACACACTGTGGCTAATAGCCACTGATGGACCTCTGCTTCATATTTTTATCTAACCCCCTCTTGAAGCTGGCTATGCTTGTAGCTGCTACCACCTCCTGTGGCAGTGAATTCCGTTCTAACCCGACTGCTCAGCAATTTCATCGAATGCCCACGAGTTCTTGTATTGTGAGAAAGGGAGAAAAGTACTTCTTTCTTTACCTTTTCCATCCCATGCTTAACCTCTAGCATGGCATCCCGCAGTCGACGTATCTCCAAGCTAAAGAGCCCCAAGCGTTTTAACCTTTCTTCATAGGGAAAGTGTTCCAAACCTTTAAACATTCTAGTTGCCCTTTCCTGAACTGTTTCCAATGCTATAATATCCTTTTTGAGGTGCAGTGACCAGAATTGCACACATTATTCCAAATGAGACCGCACCATCAATTTATACAGGGGCATTATGATACTGGCTGATTTGTTTTCAATTCCCTTTTTAATAATTAAATAATAATAATAATTTTTAATAATAATAATTCCCAGCATGACGTTGGCCTTTTTTATTGCAATCGCACACTGTCTTGACATTTTCAGTGAGTTATCTATCATGACCCCAAGATCTCTCTCTTGGTCAGTCTTTGCCAGTTCACACTCCATCAACTTGTATTTGTAGCTGGGATTCTTGGCCCCAATGTGCATTATTTTGCACTTGGCCACATTGAACCTCATCTGCCACGCTGATGCCCACTCACCCAGCCTCAACAGATCCCTTTGGAGTTCCTCACAATCCTCTCTGGTTCTCACCACCCTGAACAATTTAGTGTCATCTGCAAACTTGGCCACTTCACTGCTTACTCTCAACTCCAAATCATTTATGAACAAGTTAAAGAGCATGGGACCCAGTACTGAGCCCTGCGGCACTCCACTGCTTACCGTCCTCCACTGTGAAGACTGCCCATTTATACTCACTCTTTGCTTTCTATTAATTAGCCAGTTTTTGATCCACAAGAGGACCTGTCTTTTTACTCCATGACTCTCGAACTTACTAAGGAGCCTTTGATGAGGAAGTCAAGGTAAACAACATCTATAGGGTCTCCTTTGTCCACATGTTTGTTCACCCCCTCAAAGAAATGTAACAGTTTAGTGAGGCAAGATCTTCCCTTACAGAACCCATGCTGAGTCTTCCTCAGTAACTCATGTTCATCTATGTGCCTACTCATTCTGTCCTTGATAATGGTTTCTACCAACTTTCCCGGTATTGAAGTCAGACTGACTGGCCTGTAGTTTCCCGGATCTCCTCTGGAACCCTTTTTAAAGATGGGGTGACATTTGCTACCTTCCAGTCCTCAGGAACAGAGGCAGATTTCAATGAAAGATTACATATTTTTGTCAGAAGATCCACAAGTTCAACTTAGAGTTCTTTCAGAACACTTGGATGTATGCCATCCGGACTTGGTGACTTATTAGTTTTTAATTCGTCTAACAGTTGTAGGACCTCCTCTTTTGTCACCTCAATCTGACTCAGGTCTTTCAACACCCCTTCCAAAATTAGTGGTTCTGGAGCAGGCAAACACTTCTCATCTTCCACAGTGAAGACGGAGGCCAAAAAATGCATTCAGCTTCTCAGCCATTTCCCTATCCTCTTTCAGTAATCCTTTGACCCCTTGGTCATCCAAGGGCCCCACTGTCTCCCTGCCTGGTTTCCTGCTTCTAATATATTTGAAGAAATTTTTATTGTTGGTCTTTATGTTTTTTGCAATATGCTCCTCATAGTCCCGTTTTGCCTGCCTGATCACAGTCTTGCATTTGATTTGCCACAACCTGTGTTCCCTTTTATTAATCTCACTTGGACTAGCTTTCCACTGCTTAAAGGAGTCCTTCTTACCTTTTACAGCTTCCATTACTTTGTTTGTTAACCATGCAGGCCTTCTCTTATACCTGCTTGTGCCTTTCCTAACTTGTGGTATATATTTTATCTGAGCTTCTAGGATTGTAGTTTTAAATAGCCTCCAAGCTTCCCCGAGGGTTTTGACTGTATTTACCTTTCCTTTCAGTTTCCTCTTCACATGCCTCCTCATCTCAGAAAATTTACCCCTTTTAAAGTTAAATGTGGTTGTGCCGGTCTTTTGGGGCAACTCTCTATTTATACAAATGGTGAAATCAATAACGTTATGGTCACTGCTCCCAAGTGGTGCGATCACTTTTATATCTCTCACCAAGTCTTGGGCATTACTTAGGACCAAATCCAGGATAGCCCCACCCCTGGTAGGTTCAGAGACCATCTGCTCCATAGCACAGTCATTGAGAGCATCTAGAAACTCAATCTCTTTCTCTCGACCAGAACACATATTGACCCAATCAATCTGCGGGTAGTTAAAATCACCTATAACGACACAGTTTTTACGTCTAGCCACTATCTTTAAGCCTTCCATCATATTATAGTCATCCTCTATCTTTTGATTTGGTGGGCGATAACAAACTCCCATAGTTAAATTTCCTTTTGGGCCCTCTATTTCAACTCAAAGCATTTCTAGAAGGGAATCTAATTCTCTGATCTCAGTCTTACTGGACCGTATGCCCTCTCTGACATACAGAGCCACCCCACCTCCAACCCTTCCCTCCCTATCCTTCCAGTATAACTTATATCCAGGAATCACCGTGTCTCACTGAATCTCCTCATTCCACCAAGTTTCTGAAATTCCCACAATGTCTGTTTTCTCCCAACACTAAACATTCCAACTCACCAATTTTACTTCAAACACTACTTGCATTTGCATACAAACATCTATAATTTCCCAGGCAAGCTAGGCCTGTCACCTTCCTCCTGCCACCTCGAGACTTTGGCAGACAGTCCATACTGTTTGTCACCATCTCAGTGGACAACTCTGATCCATTACCCAGTAGAAAAGTAACAGATAACCCTTCATCTCTTTGAGATGAGTCCTCCCAAACCAGAGACATTTCATCTCCTGTCGGCTTTCCCCCAAGATTTAGTTTAAAAACTGCTCTGCCACCTTTTTGATTTTAAGCGCCAGCAACCTAGTTCCATCTGGTGACAAGTGGAGACCATCTTTTTTGTACAGCTCCCGCTTGTTCCAGAAAGCATCCCAGTGCCTAACAAACTTAAACCCTTCCTCTTTACACCATCGTCTCATCCACACATTGAGACTTCTAATTTGTGCCTGTCTCTCCAGCCCTGCACGTGGAACAGGTAGCGCTTCTGAGAAGGCTATCTTGGAGGTCCTGGCCTTAAGTCTCCTGCCTAGCAGCCTAATTTTTTCCTCCAGGACCTCACCACTGCATTTCCTCACATTGTTAGTGCCAACATGCACCACAACCACTGGCTGCTCCCCAGCACTGTCTATCAGCCTATCTACTACATGCCTAATGTCCACTACCTTCGCACCAGGCAGGCAAGTCACCATATGGTCAGTACCCGGTTTTGCCACCCAGCTGTCTACTTGCCTAAGGATCGAATCACCAACTACCAAGACCCACCCTCTCTCCCTGCCCAGAGATGATTCCTTGGCACGAAAGGATTCCTGCTCACCAGCTGAAGAAGAGGTCCCTTCTGAGGGCACATTTCCCTTATCCTCAGCCTGGTGCCCTGTTCCCTCCCGACCCTCATGCCCTGGCAGCAACAGGGCTACCACATTCAGAGTGGGGTTCATCTAACACATCCCCGAGAGTCTTCTCTGAGTGCCTAACTGACTGTCTCTGCTTCTCCAGGTCAGTCACCTCAGCCTCAAGGGTACGAACTTGTTCCCTGAGGACCAGGAGCTGCTTGCATCAAGCACGCACCCAAGACTTCTGTCCTGTAGGCAGATAGTCATACATGTGACACAGTGCAAATCACTGTAAAGCCCCCACCCCCCTGCTGGCTTTCTACCTTCATGATAGCTTTTTAAAAATATACAGTCCCGTTTTAGACCCTATTTGTTTATGTGGCTCCCCGCCTGGAGAGTCTACTTACCTTACTGGGAAGACAAGGAATCTGGGTTCCTGGTCCTTACAGAGCCCCTAGGCTAAGAGCCACAGGCCAAGAGCCCTTTGGCTCTCTGGCAAGGCGCAGCTTAATAATGCAAAGAGGGTGGGGAACACAGCCACTCCTAATCAATCAGCAACAATCACCCTCAATCACCTTCACCTTCACCCCTTCACACAAACTCAGAAGTTTTCAGTAACTCCCCCAGCTGCTGAGCCACAAACCTCACGCTTATAGCACTTCTCTGCTCTATCCAAGAGCTCTCTGCGATGTTATAACAATATAATGTTATAATGGATTGAATATCCAGCTCAATACCAGGTCTTACATACCTATTCAGAACATACATTGCTTCATCTGGATTGGATGAAAAGGAGAAATAAGAGTTTGGTGTCATTAGCAAATCTGGATGCTCACTTGGGATCCTTGGATGAACCTATTCAGTCATTTCATGTAGATATTTAATAATATGGGAGATAAAATTGAACTTTATAGCATCCAGCATTACTTTGTGGAATTGATTAATCAGAAAGGAATGGAAAAACTGAAGCTTAGTGCCCTGACTGATAATACAGAAGGATACCCAGATCTATGATGCTGAAAGGCTCTGAGATGTTCAGGAAACTTGTCAGGGCTTCATTTGCAAGTTGTATGTTGTTTAAGTAGATCCAAATAATTTGGAGTGGGACAGCTACCACCTGCCTGAATACTATGTTACTGAGAGGGTGTTAGCATCCAGCCAATCATTGAGGAAAAAAAAACCCTTGTTCCAGGGTGACCCTTTAAAGGAACAGCCTTGCAACTGCCTCCTTCAAAGCAGTTGGGACCATACTTACCCACCGTTCAGATAGGCTTCACCTGTCTCCTTAACCTAACCAGTCACTGTCTCTTGAAGGGATTATTTAGGTAATGTTGGCAGGCCAAATACATGTGGTAATGTGTTCTTCTCCAAACAACTTCTAATTTCCTCATACTGGATGGAAATTGCTCAGTCCACTGTTAATGTATATAGGATTGCAGCTTTAGGATCAAGCCTTAGGCCCTAGATGGGACAGTGTCAATTTAAAAAATGCAAATAGCCCCCCTACACAGAGAGAGAGAGTCCAGAAATAATCCTTTCCTTCTTTCAAAAACAAAATATTTGTTAAGAGGGCCTGAAGGGCTGACCATTTCAGCAGCTAATCATCCAGGTCAGTTTTCTGCTTCATAAAAATGAGTAACATTGTAAACGATAGCTCATTGCATTTTGTATGCGGGTAGTCATATGTGGTAACCACTGGGGTTGTAAAAGATTTTTCTTCCTGCACAAGCTGAAGTGCTACACAGAATTTCATTTCACAGTTGGACACACTCCAGAGCTGTGTGAAACTGCCAATTTTTTGCTCTGAGTATCTAAATGTAAAAATGGGTAGTTTTGCAAGTAGGGTGGCCAGACCGTCCCGGTCTCCCGGGACATTCCCGGATCTGGCCACCCAATCCCGGATCCCGGGCTGCCTATACCGGGACCATTAAAGGTCCCGGTTTAGGCAGCCCAGGAGCCGGTGGGCCGCGGGCGCGGGCGGGGAAGGCGGGGAGTGAGGGAGGGAGCGTCCCTGCGCCTGCGCAGGGCCCCTGCGCACGCGCAGGGACGCTCCCACCCTCACTCCCCGCCTTCCCCGCCCGCGCGCGGGGCCCGGCGGCAGTGGTGGAGGCCTCTCCGTGGCCTCCGCTGGTCGCTGGAAGCCCTCCAGAGACTCTGGAGGGCCTCCAGCGACCAGCGGAGGCCGCGGAGAGGCCGCGGGGCACCCGGCGCTGGTCCCGGAAGGCCTTCCAGAGCCTCTGGAAGGCCTTCGGGGACCAGCGCCGGCCAGCGAAGGCTTCCCCGCGGCCTCCGCTGGTCCCTGGAGGCCCTCCAGAGTCTCTGGAGGGCCTCCAGGGACCAGCGGAGGCCGCGGGGAAGCCGCGGGGCACCCGGCGCTGGTCCCGGAAGGCCTTCCAGAGGCTCTGGAAGGCCTTCCGGGACCAGCGCCGGCCAGCGAAGGCTTCCCCGCGGCCTCCGCTGGTCCCTGGAGGCCCTCCAGAGTCTCTGGAGGGCCTCCAGGGACCAGCGGAGGCCGCGGGGAGGCCGCGGGGCACCCGGCGCTGGTCCCGGAAGGCCTTCCAGAGGCTCTGGAAGGCCTTCGGGGACCAGCGCCGGCCAGCGAAGGCTTCCCCGCGGCCTCCGCTGGTCCCTGGAGGCCCTCCAGAGTCTCTGGAGGGCCTCCAGGGACCAGCGGAGGCCGCGGGGAAGCCGCGGGGCACCCGGCGCTGGTCCCGGAAGGCCTTCCAGAGGCTCTGGAAGGCCTTCCGGGACCAGCGCCGGCCAGCGAAGGCTTCCCCGCGGCCTCCGCTGGTCCCTGGAGGCCCTCCAGAGTCTCTGGAGGGCCTCCAGGGACCAGCGGAGGCCGCGGGGAGGCCGCGGAGCACCCGGCGCTGGTCCCGGAAGGCCTTCCAGAGGCTCTGGAAGGCCTTCGGGGACCAGCGCCGGCCAGCGAAGGCTTCCCCGCGGCCTCCGCTGGTCCCTGGAGGCCCTCCAGAGTCTCTGGAGGGCCTCCAGGGACCAGCGGAGGCCGCGGGGAAGCCGCGGGGCACCCGGCGCTGGTCCCGGAAGGCCTTCCAGAGCCTCTGGAAGGCCTTCGGGGACCAGCGCCGGCCAGCGAAGGCTTCCCCGCGGCCTCCGCTGGTCCCTGGAGGCCCTCCAGAGTCTCTGGAGGGCCTCCAGGGACCAGCGGAGGCCGCGGGGAAGCCGCGGGGCACCCGGCGCTGGTCCCGGAAGGCCTTCCAGAGCCTCTGGAAGGCCTTCCGGGACCAGCGCCGGCCAGCGAAGGCTTCCCCGCGGCCTCCGCTGGTCCCTGGAGGCCCTCCAGAGTCTCTGGAGGGCCTCCAGGGACCAGCGGAGGCCGCGGGGAAGCCGCGGGGCACCCGGCGCTGGTCCCGGAAGGCCTTCCAGAGCCTCTGGAAGGCCTTCGGGGACCAGCGCCGGCCAGCGAAGGCTTCCCCGCGGCCTCCGCTGGTCCCTGGAGGCCCTCCAGAGTCTCTGGAGGGCCTCCAGGGACCAGCGGAGGCCGCGGGGAAGCCACGGGGCACCCGGCGCTGGTCCCGGAAGGCCTTCCAGAGCCTCTGGAAGGCCTTCCGGGACCAGCGCCGGCCAGCGAAGGCTTCCCCGCGGCCTCCGCTGGTCCCTGGAGGCCCTCCAGAGTCTCTGGAGGGCCTCCAGGGACCAGCGGAGGCCGCGGGGAAGCCGCGGGGCACCCGGCGCTGGTCCCGGAAGGCCTTCCAGAGGCTCTGGAAGGCCTTCCGGGACCAGCGCCGGCCAGCGAAGGCTTCCCCGCGGCCTCCGCTGGTCCCTGGAGGCCCTCCAGAGTCTCTGGAGGGCCTCCAGGGACCAGCGGAGGCCGCGGGGAAGCCGCGGAGCAGCCGGCGCTGGTCCCTGGAGGCCTCCAGAGGCCAGCGCCGGTATCGGAGAGGCCCGGCGCTGGTCCCTGGAGGCCTCCAGAGGCCAGCCCCGGCAGCTCCCTCCCTCCCTCGCCGCGAGGCCGCCGCCGGAGGACTCCCCGCCGCCGCCGCCGCTGGATCCGCCGCCCTGGATTAAGGTAAGGGGGCCGAAAGCGGGGGGGGGGGGCGGGGGGCGGCCTTCCTTTCTTCCCTCCCTCCTCCCTTCCTTCCTTCCTTTCTTCCTTCCTTCCTTCCTTCCTTCCTTCCTTCCCTCACTCCCTTCCCTTCCTTCCTTCCTTCCCTCCCTCCCTCCTCCCTTTCTTCCTTTCTTCCTTCCTTCCCTCACTCCCTTCCCTTCCTTCCTTCCCTCCCTCCTCCCTCCCTTCCTTTCTTCCTTCCTTCCCTCCCTCCCTTGCCTTCCTTCCTTCCCTCCCTCCTCCCTTCCTTTCTTCCTTCCTTCCTTCCCTCCCTCCCCCCTTCCTTCCTTCCTTCCTTCCCTCCCTCCCCCTTCCTTCCTTCCTTCCCTCCCTCCCTCCCCCTTCCTTCCTTCCCTCCTTCCTTCCTTCCTTCCTTCCTTCCTTCCTTCCTTCCTTCCTTCCTTCCTTCCTTCCTTCCTTCCTTCCTTCCTTCCCTCCCTCCCTCCCTCCCTTCCTCCCTCCCTTCCCTCCCTTCCTTCCTTCCTTCCTTCCCTCCCTCCCTTCTTCCTTTCTTCCCTTCTTCCCTTCCTCCCTTTCTCCCTTCCTTCCTTCCTTCCCTCCCTCCCTCCTTATGTTGTTATGTGATGCAGAGTGTTGGACTGGATGGGCCACTGGCCTGATCCAACAGGGCTTCTCTTATGTTCTTATGTGACGCAGAGTGTTGGACTGGATGGGCCACTGGCCTGATCCAACAGGGCTTCTCTTATGTTCTTATGTGATGCAGAGTGTTGGACTGGATGGGCCACTGGCCTGATCCAACAGGGCTTCTCTTATGTTCTTATGTGACGCAGAGTGTTGGACTGGATGGGCCACTGGCCTGATCCAACAGGGCTTCTCTTATGTTCTTATGTGACGCAGAGTGTTGGACTGGATGGGCCACTGGCCTGATCCAACAGGGCTTCTCTTATGTTGTTATGTGATGCAGAGTGTTGGACTGGATGGGCCACTGGCCTGATCCAACAGGGCTTCTCTTATGTTGTTATGTGACGCAGAGTGTTGGACTGGATGGGCCACTGGCCTGATCCAACAGGGCTTCTCTTATGTTGTTATGTGATGCAGAGTGTTGGACTGGATGGGCCACTGGCCTGATCCAACAGGGCTTCTCTTATGTTGTTATGTGACGCAGAGTGTTGGACTGGATGGGCCACTGGCCTGATCCAACAGGGCTTCTCTTATGTTATTATGTGACGCAGAGTGTTGGACTGGAGGGGCCACTGGCCTGATCCAACAGGGCTTCTCTTATGTGACAATACTGACTTTGGTGGACCCAAGCACTGATTCAGTGTAAGGGAGCTTTGCGTTTGTGTCTTCTAGTGCAATTTTGTTCTCAGATCCTGTATTTACTTCATCAGTATATGGGATAAGGCACTTTCTCAACTGTGCTGCATAATGCAGCCTATTTATTTTGTCCTGTTGGCTCTGTTGGCTCTATCTGCGCCACCTTCATCACTTTCGGGGTGTGGATCCCCCAGTGGAGTGGTCTCCCGACTCCCTCCGCCGGCTGTTTCTGATAGCCCTGCGCCCCCTCTTTCATTTGATATGTGTCCCGTGCGGGTGCCACCCTCCCGCCGGGAGATGCCGCAAAATGAGCCCCCTTGAGGCTTATGGCGGCAGGGCTCGGGGGAAGCGAGCTAGACTGCTGTTCTTTTGAGGGGTTATAGAGTGTTTCGAGCCCGTCCCTGTGGCATCGGTCCCATCATTGTGGGGCCCAGGGGGCCGGCGCAGCGGCACGCTGAAGCAGCCTGTCGGTCACTTCCAGGTTCCTGTCCTGCATCTTGACCGGTGTTATTAGTGACAGGCTGCTTTGGCGTGCCGCTGCGCCGGCCCCCTTGGTCCCACAACGATGGGACCGATGCCACAGGGACGGGCTCGAAACACTCTATAACCCCTCAAAAGAACAGCAGTCTAGCTCGCTTCCCCCGAGCCCTGCCGCCATAAGCCTCAAGGGGGCTCATTTTGCGGCATCTCCCGGCGGGAGGGTGGCACCCGCACGGGACACATATCAAATGAAAGAGGGGGCGCAGGGCTATCAGAAACAGTCGGCGGAGGGAGTCGGGAGACCACCCCACTGGGGGATCCACACCCCGAAAGTGATGAAGGTGGCGCAGATAGAGCCAACAGAGCCAACAGGACAAAATAAATAGGCTGCATTATGCAGCACAGTTGAGAAAGTGCCTTATCCCATATACTGATGAAGTATATACAGGATTTGAGAACAAAATTGTTTCCGGCGGTGATATTTGGGGGATTTTTGGGGACGTCACAGGAAGTGCTGTGAAGTCACTTCCTGTTTCCGGCAGGTGACGCGGGGGAAATGATGTCACAGGAAGTGATGCCACTTCCTGTTTCCGGTGGTGGCATGACATCACCGGAAGTGACGTCACCGGAAGTGACGTCACTTCCTGTTTCCGGCGGCAACCCCCCCCCCCAGTGTCCCTGGCTGGCCTTCAGACATTATGGTCACCCTATTTGCAAGTATGCATTAACCACATGTGTGATCCAGCCTGAGAACATCACATAAGAAGCAAACAGAGTTTTTGCCTGTTGAATTAGCCGAATCTGACAAGTCCGAAATCTGTCTCAAGCAGCACACCTCAGTTTTCATTAGCTTTTATTACTTCTAATGAGACAACTTTTACTACTGTAAAAGGCAAAACATGCAGACAAAAACTAGAGTATATTAAAAGGACTGATGCTGTGAATCTAGTAAATTTATCTAAATGCAGCACCTATTTGAGTTTGTTTTTATAAATGAGTTATGTGAAATTGTATCTCCAGGATTCCCTAGTCCAAGCCTGATCAAGCATGGGAGAAGAAGAGGTATAGTGACAAAAGGAAATAGTAGTTGCTTCTTATTAATATTAAATAACAGTTTAGAGCTTATGACAAATTTTGTGCACACTAGTTTCTGCTGTGAAATATGCTTCCACTAAAATTCTGTTTGTGTAAGATCAATGGTTTTAAATGACCACTGAGCAAATGGAATGTTTAGTGGAAGAGGAAGCATGCTCTTCAGCAGAGACTAGCATATATGGAACTCATTCATGGACCCAAGTCACTATTTCTGGTCTCTGTAGCATCATGGTAAATGCAAGTCAAACTAGCTGGATGCATGCTCATACAAATGTATGCTCATGCAGATCTCCACTCACAATGCCCAAGGGCATTACAGAGGCAGAGTCTAGGAATAGAAAGTGTCACTTACATCCTGACATCACTTCTGGTTGAGAAGTGCCAGCAGTTCTATAGGACCTTCCCCAATCTTTTTGGTACATACTGTAGAGATTCCAGAAACCACTAGAATGTCACTGACACCATGATGTCACTTCCACCCACTCAACTGGAAATGATGCCATGGTGTCTTGCTAATGTTGCCCACCCCTTCCATTTTTGCCTGCTCCACAGAGTGAGAGTTGGAGCTGAAATGCAGGGGTGGAAGGTTGCCCAACATGGTGGGTGACCTGGTAAGCCTATATAAATGCAATCAGGATTCCATCATAAATGGAGCAAGACTGCCAACTTCTGATCCTAAAGGAGGAAAAAATCCTCAGTTTTTACTACAGTAAGCTAGGAAGTTTATTTAAGAGGCATAAATTCTCCTTTTCTTTCATAGCTATATTCTGCCAAGTTTTAGACTGTGTTTTTATTTTAAAAGTACTCAAAAATGTTTACAAAAATAATATCATTATCAGTATGAATAAATCACAAAGAAAATCAAAATTCACCCAATTACATTGTTGCAATAGGGATATTTCTGCAATAGGAATATTTCTGCAAAGGAGACCATTGTTGCAATAGGAGTATTTCTGGTTTTTAAAAAGGTAACATAGCCCAAAATCTTAAATATTTGAGTCTGAATATTTTCCCAAAATTCTTTTATTTGTGAGCATACTCACCAGCAATGCCAAAAAGTGCCACGGCCCTTACAGCAGAGAGGTGAAGATTGAGGAAACATATGAGCTATTTTTGTTGGCTCAAGTACCAACAAGAGTATAGTTTAAAGAAATTTAACCATAAGAATACTCGAGTTGTTAGACAGGGAGTTCTAAACCAAATCCTAATGCTCCAGTTTCACTCTTGATTCACAATCTGTTATTCATTGACACTGGTGATAAGTAGTTTTGGACTTACAGTCTGTTATGGTAAGAAGTCAATGATGGAGCTGAGGCCAGTGCATACTGTATTTCCCAAACTATTCAATGTGAACCTTTTGCAGATCTCCAGTTGTGTGTATCCACCTGGATCAGTAAATAATTCCATTCAGAGAATGGGGCAGCCACTGGTTACATAGTCAGGGGTCCCCAGACCCTGGGCCTTGGACCAGTACTGGTCCATGGTCTGTTAGCAACCGGGCCACAGAGCCTAGCCACCCCCCTGCAGTGCTGCGCAGCCTCACTGCCACCCCCCATGGCACCTCCTCCCCCCTCAGTTTTCACAATTTTAAGACCCAGGAAGGGGTGGTGAAGCACCTCCTGGGCTCTTTAAAGACCGACCCCCACCACCACCACCGATCAGCTGATCACGGGGAAAACTGCAATGGCAGCAGCAAGTGACCTGCTGACAAAGCAGGGCTGCCCTTGCCTCCTCCCCACTTCCTTCCCACGCCCAGGAAGGAAGTGGGGAGAAGGCAAGGGCAGCACCGCTTTTTCAGCAGATCGCTCACCGCCGCTGCCGTGGTCTTCCCCACCAATCAGCTGATCAGTGGGGAGGTCAGCCTTTAAAGAACTCGGGAGGCTCTTCACCGCCCCTTCCCAGGCCTTAACATTTTGGAAATGGAGGGAGGAGAATGCACTGCGGGGGGGACAGAGGGGGTGGCCGAATTCAGTGCCCCCACACTGCCGGCTCTGGTGTCATGGTGGGCAGGCCAGCCCTGGGGGCAGTCCCTAGTGCCAAAAAGGTTGGAGGCTACTGACATAGAGGATACAGGATCACTAAAAGGAGATTTGTGAGAAAAAATACAGAACAAATAGTGGCTTCCTTCAAGAAAAGATAAACTCACTGAATATAATCCTGAATGGCATGGAATCAGCAAAACATACCTAACATTATCTACCCTTTGCCAAGAAAGGCACAGATCATGTTGTGCTTTGTACTGTGAGCTGATTCACAATGGGTTCTATATTGCTTCCCTTCTCCTGGCAAGTGCCTTATGAAGATAATGGCCTGTATCTGACTTGAAGATTTGCACTGGTTATCAGTTTGTTTCTGGAAACAAATCAAACTACTGGATTTCATCTATAAAGCAAACTACTGGATTTCATCTGTAAAGTCTAGACCAATGTTCCCTCTAAGCTGCAGAGTCTTGTGAGCAAAAATTCTACTTTGTGAGCCGTTGGCATTAAAGTTGTGAGCTACTGCATAAATTAGTGTGCTCTGGGGTCATCCTTTCTGAGCTAAGACAAAAATGTGTGAGCTGGAGGATAAAAATCTTTGAGCTAGCTCATGCTAATTCAGCTTGGAGGGAACACTGGTCTAGACCGGGGTGGCCAACATCTAGCTCTCCAGATGTTTTTTGCCTACAACTCCCATCAGCCCATCACCCCAGCATGGCCAATGGCTGGGGCTGATGGGAATTGTAGGCAAAAAACATCTGGAGAGCTACTGTTGGCCACCCCTGATCTAGACTATTAAGGACTGCCTACATCTATTATGCTCAACCAAATGTAGTGAGGCCCATCTCTTTAAAGGTAACAGGAAAAAAATCCACAGGAA
Source organism: Heteronotia binoei (assembly GCF_032191835.1). Taxonomy (NCBI): domain Eukaryota; kingdom Metazoa; phylum Chordata; class Lepidosauria; order Squamata; family Gekkonidae; genus Heteronotia; species Heteronotia binoei. The sequence continues at coordinate 127,003,808 of NC_083226.1, read as the reverse complement.
AAAAGCGCACAGGAAAAACCCACAGTGATAGATGCTCACAGGAAAAAGCCCACATGGAAAAATGCCCACATGGAAATTAATATTAGCATATTAATTCATTACTATAAAAAGTGACCTTTATGCAGAGGGCTTTAATGCTATTGAGTGTAAAGGTTTGGAACGGAAGATACAGGAAATAAAAGCGACCATTTTGTTATCAATGAACTTTATTAAGAAGGAAAAACAATAACATAAATTAAACTCTATATAGAAATATTTAATTTATTAATTTATAATTTGTCAGCCTTTTTAATGTTGGTATGAAGTAATTTCTGAAGTACTGTCTAATATTCACAGCTTTTGAACAACTATATGGCTTAAAATTTTCAAATAATTAATATTATTTGTTTATTTTGTTATTAAAAATCAAAACTATAAGATAAAAAAGCCATAAGATAACATTAAAATATGTTGATTTCCTAGCTCAATTTCCCTTTACTTGTGTTTTAACAAATACATTGTGGTACACCCAGTGACCACAACAAAAGACTACCTAACTCTAATAGTAAAAGCAACAATTATTTAAGAACAACGATGATATAATTGCAAATTAGCCACCCTCCTTAAGTAATTAACAGTGCAATCCTAAAGAGAGTTACACCAGTCTAAGCCTATTCATTTTAATGGGCTTAGACTGGAGTAAGTCTCTTTGGGATTGTACTATAAGTTTATTTTCCACCTGCTCATATTGCTGTACAGAAGTGGCAACCATGTCATATAGTGCCTCATATTTCCTCTTTTTCACCTCTAGGCAACCTGCCTGTGCATTAGCCAGTGCTTGTTTGTGGCAAGCCAGGTCCCTCTAGAGTTCATCAAATTTCTTAGCAAAATTATTATTTAATTATGCTTGATAAAATCACAACACAAACTGTTTTGTGTGAATATGACATATTTTAATCCTAAAATAACAACATAAAATATAGGGGCTTTTTTGTAACAGGAACTCCTTTGCATATTAGGCTACACCCTCCTGATGTAGCCAGTCCTCCAAGAGCTTACTGTAGGTCCTGTAAGAAGAGTTCTGTAAGGTCTTGGAGGATTGGCTACATCAGGGGGAGTGTAGCCTAATATGCAAAGGAGTTCCTGCTACAAAAAAAGCCCTGGTAATACCTGTTAATTCTCATAAAAGGAGGTGAATGGTTATCACCAGCGCATTTTTTGAGCAGGAACGCACAGGAACCCAGTTCTGGCTGGCTTGGTGTCAGGTCAGGTGTGGCCTAATATGCAATTGAGTTTCTTCTGGGATTTTTCTACAAAAAAGCCCCATGTGAAACAATGGTGACATCTAGGCTTGCCAATCCCCAGGTCCCAGTGGGGGTTCTTCCATTTTCCCAGACTCCTTCCAGCCCCCAGTCAGGTGGCTGGCGGGGGGGGAGCCCTGCCCCCAGAGGGCCATGTGCCTTTGCACCTCCGGAGGCTTCGGTCTCCGATTGAAAGGCTTCCTCTTGGGATGGTGTGTCTGTGTTGCTGTGAAGAAGTTTGCAGCAACTCGTGAATAGAGAAGCCAATCCCCCTTCAGAGTCACCAGAAACGGGGGGGGGGGGGGACGTCTGCTGAGCACTTCATTATTCCCTATGTGGAGATCGATTCTCATAGGGTATAATGGGGAATTGATCTGGAGGTTTCAGGGGCTCTGGGGAAGCTGTTTTTTTAGGTAGAGGCACCGAATTTTCAGTATAGTATTTAGTGCCTCTCCCCAAAGTACTCCCCAAGTTTCAAAACGATTGAACAAGGGGGTCCAATTCTATGAGCCCCAAAAGAAGGTGCCCCTATCCTTCATTATTTCCTATGGAAGGAAGACATTTTAAAAGGTGTGCTGTCCCTTTAAATGTGATGGCCAGAACTCTCTTGGAGTTCAATTATGCTTGTCACATCCTTGTTCCTGGCTTCGCCCCCAGTGTCTCCTGGCTCCACCCCCAAAGTCCCCAGATATTTCTTGAATTGGACTTGGCAACACTAGTGACATCAGGGGTTGTGGCCTAATATACAAATAAGTTCCTGCTGGACTTTTCTAACAAAAAAAGCCCTGGTTATCACAATTATAAATATCTATGGTGCTTTACATGATATTTTTCCATGTGGGTTTCTTTCGGTGTGGGCTTTTTTCCATATGGGCTTTTTTCCTCTGAGCATTTATGACTGTGGGGGTTTTCTGTGAGCTTTTTTCCTGTGGGCTTTTTTCATGGAACCCTCTTTAAGGCATCTTAAGGACTGTCTCATTCTACACATCCTTGTGTACCAACTACAGTCTTCAGGCAGCCATCAGGTGGCTACCCCAACCAGTTAGGGTGGTCCATCTGGCATCAACCATGGCCTGGACCATTTCCATCATGGCTTCTGCTTTGTGGAACCGTCTCCCTGAACAAATGAGGGGAACCCCCTCACTGAAGATCTTTAGGAAGTGCTGCAAGGCTTGTAGTTTGCCAGGGTTTTTGAGGGGGTTTGAATGGCAGGCATTTTTTAAGAGGAAGGAAGAATGAGATATTTAGGGTTTGTTACCTTGCTCTGCAAACTGTCTTGAACTACAAGGAGAGGTGGGATAAAAATAAACAAGACATCAGAAATGATGGCCAGGAAAAACAGAGCCTTTTCTATGGTGACTCCCACACTTTGAAATGCGAAACAATGTTCCCTCTAAGCTCCACAGCGTTGTGAGCAAAAATTCTATCCCATGAACAAAAAAATCTAGTAGCATTAAAGTTGTGAGTGAGTCTATATTTGACTATTGATAAATTAGGTTTTTTTAGATTATTTCCATAATTGTAATTGTTTTAAATTTTATTTAAACTATATTTAAGAATAAACATTTTAAGAGAAAATAGAATCAAGTCAAATTTCATTACAGAAAATGTTGTCCTCTATGGGGGTAGATCAGGCCTCTGGAGAATAGGTCTACCCTCCCTTTTCCACTATTCAGTTATTTTTAATTCTTTTGTCTATGTAATTACTTTTAATTATTTTATGGATTTTAAAAATATATATATATTGCTGTAAGAGACATGTGTGTTTCTCCTTGAAATTAAACTTTGTTGGTCTTAACGGTGACACTGGATTCAAACTTTGTTCTGTTGCTTCAGATCAACACAGCTTCCCATCTGAATCTATCATTCCCACACAGGGCTTTTCTTGCAGAAAAAGCCCAGCAGGAACTGATTTGCATACCATGCCACACCCCTTGATGCCAGGCCAGCCAAAACTGCATTCCTGTGCATTCCTGCTCAAAAAAAGCCCTTTCCCCACATAATACAAATCTATCATATCCAGCCCAATACTTAGGATCCTCTGGTTTACATAGCCAATCCATGCTTACTTTGCCTATATATTGCACCTAAACACAGGTTGGATATGGAATCCCCCTTTTTAAAAAAAAAAATTACCAGTTTGCTTAGGGTTGCCAATCCCCAGGTGGGGGCAGGGGATCCCCCGGTTTGGAGACCCTCCCCCCGCTTCAGGGTCGTCAGAAAGCGGGGGGAGGGAAATGTCTGCTGGGAACTCTGTTATTCCCTATGGAGATTTATGTCCATAGAAAATCATGGAGAATTGATCCGCGGGTATCTGGGGCTCTGGGGAGGCTGTTTTTTGGGGTAGAAGCACCAAATTTTCAGTATAGCATCTAGTGCCTCTCCTCAAAATACCTCCCAAGTTTCAAAAAGATTGGGCCGGGGGTCCAGTTCTATGATCCCCAAAAGAAGGTGCCCCTATCCTTCATTATTTCCTATGGAAGGAAGGAATTGAAAAGGTGTGCCGTCCCTTTAAATGTGATGGCCTGAACTCCCTTGGAGTTCATTTATGCTTGTCACACTTTTGCTCCTGGCTCCACCCCTAATGTCTCCTGGCTCTACCCCCAAAGTCTCCTGGCTCCACCCCAAAGTCCCCAGATATTTCTTGAATTGGACTTGGCAACCCTAAATTTGCTTCATCTGGTACCAACATTATGCCTTCATCACAGTAGTCATCTCTAGTTTGTCTGCAGTGCCTAGCAGTTAATAGTCCTGAGGAAGTGCTACCGCTGGCAAGTAAAATCCATTCCCATTTTTTTCCAAGTCTCAAGGCTGCTTGTGTTGTTTGCTGCATCCATTTTATGTCACTGGGATGTCACTATGTATCAGTATCTCTGTTAAGGGGGAAAATGCTACTTTCTGTGTGGAAAAGTGCATATCTGTTTTGCCAAATGCATTACAGAAAGCAATATATAATGCATTATAGAAGAAGGACACTTTTATAAAGAGAATAGCAATGTGACAAAATGAAAGTTCACAAGATGGCACTTTTGATACAGGAATAGGCTCATAATTCAAATTGTCTGGAAACTTTTAAGCAGTTTCTATTTTTTTTCCATCCCTCTTCCTACTGCACTATTTATAATAATATGCTGTTTTTTATTTCATCTCTAATGGTGTAATACAATTTTACCATATTGGTTATACCTAAATGTATAATCCAGCTTTATCACATTGCTTATTGTAGGTATCATAATGGTCTACAATCCATTTTAAAACTTTTAAAATTTTCTCATGTGACAGTGAGAAAGACAGAAGCAAATAAAATGCACTCATATTTTCTTCTCAGCATGAATGAATTATATGCTAATTTTTACCACAATGAAATTATATTAATGTCAGGAAAACTATAAGGCAGAGGAAGAGGAAGAACTGAGCCAGCTGGGCTGGGACAAAGTACCCTGGAGAGAACTGCAAGGAAGGTGAGTGGTTGTGTTGCCTTTTCTAAACTGTCAAACTACTGAGAAGTGTTCACCGAGGTTGCTTTGTGGGAGGACAGAGTTTAAGGGTGAGTGGAGTCTTTTGTCTGCTCTGTTGCAAACTGTTTGCCTGGGGCTTTTGGCAGTCCCTGTCCTCTGCTGTTGCTGTTGGGAAGCAGGAGATGTGGGCCTTTGGACTATAAGACCGTTTTCACACATAGCTTACCTCGCAGTCACAATCCTGTTCCCTCCGCAGCATCTGTCAGATTTCCCACCATCTGCGCTGGAGTTACAGGAAGTGCCGCGGCTTTTGCGTAGCAAACATAAACTGGGTTTTAGCGGTTTACATTTGCTACATAAAAGCCGCGGCACTTCCTGTAACTTGGGTGCAGATGGTGGGAAATCCGACCAGACGCTGCGGAGGGAACAGGATTGTGACTGCGAGGTAAGCTGTGTGCGAAAATGGTATAAGTCTTCTCCTAGAAAGAGGTGCAAGTCTTTGGTCCTACTTGAAGCATGAGAGACAAAGGGCTGATGGCCTGTGGCTCTAATCCTGAGGACCCTGCATCACTCCAGATACCTTTAAACCACTAAATAGTTATGAAGGTAGAAAGCCAGCAAGGGAGCAGGAGTTATCCAGTGTTCTGTAGAGACAGCCACATGTAGGACTATCTACTCATTGGCTTGTGGCTCTCAGAGAGCAGGTTCATTCCCTTGAGGCTAGGGTTGCCAACCTGGAAAAGCTGAGGCAGAGAAAGAGGTTTGAGGAGACTTAGCAGAACAGTCTTATTCCTGTGCTGACAGCTCTTCTGCTATTGTGGAGAGTTAGAGTCTTGAGGTTGGATGGCATCAGTCTCAGGAGGAGGTATGTGATCCCTTAGAAGGGACTCCTTCCTTGGGTAACAGACCAATATTCTTTCATACTAAGGAAACTCTGGGGGTCTCGAGTAGGATTGCCAAGTCCAATTCAAGAAATATCTGGGAACTTTGGGGGTGGAGCCAGGAGACATTGGGGGCAGAGTCAGGAGCAAGGGTGTGACAAGCATAATTGAACTCCAAGGGAGTTCTGGCCATCACATTTAAAGAAAGGGACAGCACGCCTTTTTAAATGCCTTCCTTCCGTAAGAAATAATGAAGGATAGGGGCACCTTCTTTTGGGGCTCATAGAATTGGACCCCTTGGTCCAATCATTTTGAAACATAGGGGGTATTTTGGGGAGAGGCACTAGATGCTATACTGAAAATTTGGTGCCTTTACCTCAAAAAACAGCCTCCCTAGAGCCCCTGATACCTCCAGATCAATTCCCCATTATGCCCTATGAGAATCGGTCTCCACATAGGGAATAATGAAATGCCCAGCAGACATTTCCCTCCCCCCCACCCGCCCCATTTCTGGCGATTCCGAAGCGAGGGATTGCCATCTCGACTCACAAATTGCTGCCAGCTTCTTCAAAGTAACACAGACACACCATCCCAAGAGGAAGCCTTTCAATCGGAGACTGAAGCCTCCGGAGCTGGAAAGTCACATGGTGGCTGTGGGGCGGGACTTCCCCCTGCCGGCCAGCTGACTGGGGACAGGAAGGAGCCTGGGAAAGCGGGAGAACCCCCACTGGGACCTGGGGATTGGCAAGCCTAGTCTGGAGGGAGGTGGGCTTCTGGTAGTGGGTGATTCCATAATTTGATATTCCTGAACCTGAAAAATATGGATTATTTGTGTGTGTGTAAATGCCCCAGTATTGATCTTAGACTTGTTTCTGAACAGGTCTCAAGATCCGGTAAAGGATGTAGAGGCTGAACAAAGCAGGAGACTAGTGGCACTTCTAAGACCAACAAAGTTTTATTCAGAACGTAAGCTTTCATGTGCTAAAAGCACACATCTTCAGGCAAGGGGATCAGGTACTAGGAACAATGACCACAATGCTATTAAGTTCAGCGTTCAAGTCAATGGAAAGTTACCCCTACATGTCAAAACTGCAACATTTTATTTCAAATGAGGGAACTTTAAAAAATGAGGAGAATAATAAAAAGGAAGCTGAAGGGGAAATATAAGAGAGTCAAATCCCTAAAGAATGCTTGGTAACTATTTAAAATCACACTAATTGAAGCCCAAATAGAATGCATTCCACAAGTTAGGAAAGACACCATCATCTCTAAAAGAAGGCTGCATGGTTAACCATGCAAGTCAAGGAAACTATAAAAAGTGAACAGGCTTCTTTTAAAAAGTGGAAAGTCTGCCCCAATGAATTGAACAGGAGAGACCACAGGCTCAGGCAAAATAAATGGAAGTCAATAACTTGCCATGCAAAGAGATTTTGAGGAATGGGTTGCTAAAAGCATCAATACCATCAATAAACATTTTTTAAATATATTCAGAGTAGGAAACCAGATAGAGAAGCAGTGGGGCTTTTAGATGACAAAGGAATAAAGGGATTGCTAAAGAAAGATGGAGAGATAGCAAAGAACTCAATGACTTTTTTGCTTCTGTGCTCACTGAGAAAAGTGTGGGGAATGTCACATTTTCAGTGCGCCACAGCCCTTGTTTTCAGGAAAGGAGTCTGAAGAACTGAGCCAGAAATGAAATTCTAGACCTAATGGAGAAATTAAAAATCAATAACTCTCCGGGTCCTGATTGCATATACCTTAGAGTTGTTGAGGAACTCAACTGAGAGACAACTGATCTACTAAAAGCCTGCTGAAGGAGAATTAATATGGCTTCTGTAAAGGGAAGTCCTGCTTCCCCAACCTTCTGGAGTTTTTTGAGAAAGTGAACAAGCATGTATACAGTGGTGACCTGGTAGACTAGTGGGTTAGGTGATCCTACCCTTCACAAGGGCTGTTTCACACACACACCCCACACACACATCAACTCCTGCCCCCAGTGCACTCCCAGATAGAGTTAGCATCCTCCAGATGTGGCCAGGAGTGGTCTCCAGGGGACAGGGACCTCAGTAGGATATAATGTCACAGAGTTCACCTTCCAAAACCAGTCATTTTCTCCAAGGGAACTGCTCTGTGACCTTGAGACCAGTTGCAGCTCCAGGAGATTTCCAGTCACCACCTGGAGACTGACAACACTATCTCCAGATTACATAGATTACATAGATCAATTCACTTGGCTGCCTTGGACTGTGGACTCTTATGGCATTACATACCCTACTGAGGTCTCTCCTCTCCCCAAACCCTGCCCTCTCAAGCTCCACCCCCATCTCCAGTTATTCCCCAGCCCAGAGCTGGCAACCCTAACCTCTGAAACACTCAACGATCCAAATATGTCTTAAATCTGGTATTTTCCATTCTCACAGAACTGCCTATGGTAGCGTGTACCCAACGTAACTGCTTTCGTCACTATTTCTCAAGCTTAATCTGCCAAACATGCTTTAAACCAGGGGTGTCAAACATGCAGTTCAGGGGCCGAATCAGGCCCTCAAAGGGCTCCTATCAGCCCCCCCCCCCAGCAACTTGCTGTCATCTGCTTCCATCTCCCTCTTGCTTGCTTCCTTCTGCATAACAGCTTGTTTTGCAAGACTTGCTCAATTGCACAGCAGAGCTACTGAGCCAAGCCTCTATTCCTTCTATTGGCTGAAGCTTCTCCCTTCCTGGTCCCCTGGGGAAGGAAGGAAAGAGCCAGAGCCTCCTTTACCCAGTTGCCTGGATCCTATGAGAGAAATATAAAGAAAGCACCTTTAAGACCAACGAGCGCTAACATTTTAAACATGTTTTAAGTTTTAAAAAAATATATTTCAATTTGTCTGTGTTCTTTATAAAATTTATATCTCTGCTACCTAATCTTAAATAGGTACACATATGGCCCAGCTGACATGGCTCAGCCCCCTCAAGATCTGATTTATGTCAGATCCGGCCCTCATAACAAATGAGTGTGACACCCCTGCTTTAAACAATCCCGCATTGCCGGTTTAACAACCAAGAAAGAAACTACAAATCCCATGATGCTCCATTAACGATGTTCCTTGGGCCATCGTAGTTTCTCGCATAATATCGCGGAGCTGGGCGGTCGCGTTTTTGTTGAAGGTCGTGTGAGAGGTGTAGTTTGAGCTTCAAGTTGGTCTTCGTGGGACCATGTTGGGTGCTAGCGTCCGCCGCTTTGCTACTTCGGCCGTTCGCCGTATGCATTACGAAGATGGTCCGGGAAAGGTAGGGGGGAGGGGGGGATGATCCTGTTGCTTTGTGAACATGCGCCGCAGAGGGAAAAGCTCCCGAGGCTATGTAGGCCGCGTAGAACTGTCCTGTGGAACTTCTTGTTTTCTCAAGACGTTATAGCACGCGTGCCTCTCCGTTTCCTCAGGGCTCGAATCGAGCACGTTTAGGCTGCAGCCAGGTTTTGAATGCCGGGGACTAGCGCGGGAAACAGTAGGCAAAATTCTAAATAAACGAGGCGCGACTAATGGCTGCACAGGGGAAATGTGGCCTCGCCAGAGATCTCTGCGCGTTGAATGGGCCTTGTCTACAGGACCTATGGTCGTTGTGACCCGCTAATTGAACCCTGATTTTCCTGTGTGGGTGCGTAAGATTAACAGTTTACTACAGTATAGTTGTAGGAATAGTGTGAGGGTTTTGATGTATGGCTCTATTGCGATTCAGTGTACCTTGCGGTCAAGGAACGACAGAATTATTGAAGGGGTAGCTAGTGTCCTGTCACAATTTTTTTTCCTTGTTCCATTTTCTCTCTCGCACACACACACTGCTATTTCAAACTGCTTTGTGATACAGGAAAGGATGCTGTAATTGGAGAAACACAAAACTTTACTGGATGTGTAAATTTAATGATGCAGGTTTCTGGATCTGAACTGTAGCTCTTGAGCACACAATCCTGTTTCAGAATGGGGAGGAGCTGTGGCTTAGTGGTAAAACATCCGCTCTGCAAGTAGAAGGTCCCAGGTTCAATCCCCTGGCGCTCCCAGTTAAAACAATCAGTAGGCAAGTAGGCCAAGACCCAGATTGCTGTCGCCAGATGGAATTGCAGTACCCAGTTCTGACTTGAATACACTAATCGTCTGATTCAGGAAGGAAGGTTTGTGTATCTTGCCTTCTAATGGTGCAAATGATGAGAACATAACGGTATGAATAATGATGATACTGTAAACGCTTTCTGATGTACCTTTTTCACTTTATGAATCTATTTAGAAGAAGCCTCTTTAATTTTTGTCAGAGAGATTACTAGAAATGCTCAAGTTTAGCATCAAGGTTGCATTCTGAGCCAGGATAAATCACTGTCTGGCTCCTGATGGTGTAAAAGCTGCCCTGTGTACCTGAACCAGAAATGTTTCAAATATGTTTGTCTGCAAAATCTGAGATTATTTTAAAATGTTGTGGGGGGGGGGCAATAGCTGGAGAGCTTGTTTGATGTAGTGCTTAAGTGCATGGACTCTTATCTGGGAGAACTGGGCTTAATTTCCCACTCTTCCACATGCACCTGCTGGTGTAACCTTGAGTTTCAGTCACCAGTTCTCACAGAACTGTTTCTCTCTAGAGCAGTTTTTGTCTCTGTTCCACCTACCCCACAGGGCATCTGTTGTGGAAAGGAGATTGTAAGCCACTCTGAGACTCCTTTGGGTAGTGAAGGGTGGGGTATAAATCCAATCTTCTCTTCTTCATATGTTTAACAGATTTTATATTGCCTACAGTTAGCATGGATTGAATGATTGTTGCCTGTGGAAGCATGGTTCCACTGCCCCAGTCTGAAATGTCTCCTGCCATTCTGCTTCTGGGGAGTGAGGGAACTCCCAAAATAACTTGTGGGGAATTGGACATCTGCATGGTGGGAGAACTAGGTGAAAGTGAATTCTAGATGTAATCCAACCAAATATTCAGGCTCCATTGCTTTCCTGTGAATTCAGGGCAGTCTAACACTTGCCTTATAGCATGCTAAAGAATCTCTTAACACTTAACTTCAATTTTTTTGTACCTGCAGAACCTTCCTTTTTCGGTGGAAAATAAATGGCGGTTATTGGCGATGATGACAGTCTTCCTTGGAAGTGGCTTTGTTGCTCCCTTTATTTTAGTAAGACACCAGCTACTGAAGAAGTAAACAGGTGATTATTATTTGGTATTGTCTTTAGTAGTCTGAATTTAGCCTTTATTTTGCTCAAACTTGGTAGTGTAAAGGAAAATGACTAGAGTAAGGGGAAGGCAGGGAACGTCTGCCTCAGTGAGTTCCTTTAGGATGCTGTTTCATTGGATCAGTCCTATAACTCTAAACCGCAGGTCAGTTTAGAAGCATATATGCCACAGAACATTCCATAGGTGTTCCAGTTCTTTATCATGGTTTCATACAGAAGGCTTTTTCTGTGTGTAATAATGAAAACTGATTTCCTCAGAGATCTTTTTTTCACATTATTTGGTAGCAGTGTTATGACATAGAATCTAAATGAAACTTTTGGACTTCACTTGCCAACATCCTGTTTTCATGTTAAGCATCTTGTGTTTTCATGTGTTGCCATCTCTTCCTCCTTTGTATATCTCCTCTTCTTTTTGTATTTTCTTATCAATGACCCTTTCAGCAAAACCAAACCTTATCCTCTACAACCTAGGTATCCATTCCTTTGTCATTCCTTACCACTTGAATGCCCATTTTCCTAATACTTGATTGTCCCTTCTGTTTCTGTGTTCAGTTACCTCATTAAGACTTTCTCCCTCCCTGGCTGATCTTGCTATTTAAGTTGTCCCCTCCTTCCTAATTTGTCTCATTTTACACTTCAGATGTAAGCCTACTGTCCCAAATGTGGTTGTATTTCCAAATTTGTATAGCACCTAGTAATTTTGTAGTGGGCACCCTGTGTAGTAGTGACCATTTGATTTTTAAATTTACAATCTTAGGGAAGGGAAAAGCCGCCCTGAGCCTGCTTCGGTGGGGAGGGCGGGATATAAATAAAATTTATTATTATTATTATTACTATTATTATGTGGTCAGACATATAGGTTAGACTTCAGGAAAGCAAATTTTGACAAACTTAAAATTATACTGGGTAGAATACCATGGAGAAGGGGTGGGAGTTTCTTAAAAGCAAAAAAAAATAGAAGGCACAATCATAAACTATTCCTATGAGAAGGAAAAATAGGAGGAGCCTAAAGAAGCCCAGTTGGCTCCATAAACAGCTTTCTAAGGACTTGAAAAATAAGACAGACACATTTTGGAAATGGAAGGAAGACCTTATAACCAAGGATTAATATAAGCAAATAACCAGTGCTGTAGAGAGAATGTTAGGAAAGCTAAAGCTTAGCATGAGCTCAAGCTAGTGAGAGAAGCTAAAAACAACAAAAAAGTGTTCTTTTCTTATGTTCAAAGTAAGAAAAAGAGCAAGGACATGGTAGGCCCCTTGCAGGGACAGGAAAACGAAATTGTAACAGGTTATGAAGAGAGGGTAGAATTGCTCAATTCCTACTTGTCCTCAGTTTTCTCTTGTGAGGGAAAAGGTGCTCAGCATGTCAAAAACAACACATGATGAGGGAAGGGAGTTGCAGCCTAGGATCAGCATAGGAGTAGTATTTATTTACTTATTTCTGTCAACTTATACCCCACCCCTCCCGTGAATGGCTCAGGGCGGCTTCCAGCATATTACATTAAGATCATATACAATAAATACATATACAATTGTATATTAACACCTAGTTCCCTTATATGAAACTAAGTCCTCTGGGTCAAATGAACTGCATCCAAGTGTACTAAAAGAATTTACAGACATAATTTCCAAGGCTCTGGACATTCTTTTTGAGAATTCTTGGAGAACAGGTGAGGTGCCAGAAGACTGAAGGGGGGCAAATGTTATTACCATCTTCAAGAACGGGGAAATGGAAGATCTGAGTAACTACTGCCCCATCAGCTTGACGTCTGTAACTGGAAAAGTTTTAGAACAAATAAACAGTCAGTCCTTGAGCATTTAGAAAGGATGGCTGTGATCACTAAGAGCCAGCATGGGTTTCTCAGGAACAATGGGTCCAGAGGGAGGGCAATGAAGATGGTGAGAGAGGGGTCTGGAGACCAAGTTCTAATAAGAAAGGTTGAAGGAGCTTAGTATGTTTAGCCTAGAGAAGAGATGACAGAGGTGATATTACATCTTCAAGTACTTTAAAGGGCTGTCATATTGAGGATGGTGCAGAATTGTTTCCTATGGACCCAGAAGGTCAGATCAGAACCAATGGATTAAAATTAAATTAGAAGTGTTTTTGACTAAGCATTAGGAAAAACTCCTGACAGCTAGAGCGGTTCCTCAGTGGAACAGGCTTCCTCGGGAGATGGTGAGCTCTTCTCCTGTGGAGGTTTTTAAGCAGAAGCTGGATGGCCATCTGACAGCAATGCTGATTCCATGAATTAGGCAGACATGAGGAGGAGGGCAGGATGGGTTGCTTCAGTGCTTAGTTCTCATGGTCATTTTTTACACGCCCAGAGAATGCTGTTCACCACTTCGTGGTCAGGCAGTAGTTTTTCTCCAGGCCAATTTGGCCAGGGATCATGGAGTGTGTTTTGTTTTGTTTTTGCTATCTTCTGGGTGTGGAGCAGATGTCACTGGGAGTGTTTGGAGAAGGTATTTGTTAGTTTCCTGAACTGTGCAAGGCACTGGACTGATTGACCCTGGAGGTCCTTTCCAGCTCTGTTATTCTAATTTTAAGCCCCTTCCAAATGATGACTTTCCTGGATCAAATTGCAAGACTAAAAACTGGATAGTTGTAATGCTGTGCATATAAAAAGGCTGTGTCTCAGGTTGACTGACATTTCTTTTTCTTTCAGAATGGAGGTGGAAATTATCCTTCAAACAGCTTTCCTTTTTAGGTAGAAGAAAGCAACCAATATCTACCCAAACTGGATATATCTGTAAATAAAAGTTAAATATGAAATGCTCTGTACTGAACTTTATTTTGCTTACAGGTGGCAATGATTGCAAAACAGCAACTAGAAAAACAATGAGTTGGATCCAAACTAAATTTTCCATCAATGGAATGGAACTTTTGGTTTCTCCTATCTTCTGATCTCCATAAATTGCTGTTTCTGGGGGATATGGGACCCTGAAGCATGACATCAATTCCTACTTTTCCTCAGTCTTCTCTTCTGAGGGAAACGGTGCTTAACATGGCAAAAACAGAACACATAAGGAGGGTATGAAGTTCCAACCTAGGATCAGCATAGGGGTAATACATAACACCTAGTTTCTTTAAATGAAACTAAGTCCTCAGGGCCAGATGAATTGCATCCAAGGGTTCTAAAAGAGCTTACAAATGTAATTTCTGAGCCTCTGGCTATTCTTTTTGAGAATTCTTGGAGAACAGGAGAGGTGCCGGACGATTGTTGGCGGGTGAATGTTGTCGCCATCTTCAAGAAGGGGAAAAAAGACGATCCGGGTAACTACTGTCCCATCAGCTTGATGTCTATACCTGGAAAAGTTTTAGAACAAATCATCAAAACAGTCGGTCCTGGAATATTTAGAAAGAATGGATGTGATTACTAAGAAGCAGCATGGGTTTCTCAAGAACAAGTCATGTCAGACTAACCTGATCTCTTTTTTCTGCGAAAGTGTCTACCTTGCTGGATCAGGAGAATGCTTTAGACATCGTTTATCTTGATTTCAAGGCTTTTGATAAGGTTTCACATACTATCCTTGTTGACAAGTTGGTAAAATGTGGTTTGGATCCTGTTACCATTAGGTGGATCTGCAACTGGTTGACAGATCACACCCAAAGAGTACTTGTGAATGGTTCCTCATTCTCTTGGAGAGCAGTGACAAGTGGAGTGCCTCAAGGATCTGTCCTGGGATCTGTTTTGTTCAACATCTTTATAAACGATTTGGATGAAGGAATAGAGGGAATTCTTATTAAATTTACTGATGATACTAAATGGAGAGGGGTTGCAAATACAGTAGAAGACAAACAGGATAGAGGATGACCTTGACAGGCTGGAAAACTGGGCTAAAACCAATAAATGAATTTTTTAACAGGGATAAATGTAAAGTTCTGCATTTAGGTAGGAAAAATCCAATGCATAGTTATAGGATGGGGGAGACTTAGCAGTAATATGTGCGAAAAGGATCTAGGGGTCTTAGTGGATAATACGCTGAACATGAGTCAACAGTGTGATGCGGTGGCTAAAAAGGCAAATGCAATTTTGGGCTGTATCAACAGAAGTATAGTGTCCAGATCACATGATGTGATGGTATAACTTTGCTCTGGTAAGACCTCACCTAGAGTATTGTGTTCAGTTTTGGGCACCACATTTTAAGAAGGATATAGACAAGCTGGAACTGGTCCAGAGGAGGGCGATGGAGATGGTGAGGGATCTGGAGACCAAGTCCTATGAGGAAAGGTTGAAGGAGCTGGCGTGTTTAGCCTGGAGAGGAGGCGGCTGAGAGGTAATATGAACACCATCTTCAAGTACTTGAAGGCTTGACATATAGAGGCTGGTGTGGAATTGTTTTTTATGGCCCCAGAAAGTAGGACCAGAACCAATGGGTTGAAATTAAATCCTTGGAGATTTTTAAACAGAGGCTAGATGGCCATCTGAACAGGGAACTGATGAGTACTGCCAGTTTAGTCTGGATGCAGCCCAACATATCCATATTCTGATGGAATGGTCATTGGGCTGCTTTTTATTTGGCATAATTGGCAGCACTCATGGTCAGACTGGTTCTAATGGTGTGCAGCAGGTCAACATATGCAGGAGGATTTTTGACAGCTTCAAATGGAGACTGGTTAACGTTTAGTGTGCTTGGTATTTGTTAATAGTATAGCTGGCAGGGAAATAGTTAAGAGCTTTGACTTAAAAGATGGTCATTTTGTCTTTGGGGATTTATAGATGACAGAAGAGTCAGTTTGTCATGTAAAAAAAATTAGTCATATTCTGTGATTTAAAAAAATGTGTTTACTAAAAGGAATGTCAACCTTGAATGTAATACCCCCTTAAAGTTACTCTTAATTTTTTTATTTCCATACATAAATGTTATTGATACACAAATTTAACACAGCTACCTGTTTTTATGGCAATGCTTATTAAACATAAAACAACTTGGTAGACAAAATATAATAAATAAAAGACTCTGATGAGAATCTGCTCTTTCATTAACAAACCACATGCTTCTAAGAACTGCTGAAGTTGTGACCAAACTCTGGACTCATCATAAAGAGCTATAGGTCTACTCCACTACTACTACTTGCATCCTAAACACAATTTCTGCAGCAGTACTGTACTCTGAACTCTTTGCTCACGACCTGAGTTCGATTCCGGCGGAAGCTGGATTCAGGTAGCCGGCCCAAGGTTGACTCAGCCTTCCAACCTTCCAAGGTTGGTAAAATGAATACACAGCTTGCTGGTGGGAAAGTGTAAAAGACTGGGGAAAGCAATGGCAAACCACCCCATAAAGTGCCATGAAAACGTGAAAGCAACGTTACCCCAGAGTCGGAAACAACTGGTGCTTGCACAGGGGACCTTTCCTTTCCTCCTACAGGGAATAGTGAAGTGGTTTGCATGGAACACTGTTTTGGGGGATATAAAAATTTGTCTTGGAGTCCTGGAATAGTCCGTCCATTGCAGAAGACCCCGTGTATTACCTGCACTAGGTGTAATAGCAAAAGTGATCCAAGTTGGCATGAATCTCTGTTAAAACAATTTTATTTGGTAACCTATGGTAAATTATATTTCTTGCATCATTAATAACTTTTATCTATCCCATATATTACTTTCTACCCACCCCTCCCCCCGTTACTTGACCCCCACCGGTGTTATTTACTTAAAGTACTAATGTTTAAAGGTACCCTTAACTAACAAAAAAAATAATCTTTTTTCTAAGACTTAATCATTATCAAAAATTGTCCAATGTCCTTTTATTTTCCACTAAGTTGGCATGAATCTGACTTGCAGAAATATTGGCTGATTGTGACAGTCTTTTGTAGGAAGACCGAAGTCATGCAACTACAATAGATACTCTTAAGTAATCCACCTCTCAATTCCTATTGCAGTTATTCACTGAGGCTGATGCCAGATGGAGTGATTTGAATATGGTTGCCATAGCAGTAGATAATGGTGCTGTTCTTACATGTGCTGCACCAAGTACCAAGTCAAGTTCAAGATTTTGGTGTTGCCTTTTAAGGTCTTAAGTGGTCAAGGACCAAAGTATCTGTGGGAGCATCTCCATTATATTCCCAGGATAGCGTTATGCTCCCTAAGCAGCAATTTACTAGTGATTCCTGGCCTCAAAGATGTCTGGCTGTCCTTAACCAGGGCCTTTTTGGTCCTGGCCCCAACCTGGTGGAACTTTGAACACCAAAAGGCCTGTAAGGCGGAGATGTCCCACCAGGTTTTTGGTTGAGGACAGCAACGGTGTTCTGGCTGGCACCCCCTCCAGGCTGCTTTGTTTCTTGCCCCAACCCTCAATCTGTGAGGTGGCTGCACTATGGAATAAACCAAAAGAAATTTCACCATCTGACCTTTTTAGAATTCTATATTAGTATTCTGCAGTTTATTTTAAGGTTTTGACGTTTTTATGAAATGATGTGCATTGCCCAGAGCCCTGCAGGAGTTAATCCATACGTTTAATACATAAATTAAAATAATAAAATGCCTTGGGTTCATTATACCATACTACATCCAAATATCTAATTCTTTGACATACCCCATCTATATATAAAACCAGTGCTTGTTCCTTTAATAAATGAGCACCCTCTGAGATCTCAGTGATTGTTTTGTGCATTGATATGCAGCTGCTACAATATTGTCAGCCTTCAAACATCAGTTTTTGTCCATTGCTGCTCTAAATCCTTTTGCCCTGAAGGGAGGAATCATCATGGCCTGACCCAGCAGCGATCCCCCAGACAACTTGCCATGCAGTGTCCCATATAAGAGTCTGTGCACTTAACCGCTACACCAAACTGGCCACCTCATGTATAATTCTATGAAGTCTGCTCTATCTCTCCCTTTAAACGGAAAAGCTCCATACTTATTTAGCCTTTCCTCGTAAAGAAAATGCTCTGACGCTAAACACTTGCTCTCTGCGGTTTTTTTTCCAGTTCACAGCAACCAGAAACTTTACAAGTTGTTCTAAATGAAGGTTGAAGTTTGTACTTTGATGGTTGGGAAGTAAATATATGCTGCTGTCTTCCAGATTATCAAATTAACTTTCTTCCCTTGGCCTTTCTGTCATTCCACATTGATGATTTACTGCCCTCATCCTTTAATAAGCTCACAGTTGCCCTTCACTAACACAAGTCTTTTGCAGACATTTTCTTTGCAGAAATGTACAAAACAAAAAGCATTGCATGTGAAACTCTCAATGTGTGCAATTGCCATTTCTTTTGGAAGGGGCAATGTGGATGTTCTGTCATAGTACATGCCTACCTGATGCCAGATTAATCTGGAATTATGTTCTAAAACTGGAATATATGCACACTGCCCATTTTAGAAGAAATGTCAATAGTGCATATTGAGACAATCACATCTCATGTTTGTCTCATATGTGCAGTCTAATGTAACAACTGAAAAGGGCTACAGTCCCTCTTCAAGACACCCTTCAGTCCTGTGTGAGGTTTTCATACAAGCTTTCTGCCATGTTCAGCTATCTAGAAAACCCTGACTTTCTAAGTGATCAAAGACTACAGAATAAGTACATCAAAATAAATGAGTAAGAAAAATGAATGAACAAATGGCACTAGGCAATGTTCTTTTCTACCTGGGCTGGCAAAAAGCCAGTTTGTGGACAATTAATGATCTGTTCAAGCACCTGAACCTAAACAAATCAGTCCAGCTATGATGCAGCACACAGCTAAAATTCTACTTATTTTTATGACTTGCAGTGGATGTTCATTTTGAAAAGTTCCTTAAATCATCCTGATGGAACAGGAGCCAAACATGTCCAGAAGGAATGACCTTTTCCCAGAACAGCATTTCCCTGCTTATGGCTTCCAAATATTGATAAAGTTATGTGAGAGCAACACGAACAGTTAGATTCATCTTGCTGAAATGATGGTTAATGTGCCCTGCAAGGTAGCTACTTTACTCTTGACAAATAAGCTGTGCTGGTCGTAATTGTTTGTCCATTCCTGCAAATGCCAAGAAAATCAAAACATCTGTCACACCAAATGAGGGAACACAACTCATTTAACATACTTTACACTCCATTCATCCTTGAAAAGGTCACTTGGACAGCAACAAGCTATACATGGTTAGCCAGCATCTGGTAAGTGACAGTGTACATCTCCCAAAGCATATACACCAAACTTGTTCGCCTAAAGGTATTAATAGGGTCACCTTCAGAAGGACAGCTGCATTTATTATAATTTTCACTGAATTAGAATATACTTATATTCCTCTATAAATATCTAAAGGCTTTGCAAAAACATGTAATAGCTTTCAAATGCTAAAAACTTTAAGATGGAATTACCACTGCCACACACACACACACACACACCCCAAATGAAATATTTGCTGGTTTCTTTTTTTCACTTCAGCCCAGGGCATATCTCAAACCATTGAGGATGGCGCTCCAACCCTCAGATGCAAGTTTTTCAAGGTCTGAAGAAGGAAGGGAGAGTTGAGAAAGCACTGTTCCATGAACAACACCGCCAACACTATTTATTATCCAAGCCCATTTATTTATTGGGGAAATGTATAGCTCACATTTCCATACAATAGTTCTCAAAACAGGTCAAATAAAATCAAGATATAATTAAAACATCAAAAATACTATTGGAAAGAAATAATAAATAGACAAATACAATGATAAAACCAAATAATACTTTAACCATGAGTGTATAAAGAAGTATTCAAGGTTTAAATTTAATGTTTAAATTTGTATTTAGTAATTTTATTGAACTGAACTAGGTTGCTCCTTGTTCACAATGAAGGGGTTGTTTATTTTGACATTTTAGAAGAAGTGGTTGGATTTATACTCCCTTCACCCCGAGTCTCAGAATGCCTTCCAATCTCCTTTCCTTTCCTCTCCCCACAAGAACCCTGTGAGATAGGTGGGACTGTGAGCTCTTTCAAGAACTGCTCATGAGAGCAGCTCTTTCAAGAACTGTGACTGATCCACGGTCACCCAGGAGGTTCATTTGGAGGAGTCCAGTTCTTTCAGATTATAGTCCTCATACTTAACCACTACACCAAACTGGCCCCAAACAAAATTATAGTGGTGGTAAACTGTCTATATCAGGGCTGTTGAACTCATTTGTTATGAGGGCCGAATCTTACATGAATGAGACCTTGCCAGGCCATGTGTGGTGTCCTAGGCTCAAATGGGAGAACTGTTACTTTTGGAGGGAACTGTTACTTTTGGAGGGAAGCCGAACAAGCCAGAGCTTGAACTCCACACCAGGGTTCCAGAGAAGGCCTAAGCGTGCCCAATCAGGGGAAGGATTGAAACATAAGTAGCCAATCAACATCCAGGCTCATACTGTACCCTGATAGGCCCTTAGGGCCCTGTAAATAGCCAATCCGTGTAGATAGTTAAGGACCAATCAGAAGGGGGCAAGAATTGTATAAAGGAGCGGGAAGTTTGAACAGTCTCAGTCTGTGTGTGTGTGTTCCTGAAGTAAAGCTTGCTGAAATCACTCTCCGACTCTGGTCTCTTACTGCGCCGACCCCAGTACTTTACACCATGTGTACCTATTTTAAGATTTGGTAACAGAGATACAAACTTTTTAAAGGACACAAACATGACTAAAGATTTATTTTAAAAAAACCCCTTAAAACATGCTTAAAACATTAGCACTTGTTGATCTTAAAGGTGCTTTCTTTGTATTTCTCCCATGGGATCCAGGGAACTGGGCAAAGGAAGCTCTGGCTCTTTCCTTCCTTCCTCAGGGACCAGGAGAGGAAGGAGCCTCAACCAATGGAGAAAACTGAGGTTTTGCTTAGTCGCTCCTGTGCAAATAAGCAAGCTAAGATGCAAAAGAAAGCAAGAGAGTGAGAAGGAAGCAGATGACAGTTGCTCTAGGGCCTGATAGGAATCCTCTGGGGGCCTGATTCGGCTACCGGGTTGCATGTTTGACACTCCTGAACTATATCAATATTTAAAACTGAGAAGTGTTTTGACTACTTACATGAGCCAGTAAATATTAAGGAAAAATGACTGTGAGATATTGGAATTGCTATCCAACTTACATTATCTATATAGTATACCAGTGGCATTTAGCTAAAAATTTATCATACAATGAATAGTCAATGTTGGCACTACAAATGGAACAGGTAATCTTTTTCGATATATGGTGGTAATGCCCTTGAGCAGGTCTCTTTTGGGGAAAGGTGGTTTATTTTATTTCAGATGGCATTGTATTTAAAATACCTGTTGTTCCTGAACTGTGTTTACTTAACTATGTAGTACAAGTTCCTAACAAATTTCATCTAGTTTTCCTCTCAACAGTCTGGTGGCTTGGTGCTTCATCCTTGACTCTTCTTAGACTGACTGGGGCTATGGTTAATGGGTCTTCTAATAGGGTGCCCACTCCTCCTGCCCCATCTTTCCACCTATTCCCAAAGGACCTTGCTTCTGGCCCATGCAAGCCGAAGGAGGCTTTGTCCTGCCCTCTCGAGCTGGGACCTCCAGTGAGCTGCCTTTGGTGGAACAGTTTGCCATTGGGTCTGGCTTACCTCTGGTGCAGCTAGGACTATGATTGAATTCTGGAGTTCTGGACACACTGTTAGACCTCTGTTACTGAGAGGTGCTGCCTGATAAAAATGGAGTACCCCAGTGCAAATAAAGAGAGAGGGTCTCCTACTTCTGTTAAACAAAATGGAGTCCGACCAAAGTCAGGCCAAGAAAACACTCCATCTAAACAGGTGAAGAGGACCAGTAGAGAGCTTGTTTTGGTTGGCGCCTGCAGTCTGTCTCTCAGCGTAATCTCACCCATTCCCCCTCCAGTGCCTCCGCCCAAACGGGATGCATAATAACATGGGAACTGCGGGTAAATACTGCTCTCACTCTGATCTTCTGCTAGTCTCTTCCTCCAGCTTATCACCTCTACCTTGCTAACTCCAATCAAATGCATAATTTGATTGATCCTACCCTTAAAAGTCTTAGGTCCCTTTCTGAGTGTCAGCCAAAAACCGGTAACAAATTATTCAATTGCTCCAAGCTTACCATCCTAGCAAAATGTGCGAAGTTTCCCAACATAGCAATTCAAGATAGCCATCAATGGAATATCCAAGCCCCTTCATAACTAACGACCCCCATCCGTCAAACCCCTATATAGTGTGGGTCAAAAACCCACCTTGATGTGCATTCTGTAAGGCGCCATTTGCAATCTGTACCACACATTACTCCTGTAATTGGGCCTATAGGGCACGTTACGCTGGTCGTTCGCATTCCTCTCTGTATACTCTCCCTTGAACGGACGTCTCCTCTTCTGGATCAGGTGAATATTACCCGCTTCAACAACCCTTGAATTCCTCTATCGATAATATCTATTTTCTTAGTCTCTTGATTGCTTGTACATAGATCTCTGTGTGTGTGTGTAAATCCTTTTGCTACATATCCTAAGTAAACACTATAAAAGTACAATTGCTTGGACTGAAAACCTGAACTCCGTATCATTGAAAGAAAAGAACTTTGCTCTTAAATTTGTTCTACCTAGTCTCTTAGCTAATTTCCCCATCAAAATTAAGAGACTTAAAAGCATTACCTGTAACACCTCCTGATGGCACCTGGGTTTTGGCCACCATGTGACCCCGAATGTTGGACTGGATGAGCCATTGGTCTGATCCATCATGTCTTCTATTATGTTATCCCCTGGGAATCTGCCTGAGGCTGCCAGGTGCTGGGATCTTGCTACACTTGCCCAGCAATCTTCTTAGGAAGTAACTGCTCTTGTGCTGGGGTCTTCCCTTACACACATACCTTTAGAGGTGCTCTGCCATACTCTGCAGCTGCTTCTTCATCTGGGCAGCTTCCACTGGGTCTGCCTACTGTCACACCAGGCTTCCTTCACCACTTTGTCTGCCAGCACTGCTACAACATCCCCAGCTGCCAAGCCGGGCTGGCTATCAGTCCTACCCTGGTTCTTCAATAAACAGTCCATTTATGGTTGCATTAACTGGGGGTCTGAGTGAAATCTACCCCTACCAGAGGAATTGTAGACATATAGCATGCAAAAAGTGCATACAAGCCAGAGCATTCCCACACCCCACTTTCCACAGCCCAGTACATTCTCATAGTCTCTTTCCAAATGTGGGCATCTTTGTAACAGGGAGTCATAACATTCCCCCTGGTCAAGGCATCTCACTTAACTACTCAAAAACAGTTACTGCAAGCTGGCAAGCCATTCTTCTCCCCTCAAGTTCCCATGCAAAATGAAACCATAACATGTACAGTATAATGAACAGAACATTAACCCATGATGGCCAGGGATCTTGACACTGGCCTTCATCAGCTCACTGGCTGGCTCTTTGGCTTCCACTGCTGCAGTGTCTTCTAGCTGCCTGGCTGCTGTGATGGACTCCAGCTGTTCCATCATTGGTGGCTCCAGATGCCAGCTTTCCCAGGGTCATGCTTATTTCAGTCAGGTTGGGTGTGACTCAGGGTCCCACAGTGCAGGGTGCCAACCCCAGATAGGTTGGTTCTCATCAGTTCTTGGTGGTATATTTGTTGATTGATATTTCTGTTTCTTTATTATCTATGTAAATAATATAAAAATTTAAAAAAGAAATCTTCCAGACCCAATTAAGAGGACCAAAGTCTGAATTAGATTAAATATTCAGCTAGTTCAATAATTTGGTAGCCACCACTGAGAAAGCCTTATTCATAATGGTTTCTAACTCAATAGACATACTAAAAGATTATCTGTGCAAGATCTTGAAGTGTATGAAGTACATGTTGGAAGAGAGGAGAGCCATGTGAGCTATTTTGGGTCCCACTGGGGACAAAGGGAAAATTCAACTGAAGTAAGTAAATAAATTAATCCAGCAATTATCAGCTTTATTTGAATTGAGGACTTTGAATCCAGATAACTGGACAGATGATTATCTTATCTGGTATTGCCAGATGCACAACTTGATTTGTTTAGAAGAATTGTCTGAAAGTCAAAGTATTTTGTTAAGTCCTAGATATATCATGCATGGGAACATTAATGTCGCACAAAGGCAATTTTCTGTTAATCCTTAGTATATATATATATGACAATTTAGATCACAGTTTGGTTGGATATTTTATAACTTGGTATTCGTTAAATGTTTATACAGAATCCATTGAGACATTTCTTGTGTGTGCGTGAATCAGCTACACAGTTGCAAATGAGATAATAATAATACCTGATTGTACTGAGCTTTCATCATCCTCACAGACTCCCAAAACACTCTGCATGTTGTGAGTATGATTCACTAGCCACTAGAGACTGTAATTTGAACCTTTTTAAAGATGCTTTGGAGCTGTAGTAGTTTTACATAACATTCATCCATTAAATCTTACAGAGCTGTGATTGTCTAGACAGGGGAAAGGAAAAGAAAATTACTTTTAAAATAGATGTGAACCAAAACTCAGCTCTAGCTTGAAAATAAAATTGGTCATGGGCAATTTGTCTTGGATAACATATGGTAGCATTGGATGCGAATGAACATCTCCATTTACATCAAAAGGCACATTTAGTCAATTGAAAGGGGTCCAACTGAGTTTCACAGTAGTAGTGACAGTATGAATGGAGCCATGCATCCAGATGCTCACCTTCAAATCAATGTACATGAGGAGTCACGACTGTGGATCTTGATATGTGCAGTCATATACTGGGGACCAGCCCTGTAGCCAGAAATTTTGGGGTGGGGGGCTGTGGAGTCTTGGCTGCGTCTTGCATCCATTCTCTGGGCCCCAGCTGTCTCTCTCACACACTCTTGGGGGTGGGAAGAGGAGCCCGGGGAGAGCAGTGGTGGCGAAAACAGGGCTGCGGGGAGAGCTTGGGAGGCAGGGAAGAACCTGGGGAGAGTGGTGGTGGCAAAAACGGGGCTGCGGGGAGAGCGGGGGAGACAGGGAAGTGCTTGGGAAGAGCAGCAACGGCAAAAACGGGGCTGGGGGAGAGTGGGGGAGGCAGGGAAGATCCTGGGGAGAGCGGTGGCAGCAAAACCAGGGCTGTGGGGAGAGCGAGGGAGGCAGGGAAGAGCCTGGGGAGAGCAGCGGCTGCAAAAACGGGGCTGCAGGCAGAGCGGGGGAGGCAGGGAAGAGACTGGGGAGAGCTTGGGCAGCAGGAAAAAGCCTGGGGAGAGTGGCAGTGGCGAAAATGGGGCTGCAGGGAGAGCAGAGGAGGCAGGGAAGAGCCCGGTGAGAACTGCGGCGGTAAAAGCAGGGCTGCAGGCAGAGTGAGGGAGGCAGGGAAGAGCCTGGGGAGAGCAATGGTGGCAAAAACGGGGCTGCAGGGATAGCAGGGGAGGCAGGGAAGAGACCGGGGAGAGCAGCGGCGGTGAAAATGGGGCTGTGGGGAGAGCAGGGGAGGCAGGAACAGGGTGTGAAGAGCCCAAGGAGAGTGGCGGCGGCAAAAATGGGGCTGCAGGGAGAGTGGGGGAGGCAGGGAAGAGCCTGGGGAGAGTGGCAGCAGGGAGAGTGGGGCTGCAGGGAGAGCAGGGGAGGCAGGAACAGGGTGCAAAGAGCCTGGGGAGAGCGGCAACGCCAAAAACGGGGCTGTGGGGAGCGCAGGGAAGGTGGGGAAGAGCCCAGGGAAAGCGGTAGTGGCAAAAATGGGGCTGCGGGGAGAGCGGGGGAGGCAAGGAAGAGACCAGGGAGAGCAGCAGCAGTGAAAAACGGGCTGTGGGGAGAGCAGGGGAGGCAGGGAAGAGCCCGTGGAGAGCTGTGGTGGCAAAAATGAGGCTGTGGGGAGAGCGGGGGAGGCAGGGAAGAGCCTGGGGATAGCGGCAGCAGTGAAAACGGGGCTGCGGGGGGAGCAGGGAAGGCAGGGAAGAGTCCAAGGAGAGCAGCAGTGAAAACAGGGCTGCAGAGTGGGGACGGGAGGAAAGAGCCCGGGAGAGCGGCGACAGCAAAAGCTGAGCTGCGGGGAGAGCGGGGGAGGCAGGGAAGAGCCCGGAGAGAGCAGCGGCATGAAAAATGGGGCTGTGGGAAGAGTGGGGGAAGCAGGAACAGGGTGGGAAGAGCCCAGGGAGAGCGGCGATGGCGGCAAAAACAGGGTCACAGGGAGAGCAGTGGGGAAAGGAGGGGCCACACAGGTGTAAGTGGGGGTTGGGTGGAGGAGTTGTGCCCCCCTGCCGGGCCACACCGTGGCTAAGGGCCTGCTGGGGACCCAACTTTTGCAAATGAGCCCTAAAGTAGAATAGTCTAGACCTTCAAAGAAAATTAAACATGCATCTTTTGATCAAGTCTTAACACTTCTGCATTACCCACCAGCCTGTACCTTGGCAGTCTTCTTGTTCTTGCACACAGGCAAAGAACAAAACAGGAAGTTTATCAAGCCCCTGGTGAGCTGTGATACAGGGCTGGAGGGAATGTGTTTAGCTTCATGAGTTATGTTGTGCAGGTCTAATAAGGTTTTCTTTTTGAGAGGCCCTGGGAGAAACTGCCTGTTGGTTTTTTCCTTCTCTGTCTCTTCCTAGAATTCCTCACAGTGGGGGAGTTAATGACCGTTTTTGCACACAGCTTACCTCGCAGTCACAATCCTGTTCCATCCGCAGCGTCTGGTCAGATTTCCCACCATCTGCGCCGAAGTTACAGGAAGTGCTGCAGCTTTGCGTAGCGGTTTACGTTTGCTAAAACCCAGTTTACATTTACTACACAAAAGCCGCGGCACTTCCTGTAACTCCAGCGCAGATGGTGAGAAATCCGACAGACGCTGCGGAGGGAACAGGATTGTGACTGCGAGGTAAGCTGTGTGCGAAAACAGTTAATTACTTTTGAAAAAAGTTTCTTGCAATACTTACAAAGAGCTCAAATGAGCTAAGGAACAAAAAAACCAAACAGACAGAGATGGGATGCAAACAAGCAAAAGAGATCTCAAATAACCTCATGCTGTCACTCAATGAACATTCAAGAATAAAAAAAAACTAGGCTGCACCCAGTAATGTGCCAAGAGAACAAAAAGGGGGAAATGGCAGGTGATAGATGACTGATTTATTATACAAAGTCCCTGCTCATTCACCTAGTGCTGCAACTGTCAACAGCAATTAAATTCTGTGGACAGTTGCAGCACTAGGTGAATGTTCTGATTCCCCCTGACAAAGCCTGTGTCAAGCATGGTGAAATTCCATTGATAATTGATTGTTTTAGGGTCCTGCCTAACCTGGTCTGTGAAGTATCATGGAGGATCCAACTTTGCTAGCTTGTTATTCTTTCCCTTCCCCCATCTTGCTTTATGGCTTATAATTAGAAGTAGTGAGAACTAAAACCAAGTAATCAGCACTTTCCCATACATTCCTGTAAGGGAGAACGAGCCATCTAGGGAAAGCAAGGACACAGTCCTGATAATGCTATGGGAACGTAGACATTTATGATAGTTTATGTGTGAATGCTACCCCGCAAACCCATCCCTTGGAATCCTTTTGAAGTAGGCCTTAAAAGTATTGTATCAATGTATTGTCAGCATTACTCTCAAGAACCTGTTACACCAAGTATCGGTCTATCAATAAACGTAGCCTTTGTATCAACTTCGACTCGTCATTGAACCCGCATACTTGACAGCCTGCATGGCAAAATCAGTCATCTATCACCTGGCATTTTTTCCTTTTTACTCAATGAACATTGAAATAAAATGCATTGCCTTTATACAGCAAAAATGTAATAGCCATTTTTTAAAAGGAAGACATCCCCACAATGCTGCCTTGATGTATTTTGCAGGACCATTGAAGAGATAGATAGCATGAGCATCAACGTTTACAAGAGGCCAGGAGCCAACAATTGGTTAGAAAACTCCAGCACACATACGGCACTTCCACACACACTTTCAGTGCACTTTGCAACTGGATTTTACTGTATGAATTGGCAAAATTCACTTACAAATGATCAGTGAAGTGGATTGAAACTGCATTATTTACAATGTGTGAAAGTGCCCATAATTTGCCTCTCTACTCTGATAGGATTGGAGGAGAATCTCTTATTTGTAGCTCCTCATCCCTTTCACTGCATCCTCTCAGCCATTGTGCTTTGATGGTTGGTCAATTTGAGGGTATGACACACATAATTAAGACTGCACTGCTAAATTGGCCAGTGAGTATATCCCATTGTATTTAGTAGTATGTATGCATAGGTTTTTAAGTAGTATGCATAGGCATGTACAGTGAGAAGCTTTCTGTTCCCTCATCTTTTATCACTCTTGCATATCAGTTTGTTATCGCCATCCTCAGGAGTTGCCAAAGAGTAAGTTAATTATTCACATGTATCCTCTTCCTTTGATCTAAATGATGCACAAAGTCATGAACCAAGTACATATTTTGAATGACCGTATCTCCCCCCCCCCACCCCCAAGGGATGTCTGCTTGCACTCCTCTGGGCCAAGTAGCAACTTGTATCCTTAAGCATTTTCTGAACATGGAGCTTTCATTAAATTACCATAACTAATACTGACTGCATTTGCCTCATACTTTTTTAACCCATGTACACTACTGGCCATCTCCACATCTTGTAGCAGTGAATTCCATAAATTAATTATGTGTTGAACATTTTATATGGAATCTGGACCTGCTGTTTATCAAGTTGATTGGGTGATAATGAATTCTTGTTTCTAATGGTCAAACTGGGTTCCCATTCCCTTGCAGTCATACTCTTACAGTAAGATGGCAGCTGCTGGGAGCTGTTCCCAAGCTTTAAACCTTTTCCAAATCAAACAACATGCACTAAAGTTCAAACAAACCTATTGGATTCATGACTCAACAACTTTACAACATCTTGCTTAAAAAGTTAAGCCAAAACAGGGCCTTAAACCTATTAGATTAATCAAAGATATTGAAGGGAAGTGTACACCAGAAATTTTGTACATTTTATGCTGCACTTTATAAATCAACCCAACCTGATTCTGAATTAATTTCTAAATATTTTAAATCAATTAAACATTTTACTTTTCTCAAGGAAGAACATAAAACCTACTAGAGGCTCCTATAATGGAGCAAGGAGTTACAAATACAATTTAAAAACTAAAAAAAAATTAAATGTCCAGATACAAATAGTTTTCCTGGAGAATTTTACAAATCATTCTCTTCATTATCATCACAATATTTAACTGATGTTTGTAACAATGTTATGAATGAACGGGAATTACCCCCATCATGGGACAAATCTACAATAATTCTCATCCCAAACCTGGTCATGATAATACAGAACTGAAAGCATACAGACCAATCACATTACTTAATCAAGACTCTAAAATCCGCTCTTCAATAAGTGTATCTCAAATAAATTCATATATATATATCTTTTTATATAAGATCAATCTGATTTTATTCGCACTCCCAATATGACGCGTAATATAAGGAAATCTTTAAACTTGATTAATTTTGGCCGAAAGAATACATTAAATTCCATGTTATTATCATATGATTTATAAAAAAGCATTTGATTCACTAGAAATTAAATTTTTTACTATATTACATTTTATTGAAGTTGGAAATAAGTTTTTAAAAATTATAGAATCACTTTATGCTACTCCCAAAACATGTTTAAAAATTAATGGACTATTCTCTGATTTTTTTTCTTTCCAACTAAGGGCATAAGACAAGGCTGCCCAGTATCACCACTATTATTTGCACTATCATTAGAACCTTTAGCAATTTCGATCTAATCTAATACATGTATTTCAGACATATCGGTGGGACAAACTGTATCCAGAGTTTCATTATTTGTGTATGGCGCTGTCTTATACCTTATGAATGTGCTAACATCTCTTGCAGCAGCTAAAGAAGAAATCAACAAATTTAGCAGTGTCTTCAGGTCTTAAACTTCATGACAAAATAACTTAATTATATCCAATTTTCTTAACTACACACTTGGAAAATGAAATTAAAACACTTTACCCCTATGCATGGGTGCCAGACAAATGGAGACATCTTGGTATATTAGTTCTGCTTTATTTTGGAAAACTCTTTTAACTATAATTTTAAATAACTCTACCTAGACATCAAAAAACAATTTAAAGCAACTAACCTAGATGGAATGCATCAATCTAATTAGAGCATTTATACTACCAAAATTTATTTTCCTTTTTAGATCTCTACCTATAGGTATTCCTAGAACTGATCTTTATTTATGGCAACAAACATTATTACACTTTCTTTGGTAATCTAAAAGACACAGCAGTCCTGTGAGGTCGCTAAGGCTGAAAGTGAATGGCTACTGCAAGATGGTTGAACAAGTACTTGATCCCAGGTTTCCCTAGTCAAAAATTAATACAACTTGGCACTATGTTGAAAAAAAACATTTCACCGATGACATTACTACTGCAGTTGCTGTTACTAGCAGATTTTCTTTCTAGGCATTAGGAATTTCTGTGTGCCAGCCATATTGCATTCATATTTGTGGATCATCAGATGTAGCAGGTAGATAAATTGGTTGGTATTAATCATTTTATGTTTATGAAATTCAAGCTCAAAAGCATAAGGACAATGATTTCCATGTGCATGGCAAACATTTTTCAAAGGCACAGACAAAAAGTCTACTGATAATATAAAGACAGTTATTTTTTTAATTGCACAGTTCCTTCATTATGTTCTTATTTTTTATTATCTAAATGGAGGAGCAATTACTGCCGTGTTCCATTTTATTTATTTGGCCTGATGCCTCTGTACCAACCTATTGTAAAATGAACTATACTACATGGGTCATTTATGATGTGATTTACTAAGAAGCTTTTTATGTCTACCCTGTAGCGAACTGTACATTTTGCAGGCACCTGGTGAAAAGTAGTTTTTGGTTGGTTCTATATCTCTGTTCCTGGGATTCTGCATAAGAAGCAATTTAAAGCTACAGTGCACATGCTGCTATTAAAGGACAATCTTCTCGGAAAGGGCTTCAAAACCCAGGAGAGAAAACGATGATCACATCTCCAAATGAGGGCAGTTATAACTGTAAGCTCAACTGGTTCCTAACTCCCTGTGAATATTACCATGCAAATTATATCTTGTTCATTTTTCAGTTTCTCAAATGGTAAATATTTAGTTCATCACAGCAAAGACTAGGAATCTACAAAGTGGCACAAATCTAAGGAAAAATGGTGAATAAGCTCTAAAATGCTTAAAAAGCTGGTGTGGTACTTCATTACCAGGCTCTGTGAACACTTTTAGAAAAAGGAATTGTGGAAGGATTATTTACTTTGTACTTCAGCACCACAGATCTGTGTCACTGCATATGATATCAGCAAGGCAAGTGTTCTATAATAAGTCTTTCAATGCTTTATTTTAAATGCAGGGTTTTGTTTTTTTAAAAGTCTGTAATACAAAAAAAAATAGAATAGAACATTGATATATTCTAGGCCATGGATGTCAAACATATGGCCCATTTAGGGCTTTTATCTGGTCTGCAAACAACTGGTACAAAGAAGGGAAGCACCCATTTCTTGTGGGCAATCTCCATCTGAAAGCCTACTTTCCCTACTACTGGCCAATGAAATAGCTGGAGAAAATTGAGGCTTCCACTTTATGATTTCATCTCTATGGTAAACAATCCATAAGCTAGGTAGTCTAGTGGGTCACCCCAGACTTAAAAGCTGGTATACATGTGCCAGTGTACATAGACCAAGTGAGGAAAAAGGAGTTATAACCTCCTGACGCCATTGTAGCAGCTGCACCTGCTCCTTGTACAAGGGCTGGGAGGGCAGCTCTTAGTCTTTGGGCTATCTGTACCATGGTGGCCACTTGCCGAGCACTCACTACCTGAAGCAGGCTTCTAAGATCTGGTGCCTCCCACAGCCATCCTCCTGCCATGGCCATGTGCCTCATGGTTGCTTAGAAGAACTAAAGCACAGGGTTCTGCTGCAGTAACATGTGATCTGCACTGCCAGTTCCCCTCTTTGCAACAAATCATAAATCCAGCATATAGAAATCCAAGGGGGTTTCATGAAATTGCCCAAATGATGAAGGCAATGAATCTGACTGGAGATATGATCTCCTGCCCTCCCCCACAGAACAAATGTACATTTAAATTTAATATTTAACTGACCATGTTTTTTTAATCATGTTGTGGTATTATAGGGATTATTTAATATGCATAGTTATTAATATACAGTATTCAGTTTGCAATTCAGTGTACTTACTTTAGGCTTGCTTATACAGAAGAACTTACTTTCAAAGTAAGAAGTCATAAAATTGGCTTATGTGGAGCTTTTTTTATAATGCATCAAATGTATTTAAGAACATAAGAACATAAGAGAAGCCATGTTTTTAATTAATTAATTAATTAATTTAATGTATTTTAATGTGTTTTATTGTATAATGTATTGCTGTAATCATGGCACTTTCCATGTCTGTGAGCCGCCCTGAGCCTGCCTTGGCGGGGAGGGCGGGATATAAATAAAAATTATTATTATTATGTTGAATCAGGCCAATGGTCCATCCAGTCCAACACTCTGTGTCACACAGTAGCCAAAATATACACACACATGCACACAGTGGCTGATAACCACTGATGGACCTCTGCTCCATATTTTTATCGAATCCCCTCTTGAAGCTGACTATGCTTGTAGACACCATCACCTCCTGTGGCAGTGAATTCCACATGTTAATCACCCTTTGGGTGAAGAAGTACTTCCTTTTAGCCGTTCTAACCTGACTGCTCAGCAATTTCATTGAATGCCAACGAGTTCTTGTATTGTGAGAAAGGGAGAAAAGGACTTCTTTCTCTACTTTCTCTATCCCATGCAAAGTCTTGTAAACCTCTATCATGTCACCCCGCAGTCGACATTTCTCCAAGCTAAAGAGCCCCAAGTGTTTTAACCTTTCTTCATAGGGAAAGTGTTCCAAACCTTTAATCATTCTAGTTGCCCTCTTCTGCACTTTTCCAATGTTATAATATCATTTTTGAGGTGCGGTGACCAGAATTGCACACAGTACTCCAAATGAGACCGCACCATCAATTTATACAGGGGCATTATGATACTGGCTGATTTGTTTTCAATTCCCTTCCTAATAATTTCCAGCATGGCATTGGCCTTTTTTATTGCAATCGCACATGTCTTGACATTTTCAGTGAGTTATCTACCATAACCCCAAGATCTCTCTCTTGGTCAGTCTCTGCCAGTTTACAACCCATCAACTTGTATTTGTAGCTGGGATTCTTGGCCCCCATGTGCATTACTTTGCACTTGGCCACATTGAACCTCATCTGCCACGTTGACGCCCACTCACCCAGCCTCAACAGATCCCTTTGGAGTTCCTCACAATCCTCTCTGGTTCTCACCACCCTGAATAATTTAGTGTCATCTGCAAACCTGGCCACTTCACTGCTTACTCCCAACTCCAGATCATTAATGAACAAGTTAAAGAGCATGGGACTCAGTACTGAGCCCTGTGGCACCCCACTGCTTACCATATTCCACTGCGAAGACTGCCCATTTATACTCACTCTCTGCTTCCTATTAATTAGCCAGTTTTTGGACATTGACTGTGAGGCTTTTGCGACCTATTTCACAGATAAAGTCTTGTCTCTCCACCAGGACTTCCCTACCACAATTGATACAGTAAGGGAACTGGAAGCCCCTTGTCTGTCTTCAGGTTCAATTTTGGATCACTTCAACCAGCTCTCTTGGAAAGATGTTGACAGGATCCTGGCTGCAGTGAAGTCCACCACCTGCCTCCTTGACCCATGCTCGTCCTGGCTTATTAAAGCATTTGGGGATGGCATTCGAGACGCCCTGGGTGAAATTGTCAAGTCCCTTTAATTGGAGATTTTCCCAGAGGGGCTAAAGGAGGCAGTGCTCCACCCACTTTTAAAGAAACCAACACTGGACCTTGCAGTCTTGGCCAACTACTGCCCAGTCTTGAACCTTCCATTCCCGGATAAGGTGGTTGAGAAAGCAGTAGCTGAGCAGTTTCAAGTGTTCTTGGAGGATGCATCTGTCTATCCTTGATCCATTCCAGTCTGGCTTCTGGCCTGGCCATGGAACAGAGACTATATTGGTTGCTCTTACAGATGACCTCCAGAGGCATCTGGATTAAGGCGGGTCAGCACTGCTGTTGCTTCTTAATCTTTCAGCAGTGTTTGACATCATTGATTATGATCTTATGACCCACTGCCTTGCCAACATTGAAGTCCAGGGGATTGCCTGACAGTGGTCCTCCTCCTTTCTCCATAGTCGGGGACAAAAGGTGGCACTTGGTGAACAGATCTTCTCTCGACACCCACTTGTGTGTGGTGTCCCTCAGGTGGCAATCCTCTCACCAATGATGTTCAACATCTATATGCGTCTCCTTGCCCAGTTAGGTTGAGGTTTTGGGGTGTGTTGTCACCAAAATGTGGATGATATCCAGCTCTATCTGTTAATGGACTGTCATCCAGACTCTGCCCCAGATCATCTGGCTGAGACTTTGGGAGTTGTTGCTGGGTGGTTGCAACAGAGGCAGTTGAAGCTTAATTCAACTAAGATGGAGATCCTGTACCTTGGCTGAGGTAGAGTAGAGTCAGGTATCTGACTTCCAGCCCTGGATAGTGCATTACTTACACTGGACCAGAAGGTGAAGCGCTTGGGAGTGACCTTGGATGTCTCCCTTTCTATGGAGGCCCAGGTCACCATGGTTGCCAGATCTGCCTTCTACCATCTTCAGCAGATCAGGCAGCTAGCAACCTATCTTTCCCCTCAGGACTTGGCTACAGTGACTCATGCAATGTCACTTCCAGGTTGGATTACTGTAACTCACTTTATGTGGGCTTGCCCTTGAAGCTAATCCGGAAACTCTAGCTGGGGCAAAAAGGCAGCGGCGCATTTGCTAACTGCATTGCCTGTATGGGCAAGCAAACAGCCAGCACTGAGCCAATCGCACTGGCTATCTATTGAGTACTGGATTCACATCAAGGTTTTGGTACTGACTAGGGTTGCCAAGTCCAATTAAAGAAAAATCTGGGGACTTTGGGGGTGGAGCCAGGAGACTTTGGGGGTGGAGCCAGGAGACTTTGGGGGTGGAGCCAGGAACAAGGATGTGACAAGCATAATTGAACTCCAAGGGAGTTCTGGCCATCACATTTAAAGGGACAGCACACCTTTTTAAATGCCTTTCTTCCATAGGAAATAATTAAGGATAGGGGCACCATCTTTTGGGGCTCATAGAATTGGACCCTCTGGTCCAATATTTTTGAAACTTGGGGGGTATTTTGGGGAGAGGCACTAGCTGCTATACTAAAAATCTGGTGCCTCTACCTCAAAAAATAGCCCCCACAGAGCCCCCAATACCCATGGATCAATTCCCTATTATTCTCTATGGGAATCGTTCTCCATAGGGAATAATAGAGTGCCTAGTAGACATTTCCCTCCCCCCCACGCTTTCTAAAGGGGGGGAGGACCTCCATACAAGGGAATCCCCCCTCCCTGCCGCCCCCCTCACACACACACACACACAAATACCGTACTTGGTCTTCTTCCAGTAGAATGTGCTTGCTGGGAAAACGAAAGTAAGGCTGCACAGGAAAAGAAAGGGAGGGGCCGTTCCTGTTTCCTGTGCAGCCTTAAAGGGCCGTTCCTGTTTCCTGTGCAGCCTTAAAAACGGATCCCAAGCTGTAAAACAACACAATGCCTACAGGTATGTTCTCTCTCCCCCTGCCCCCAGATTTTTTAAGAGCGGGAGAGGAGGCTGAAAATTCGGGGGTCCCCCGCCAGGGCGGGAGGGTTGGGAAGCCTAGTACTGACATTTAAAGCCCTGCACGGCCTGGGACCAATATATCTGAGGGACCACCTCTCTCCATATTTGTTCTGAAGGACTTTACATTCAGCTAATCACTATCTGCTGGTTTTCCCCAGCCCAAAGGACGTCTGTCTTGCCTCAACTAGAGCCAGGGCTTTTTCTGCCCTTGCTCCAGCCTGTTGGAATACGCTTCCATTGGAGATTAGGGACCTACCTGTTTTACTGTTTCATAGTGCCTGTAAAACAGAATTGTTCCACCAGGCCTTCAAGTGAGGCAGCAGACACCCATAGTACATCGAGTCTGGCCTCCTGTCACAGCATTCTATGGTCTATTGGGCCTATTGGAACATTATCGGTTCCAGCTGTATTTACACTATGGCCTAATTAGTTGTCTTCCATCTGAAATGGAGTCATGTTATTGTTTTAATTGTTTTGTTCATTTACTTCTAATTTTATTGCTTATTGTTATTGTTTAAGTCTGTTGTAATCTGCCCTGAGCTTGCTCACGGGATAGGGTAGACTAGAAATTAGAATAAATGAATGAATGGTACAGATTTCCAGTGCCTGGCAAGAGGGAAAGAAACATTCTAAATTCTTGCAGCCCTCACCAGACTCTGCAACCACCAACCTTCGGAACATAAGGAGGTACAAAACACAAAAGCCATGTCATACCTTTTATTAAGACTAACCAAAACTACAAAGCAGTGTGCAAGTTAAGGTTTCAAATTAGACTTGAAGAAACAGCATGGGCTTTATGATTTAGAGTGAATTTTAGCCAGTTATCTGTTATAACTGTTCACTCTAAATCATAAAGCCCACGCTGTTTCTGTTTAATTCTACCAGGCAGCATTTATCTATTCAAGTCTTCCTGCTATTCAACAGAGGATGTTTTCAAAAGACTTTACCTGCTAACACACCCCTTTAGCATGCATCCTGTTGAAGAGTTCTAGCTAATTTGAAACCTTAACTTGGACACTGCTTTTTGGTAGGAGTGCCCCAGAAATGACAGCCACAAGACAGCTGGAGGAGGTATGACCTGGAAGTGATGTGCTGGCACTTAATCTTTCTCCCAGACATTATGTCAAAGGATGCGACGTCACAAGATGTAACAACACATCCTTGCTAAGCACTGCCCCAAAAATCTCCAAGTATTTTCCAAGGGGGACCTGGCAACCCTAAAGGGAAGGTAGGAGGTTGCTCAGATGACAGGGGCAACCAAAGCAGGGCCTCCAAAGATCACCAAAGTGAAACAGCATGTTCATATGGGAAAAGATGGCTGACTACATGACCCAAATTCCTCCAGACAGAAACAGTGACCTATCACTTATTTGCAACTTAAACCTCATTCAGAAGCAGAAGAGTTAGGTATAGTTCATGAGCAGGAAGAAGGCAACAGAAATTGGTGCCACTGGAAGAACTGCTGTAGAAGTTCAAAGGGAGAAGCATCTTCTGATCTGTCCATAGAGGAGAAATAGTCTGGACTTCGTAAACTCTTTTATGTCCTTCTGAAGAGGTGTGTCAAAGGGAGAGGTCAACAAGGGACATGTCAGGGGTACTCTCTATAGCCTAAACATATTTTTAAATCATGGAGTGGTGGGACTGATAGTACTTCCTACTGCCAGGATTGTGGATTGTGAGGCTTTCCCATCTTTCCCAGAAATAGGTTTTTATCTTCTTTTTCCAAAAACAATTTTATTGGTTTTTACATTTATTCTGAGAAGATTTCTGGTGAACTAGCTTGCTTGCTTCTTTAGACATTTTAGTGAATTCTAATTAAAGTATTATCCTGCTGTTTCTTTTAATTCTCACTTGTGATCCAAGAGCAAAGTAGAAATGAAACTTTCTGCCTGTCAATAAAATTTTCATTAGATCTAGATAGTTGAAAATGTCTACAGATGGGGTAAGAAATATGACTAGTTTTTGCATTTCTGCATATATTCCATCATGTCAGTCACTACTAGAGTTATACACAGGACTTTTTTTCCCTCAGGGAACAGAGCAGAACTGTGTTCTGGAACCTCGTTGTGGAAACAAAATCAAAAATGTTTAAAAGCTAATGAAGAGCTCCTGTGTGTTTCTCCTTCATTTCCCTCTTGAGAGTTCCAGAACCTCTTTTTCCAGAAAAAAAGCCTGGTTATAGCCTTCTAAGATTTGAGGAGTGTAACTGTTTAGGATTGCATTGTAATCCACCCACCCCATCTGTTGCATTGATGCTAGCACATAAATATGAGACAATCTACCATGGATTGTTTTGTTAAACCAAACTTAATAACCAATCCAATAAGAGATTTAAGGGGACAAAAATTAGCCTTCTAATATTGTACAAGGCATGATTTATGGAAGCAGATTTAACTGTAATAAAATCCTAAACCATAATCACAGTTTCTTGTTTTATAGTAGGACTTCATATTTCATTTACAGAAGAACTAGTTTCCTTCTGAGTTCTATTAACTGATAACATATTTCCACCATTTTTTCATTCTTTTTTAAAAATAATGTTCTCTAGTAGCATACAGTTCAGTGATCCAGTGAAGTATTCAGGGGCCAAATGCTTCTGGCTTTATTTATCCATAGTACATTTTGGCAAAATGGTTTGCTTTTTAAAAAATAAGCTCATAATTACGCAATACATTTCTTGTCAAAAGTGTCCCCAGAAAACAGCAAAATACCAATATACATACCAATGCTGATTTTTCTAGTGATTTCACAAAGAAAAAAGATGCTGAGATTACTAGTCAAGATATGTGTCTGCACAAAATACTCTTAGTATTAAAATAGTATTGTTGTTGGTTAAATCCAATGGAGAATTTCAGCTGATGTACAATCATTATTTTTGCTGATTACTCCCTGTGCTGTAAGTAGGGTGGCCATAATAACTGCAGACCAGCCAGGGACACCTTGAGGGGGGAAGGAATGCACGCGTCGCCGGAAACAGGAAGTGACGTCACTTCCGGTGATGTCATGCCACCGCTGGAAACAGGAAGTGACATCACTTCCTGTGACAGCATTTCCTCCGCGCCACCTGCCGGAAGCAGGAAGTGACATCACTTCCTGTGACATCATTTCCCCCTCGCCACCTGCCGGAAGCAGGAAGTGACAGCACTTCCTGTGACATCATTTCCCCCAAATGCCACTGCCGGAAACAGGAAGTGACTTCACAGCACTTCCTGTGACGTCCCCAAAAATCCCCCAAATATCACCGCTGGAAACACCAAGATTATTTATAGAGAGGGAAAGGGGGAAATAAAGTTAAATAAAACTCTTTTTTTACTTTTTTCAAAGTGAGAAGACTAGAGAGAACGGGTTCCATGCTGAGAAGCCAGTCAGATTCCAGTGAGATTCCAGTGAGACTGTGCTGCATAATGCAGCCTATTTATTTTGTCCTGTTTGCTCTGTTGGCTCTATCTGCGCCACCTTCATCACTTTCGGTGTGTGGATCTACCAGTGGGGTGGTCTCCCGACTCCCTCCGTCGGCTGTTTCTGATAGCCCTGCGCCCCCTCTTTCATTTGATATGTGTCCCGTGCGGGTGCCACCCTCCCGCCAGGAGATGCCGCAAAATGAGCCCCCTTGAGGCTTATGGCAGCAGGGCTCGGGGGAAGCGAGCTAGACTGCTGTTCTTTTGAGGGGTTATAGAGTGTTTCGAGCCCGTCGCTGTGGCATCGGTCCCATCATTGTGGGACCCAGGGGGCCGGCGCAACGGCCCGCCGAAGCAGCCTGTCACTAATAACACAGCTCGAGATGCAGGACAGGAACCCGGAAGTGACCGACAGGCTGCTTCAGCGGGCCGCTGTGCTGGCCCCTTGGGTCCCACAACGATGGGACCAATGCCACAGGGACGGGCTTGAAACACTCTATAACCCCTCAAAAGAACAGCAGTCTAGCTGGCTTCCCCCGAGCCCTGCCGCCATAAGCCTCAAGGGGGCTCATTTTGCGGCATCTCCCGGCGGGAGGGTGGCACCCGCACGGGACACATATCAAATGAAAGAGGGGGTGCAGGGCTATCAGAAACAGCCAGCGGAGGGAGTCGGGAGCCCACCTCACTGGGGGATCCACACCCCGAAAGTGATGAAGGTAGCGCAGATAGAGCCAACAGAGCAAACAGGACAAAATAAATAGGCTGCATTATGCAGCACAGTTGAGAAAGTGCCTTATCCCATATACTGATGAAGTAAATACAGGATTTGAGAACAAAATTGCACCAGAAGACACAAACACAAAGCTCCCTTACACTGAATCAGTGCTTGGGTCCACCAAAGTCAGTATTGTCTACTCCAGGGGTGGCCAGAGTTGCTTAACAAAAGAGCAACACAGAATAAAGGTCAGATGTTTGAGAGCCGCAAGACATGAACATTGGATATTTGAGAGCCACGGAAGGAAGGAAGGAAGGAAGGAAGGAAGGAAGGAAGGAAGGAAGGAAGGAAGGAAGGAAGGAAGGAAGGAAGGAAGGAGGGAAGGAGGGAAGGAGGGAAGGAGGGAAGGAGGGAAGGAGGGAAGGAAGGAAGGAAGGAAGGAAGGGAGGGAGGAAGGGAGGGAGGGAGGAGGAAGGGAAGGAAGGAAGGAAGGAAGGAAGGAAGGAAGGAAGGAAGGAAGGAAGGAAGGAAGGAAGGAGGGAGGGAGGCAGGGAGGGAAGGAAGGAAGGAAGGAGGGAAGGAGGGAGGAAGGAAGAAAGGGAGGGAGGAAGGGAGGAGGGAGGGAGGGAAGGAAGGAAGGGAGGGAGGAGGGAAGGAAGGAAGGAGGGAAGGAGGGAGGAAGGAAGAAAGGGAGGCAGGAAGGAGGGAAGGGAGGGAGGAGGGCGGGAGGGAAGGAAGGAGGGAAGGAGGAAGGAAGGAGGGAGGGAGGGAAGGAGGGAGGGAAGGAAGGAGGGAGGAAGGAAGAAAGGAAGGAAGGAAGAATGAAGGAAGGAAGGAAGGAGGGAGGGGGGAGGGAGGGAAGGAAGGAAGGGAGAAGGGAGGGAAGAAGGAAGGAAGGAAGGCCCCTCCCGCCAGCCGCCCCCTCCCCGCTTTCGGCCCCCTCCCTCCCTGCTTGCCGGCTTACCTTCGCCCAGGGCGCGGCCTCCCCTCCGGGCGGGCTGGCTGGCCAGGAGGCGCAGCGGCGGCTGGTGCTGCTGGCAGGGCTGGCGGCGGCTGAGAAGGAGGCGGCCGAGCTCACCGACCCGGGGCCTCCCGCCACGCCGCCAGCGCCACCGGCCCGCCTCCCGCTCCGGCCACCGCTGCCGCCGCCGCCTCCCTCCGCGGGCCTCCAGCGCCGGTCTCTCCGCCGCCTCCCCCTCCGCCAGCGAGAGGAGCCGGTGGGCCGCGCGCGGGCGGAAGGCGGTGAGTGAGGGAGGGAGCGTTCCTGCGCGTGCGCACGGTGATTGGCGGCGGTGTGGCGGGCCCTACGCCGCCCACGCTCCTGGCCCCGCGCATGCGCAGAGCCCGCCACACCGCCGCCAATTGCCGTGCGCACGCGCAGGGAAGCTCCCTCCCTCACTCGCCGCCATCCCCGCCCGCGCGCGTGACCCGCCGGCTCCTCTGGCTGGCTAAACCAGGATCTCTAATGGTCCCGGTATAGCCAGCCCGGGAGGCGGGAATTTGTGGCCAGAAACGGGACTTTCCCGGGTGACCGGGACGGTCTGGCCACCCTAGCTGTAAGTGGAGTCCTCTTTCAGAACATAGCCCTTCAGGCCCTCAGCATACCTAAGCAATTATGTACAATATGCAAGTCTGCTGATTCATCTAGTTAAAACACACAAAACCCCCCATTCTTCTTTTATTTCTGCAACTACTTGGTCAAAGTGTCTTTGCTCAGCTTCCCATGGTGTTCCTTGAAAGTGAGATCATGTTCATCTTCTCTTGTTGCTGTCCAAGTCAAGCTGTGAGGCTTCTAATAGATATGGTTTGACAGGATATTATCTGATTCCATGAGACTTCTTACATTCAGCAGAGAGACAGAGAGTCTGGGTTAGGAGGTTTCAGCTCAAATGAAGAACATCTTCATTTGTTTGAGCACATTTTTTATTTGAATACACATAGAGAGATTTCAGAATGTGCTCTTTCTTTTTAAAGAATTTACTGTCTTTTCTCATGGACTCTTTGTGATGTTGTTCAAAGTGGCCTTTTAATGCGTTCTGTGTTATGCTAACATAACTCTAACATCAAACCCAGGCGGATAGAGCTCGTTAATGTAACACCTACCACCTGGAGGACTCGCTGCTGGCGTCCCGGCTTACTGGGCCATGGCAGATGACCCCCAGGTGAAAGGGTGGAGCCAGTACCGCGCACACTGCGCTTCACCTAAAAAATTCCTCTGCGCAGGCCTGAAGGGCATATCCACATACACAACCCACAACGCATCAAGTCCTGCAGTGATGGGCAAGGGGCAAAACGGCAGGTGGAAGGTGCCACTGGAAGCCGCAGTCCCGATCCTGCATGTAGGCGGTTCAGGGTATTGGTCGCCTGATGCTAACCCGGAGACGAAAGCATTTTTCGGCAGCACCCTGAACGACCAAGCAGCCTTATCTAGGGACAGCACTGCTTGCTCCACACGGAGAGGGGCCTAGAAAAGGTGGCCTAAACAAAGCTCGTCTCCCCCACCCCAGTTGGCTAGCCGCGGTCAACGGGCATCCTTACTTGCGGTCGAAAAATAACAACAAAGAAAAGGCATGCACCTGCCTCACAAAGTGTGCAAAGACTAAAGCTTGTGTGTTGGAACATCAGAACCATGCTTGACACAGTAGGCAGTGGTCGCCCTGAACGACGCTCTGCTCTCGTTGCCCACGAACTTCTCAGGTTGAATATCGACATAGCAGCTCTCAGTGAGGTCCGTTTCCCTGAGGAAGGTAGTCTTCAAGAACACGGTGCTGGCTATACCCTCTACTGGTCGGGTAAGTCAAAGGCTGAGAGCCGCCTTTCTGGCGTTGGCTTCCTCAGCATGATCATCCAGCTACACGAAGACCAGCGAGGCCAAGTCAGACACTGCAACAACCTCTCGGAGCCCTTCCCGATAGGCACAGGTGTAAAGCAAGGCTGCGTTCTCGCGCCAACTCTCTTTACGATCTTCTTTAGCATGATGCTTCAAAGAGCCGCAGTAGATCTAGATGATGACGATGGTGTCTACATCCGCTATCGCACCGATGGCAGCCTGTTCAACCGGAGGCGACTAAAGGCCCACTCCAAGACAATGGAAAAACTCATCCGAGAGCTACTGTTTGCTGATGATGGTGCACTCGTCTCCCACTCGGTATCAGCTCTGCAGCATATGACGTCCTGCTTTGCAGAGGCTGCCAAGCTATTTGGCCTAGAAGTTAGTCTGAAGAAGACAGAAGTTCTCCACCAGCCTGCACCCCAGGAAGATTATCACCCTCCCTGCATCACTGTGGGTGAATCAGTTCTGAAGACAGTCCAGCAGTTCAGCTACCTGGGGTGCATCATCTCCTCAGATGCCAAGATCGACAAGGAGATTGACAACAGGCTGGCAAAGGCAAACCGTGCATTTGGCCGACTGCACAAAAGAGTGTGGAGCAACAAGCATCTGAAAAAAGGCACAAAGATCAATGTTTACAAAGTGGTTGTGATGACAACCCTCATCTACGGCTCCGAATCGTGGGTTTTATACCGTCATCACCTGCGACTCCTTGAGCGCTTTCATCAGCGCTGCCTTCGCACCATCCTCAACATCCACTGGAGTGACTTTGTGACCAACACTGAAGTCCTCAAGCGGGCGGAGGTTACCAGCATCGAGGCACTGCTGTTGAAGACGCAGCTGCGCTGGGCAGGGCATATTTCTAGGATGGAAAACCACCGCCTTCCCAAGATTGCCCTGTATGGCGAACTCTCCACCGGCCATCGAAATAGAGGGGCACCAAAGAAGAGGTACAAGGACTCCTTGAAGAAATCCCTTGGCACCTGTCACATCAACCATCACCAGTGGTCTGACCTAGCCTCAGATCGCAAAGCATGGAGGCACACCATCCACCAGGCTGTCTCTTCCTTTGAGAACGCACGCATAGCTGGTCTTGAGGACAAAAGGAGATTGAGGAAGAATCGCACTGCTACAGCACCAACCCTAAATCAGACTTTTCCCTGCAGCCGCTGTGGCCGGACCTGCCTGTCCCACATTGGTCTTGTCAGCCACCAGCGAGCCTGCAGAAGACGTGGACTATTGCACCCTTCTTAAATCTTCGTTCACGAAGCCAAGCCGAGAGAGAGAGAGAGTGTTATGCTCTGTGTTTGAAAGCCTTCATTGCAAAGGATGCACTGAAACTTGTAAATGGACTTGTCAACATTGTGAAGTCCCATTGTAAAAATTCTTCTTTGTATGATTGTTTCTTTTCTGAAGCTGTGATTGTTATGACTGGGTGCCTGTAGCTATGACAGTGTAATTCCTTTCCCCAAATCCTAACCCCCCCCTCCTCAATTTAGGGCAGCATTGTGTGCACAAATACAGAGAAATTAAATTCAGAGTAGGCCTGGGCCTGTCCAGAGCTCACAAAAGGAAAAGAGGCAAAAGAATTAACAAGTAGCAAATGCAAGTGGCCTTCTTGGCATACTGTAATGATGAAGAAATCTGCCTTTCAAATGGATTGGTTTGAGTTGTAAAACTTCCTATTGCCTTCTAGATTTTGAATAGTGCTATAAAAATAAAGAGCAATGGAATTCCTTTCCTTTTATTTGTTAGCTTCTTTGATCAAAGGTCTTAAACTCAACATAAAACAAGACAGTAAATACAAAACAAATTTCAAATAATTTAAAACCAAAGAGCAATGGAATTCTATAACCATTCTGCCATGGAGTGACGAGGTAGGAAAATGCCTCCTTGTCCAATAGGACTATCCATAATGGAACAACTCCCACTCCAATAACAGTAGTAATAATAGCATGTTCAGTCAATAACTTAATTATTTCATTAGAACCATTAATCAGTTTGGTGCCTCCTCAAAGGTCTAATTACTTTCCAGGGATAATTGCTTATGTTAAAAAACCCAGGGTTTATGCAAACCTCTGTCTCTCAGTGTGTGGTGTGTAG
Source organism: Heteronotia binoei (assembly GCF_032191835.1). Classification (NCBI taxonomy): domain Eukaryota; kingdom Metazoa; phylum Chordata; class Lepidosauria; order Squamata; family Gekkonidae; genus Heteronotia; species Heteronotia binoei. Next base: position 126,959,337 of record NC_083226.1, on the reverse strand, counting down.
TGTAGGGCAGGGGTGTGCATTTGGTTTGGCTGAACTAAGCAAACCCCAATTTTCAGCCTATGTTTGTGACTTGCTGGAGTCAAATCAGATTCTCTTATCTGATTTGGCTTGCTGAATACAGCATGTCCCGAATACCATGAAAGCTATTCAGCAGCCATTTGGGACCATTACAACCTATGGGCAATTAACATCAATGGCAAAATCTCATAAAGTATATTCTGTGGGCTGGAGGGGAGAGGGTTTGAGAGAGAGGCACCAAATTTGCAGTGTAGCTGAAGGAGCCTCTTTCCTAAAGAACCCCAAGTTTCAAAAAAATTGGACCAGGTTGTTCAATCCTATGGGGCCCCAAAGAGGTTGCCCAATTCCTGTTTTTCAGTGGCAGCCCCCTCCTGGTGGAATCAATTGCCAGAAGAGGTTAGCGCCTTGTGGGACCTCGCTCAGTTCTGCAAGGCCTGTAAGACCGCTCTCTTCCGGCAAGCCTTCAGTCAACTGTAGAATTTTGGAACAACTGTCATCCTGAGAATATGAGTAACATCTGATTTGTTAGCACCCACTGTAGATTGTTTTAACTTGTACTGTTTAATGGTTTTGTTTATTTTACGACTGCAATCATAGTTTACTATGATTTGATGTAAGCCACCCTGAGCCTGCCTCGGCGGGGAGGGCGGGGTATAAATCAAATTAAACATAAACATTGTTTCCTATGATGGGAGGCAGAAGTGTCAGTTTCCCAATGTTATTTACAGTAGGCCGAGGGGGAGGGGGTTTGAGGGAGAGGGACCAAATTTGCAGTGTAGCTGCAGGAGCCTCCCCCCCAGAGAACCAGGGTACTTCAGTCACTACTGCCAAGGTCTACTGCATCTCCCAATGGTAGGTATGTATTGTATTGTATGTATCGTATTGTATTTAAACCTTCCTTGTAAAGTTTTGTTTTAATTAAGATTTTTCTGCAAAATCTCTTTAGTTTCTGTGTGTCCCCTATATGTGGTTTTAGCAGATAGGGGGCACATGCAGGAACTCAAATCTATAATAGTCATAGAATAAAAGTGTTCCTATAAAATATACAGGGCTTTTTCTGTTTCAGAAATTTAACCTGTACATCAGAGGCACACCTAGTTTTTCTCTTGTGCCTTCTCTCTCACTTTCTCTTCCTTATGGTATGTGTGTGCATTTCATGACAGAATTAAAACTGAAACGGCATTACATATCCAGAGTGAATTTTACAGACTTACTGGCTAAACCGTCCCTTACAAATCAGGCCTCTTAGTAATTTCATGTAAAGTCTTAATTAACAAGCTAGATTTACATTCCTCTGCCAATAACATTAGTATGATAATTCCCAATGCCGAATTTGCAGGCTTCTTTCTCTTACCCTTATTTTATAATTAAGTCAAGCAATAAACAGCTCTTCCGACATCTACCTACAGCATAAATGAAATTTGATTTCACTTCAGGTCTCTCTGTATATATGCGATCTTCAGAACTGTTTTCAGGTTTTGGTACATTTGTATATGTGTAAGCACATAGGTGCCCTGACCTGGATAGCCCATGCTAGCCCCTCCCATCAGATAACAGAACCTAAACAGGGTCAGCCCTGGCTAGTATTTGAATCTTAAGACCACCAAGGAATACCAGCATCATGATGTAGAAGCACGTAATGGCAAATCACCTCTGAATGTCTCTTACCTTGAAAAATCCATGGAGTTGCCATAGGTCAGCTGTGACTTGATGGCAAAAAACACCACCACAAAACACATTGCATAGATATCAAGAGGGAAAAGCTATTTTCTTTTAATTTGTTAGCATTTTTAATTTTAAAAAATAATTCGAGATATCTTTTATTTTGATTGTTTTTTTGACCCAGGCTTAATTGAAGGATAGGGTTCCAATTTTAAAAAAAAATATTTTGTTAATTTTAATGTTTTGCATTTAGAAGGAATGTTGAAGAGGAGGGGACAGCTAAAGGTAGGATGTGTTTGAGTGGGAAGAAGAGAAGGAAGCAGGAATGGGAGATGCTATGACGTTTTCATGAGAAGGAAAGGGGGCATTCAGAGTGAGGTTTTAAAAATGCAAAATAATTGAAGCAGTGCCTGTAGCTGTTGCTTTAAAAAAAACACCTCATTGACCATTATAGCCATTGCTAGGCAACCACAACAGTATTTCCAGCATTCAGGCCTGGATATCTGACAGTAAAAGGGAAAGGAGGGTTGTTTCAGGGTTGTTTTGTCCTTTGAGAGAGGACTCATCAGGGGCAGGCCTGGCAGCAATCACAGAGCAGCTTGATACCACATAATTTGCACGAGTCACCCAGGACTGGCTGCTTGCTACTGTTTGGCAGCAGCAAGTCATCCCATAAGAACCAGTGAATTGCAATGGTTAGAGTCTCAAACTAGGATCTGGCAGCCCCATGTTCCAGTCCTCACTCTGCATCAAAGCTCAGTGGGCGATCTTGAACCAATCACACTCTCTCAGCCTAATATACCTCACAGGGCTCTCGGTGGATAAAATGAAGAGAGGAGAAAGATGTACACTGCTTTTGGTTCTCACTGTTGAGAAAGATGTAGTATAAATGAAGTAAATAAATAATAAATATATCTGAAGATGGGGGATAGATAAAAGGTGGGTGAGTGGGTAGATACGAAGGAGACAAGGAAGCAGGAGGCTACCAGGAAGAGAGAAACAGGAAGAGGTGTGGAGAGAGGATACAAAGGGAAATAAGATGTCCCCTCAAAATCCTTGCAGGTTCTTCACCACATAACTGGACCCGGTGGCTGTTAATGTGCAACTGAGCCCAAACAGCAGCCAATACAATACAACTGCCAAGGAGAGGGAATTTTCCAACCCCCACCCCCGTATAGTCATGTATCTGCTAATTTCGTTATTATGAAAACATTGAACATTATATGTAAATTATGGGTTAGTAAAAGTTTTTTTAAAAAAAATGGAGAGGTGGTTTCTTTCTTTAGGACAGGGATTGATATTCCAGTTGTCACATCGCACTCAGAACAGAATGGAGGAAACCATCTCAATCTCTTCGAGTCCCACTGCCCAGGATGTAACACTTTTTTTTGTATGGTATAATAAAAGCCTTGGTAAAACATCGCAGCAACACAATGCTAAACAATTGGTCTGGTGTATTTGTAAGCAACAGCTATGTATGTACTTTTGCCCTTATGCTGATACATTATCATAGCTTGTGCCTATCATGGCACTGCTGCAGTTGGTACTGATTTTTTTACATCATCAAAATTTGCTGCATAGGGTAGAGTCACATAGCATTACTCCATCTTAATTACAGACAGGCTACATCTTGATCCAATCAACTCACTTCACATAATTTGACAAGTAATTTATGCAGTAATCAGCCACCCAAGCAGGACTGTGATATAGCTTGACAAACCAAAAATATCATACTCGGTGGAACTCGCTAAACTAGAGGGAAGTGGATAGATGTTTCTTATGGATTTGGCTTCACCTTGTTTTGTTCATGAAATTTTTTATTGGGTGGGTTCCTGAACATGGTTATGGCAGCTTTTTGGTTTAAGGGCAAATTGACACTTTGAATCAGATGTCCAGTGGGACTTTGTGCTTCTTTGTCTTGCCTTTCAATCCTGATGAATGGGCAGAAGCAGCTCCAGCTTTTCCCCCTGTGCTGTTTTTGCTTTCTCAAACTGCCCTATAAAGTAGCCATTGACTGAATATGTCAAATCCTATTACAGTACACATAGGTTTCTCAGTAGATTCAATAGTGGCTACTTGGGGTGGTTTAAAGAACAGAAGACAACATGGAGGAGAAGACTGCAGCTGTTCTTCTCACATACCTTGGTCCTGAGATAAAAAGGACATGCCTGAGTCTAGGAGACCAAAATTCCCATTGAACAACTGATTCAAAATCCCCATGCTTAACAGACTCGAGGACTTTGTAACGTGTAAATTGGCCCTTAAGCTATTTAATTAGAAAGTCATTTCCATTGGTTTCAACTAGAAATCCATTCCTGCCTTAACATTTTTTCTCTCACACCCAATTGCAGTAAAATTTGCTAGGATTCCACCCCTCACCTGAAGGATCCTCCTTCCCGAATTGCCTGCAGATCAGAGAAAGTCCCCCATTTTACAAAAAATAAGATAAATAAAAATATAGGTAATATTTTTTAAAAGATAAATAAAAAATTCCAGGGTGGGCTGGAAAAAAAGGGTTCAGTGGTGGAAAGAGGGAGAAGCAGGGTGTGCCATTGCACTTCATTTTCAGGGCTGACTCTGCCACTAGGCAAACTAAGCAATTGCCCAGGGTGCCAGCCTTCTGGGAGCATCAAACTGAGCATCCCATGTGACTCAGTGATGTTATCAGTGCAGGAGGGGCACTGGAATTTAGCCTTGCCTAGGGTGTCAGACAGTCTAGGGCCAGCCCTGTTCATTTATATTTTCAAAAGATCTCTTAAACAGATGGATATGTGCATAATTGGTTCCCCTAGGGTTGTTTTTGAATAAGACTAAATTCTTCTCTTGCTTTGTAGTTTATCTGTGTGGTGTATGAATATGGGTTTTTTTTTTATTTTTTAAAAAAACCTTTGGGGAAGGTAGAAGCCTTGGAGCCCATTCTGCCAAGTACTCCTAGGGAAGGAAGAAAGGAACACAGAAAGACTAATTTATGAGGGTGACAGATGTGAGGCATGGGGTGGTGTGGGCATGAAAAATATGGTTTTATCTGCCCTGCTTTCTCCACTGGGTAGAAGCGAAATAGTGTCATCCCTGTAATCAGCCTCAAGCCTGATAGCGAGAATGACTCTGGCAAGGTGTGAATGAGAGCCTTCTCCCAGCAGTGAGGCAGTGATGTGACTGGATAAAATGCCATGCACAGAAATGTCAGTCCGGGACAATGCTATGCTGTGGCAGGTAGGCTAAATGTTTTAAGGCCAATATTTAGCCTTAGGCATTCAGTCTCCTCACTGCTCCTCAAATGAGAACTTTATTGTGGTTTGAGGAAATAAAAAAGGAAAGCACGTTGCCAGAAAAAGATGGTCAACAGTGGTATAATTGATTGAGATTTGAAAGCTGAAGAAAATTATATTCAAATTAATGTTAACCTTTTGAGGTTAATGAGCACAGTATATTTTAATTGTATTCTAATTAACTCCTTTCTGAATCCAACACTCACTTTCACTGATGAAGGGGAGGGGCTTATTTTCATCTCTTGCGCCCCATTTCCCTTTTTCCCCTCATCCCAGGCTCAAGATAGATGTCACCTGAGCCCTGCAGGCAGTTTTCAGGGATGCAGTAGGCATCACCAGGAAAGGCCCATTCCATGAGCAGAACTCTGCTCACCCATATTTATTTAAAGCAATAGTCTGATTTTTATTTCATTATTTGTGCTGAAAGAATTTTCATGAAATGCTATCATCCTTTCTCTCATCCTTTCAGAAAACAACCATTTCTTTATCTCTTACAATTCACCAGAGAGATTTAATGTACAGATTCGATCAACAGCAAAAATGCCCTGTATTTAAATATACACGCACGTTATTGTATACAACATAGATTGATACACTCATCTGCTGTTGATGCATTAACACTATACGTTTTGTCACCTTATCTTGTTTAGTCATTTTAATAAAAAATTCTTTGTGGAACAGCACTGTGTATGTTAGCTGCCTATAAGATTATATCTTGACTTTTCCTCATTTTCCAGTGATTTATTACACAGCAGAATAAATTCTCAGTCTAAACCCTGCCTTTCTAAGAGATAATGTTTTGTCAGATAATATGTGCTTTGTAAATGCTCCTTTCAGAGAATTGTAAGGGATTCTGACTATCATTTTGAAAGGCATTTAAAATCTGCACACAGTCTGTGAAAGGTTATCTGGCAGGCATCCTTCTCCACCACAGATTTACAAACTGGGACTATCAGTGCAGTCCTGAGAACACTCTTCTAAAAGTAAGCCCCATTCAATAGACTTAAGTAGGATTCTGCTTAGGATTGCTCTCACTTGGGCTATAAACAATGCTTAGCCATGGTGATTGTTGTGTCTTGAGCAAAAGCTATTATACCACATAGCGATCGCTACAGAAGGCGACCCGGGGGTCCCCGGATGTAGCTCGCCCGACGCCTCGCCCATCAAGATCTGTGGTGGGAAGTTTGGCTGACCAGGATTGGACTGGTCAGATGAGGGGGCAGTTCCGGGTAATGTATATAAGTGGGACCTGGCCCGCGTGCTCTCTCTCTCTTGTAATGTGCTACTGAATAAACCATGTTGACTTCAAACCATCTCGGTTCTCAGTACATTACAGTGGTGATGAGGATGGGATCCTAGCCAGCCTACTCCAGAGGGGCTTCGCGGATACGGCCGGAGACGAAGAAGGCAAACCGGGTGAAGACCGACATGCCGCCGCCGCAGCCACCATGGCTAACCAGAGTGGAGCCATGGGCCGTCTCGAAGAGTTCAACCCTGCTACTCCGGAGAGGTGGGAGATCTACACGGAGTGGGTCGAGTGCTACCTCCGAGCGAACAGGATAATGGAGGATAGCCTAAAGAGAGACGTCCTCCAGAGCGTCTGCGGAGAGGCCACGTTCGAGATCACCAAGGGTCTCTCGGCCCCCACGAGGATCACGGAGAAGACGTACGAGGAGATAGTCAGACTCCTCACCGGGCACTTCTTGCCCCAACCCTCACTCATCGCCCTCCAGTTCCTCTTCCACAAGAGGGACCAAGAAGTGGGAGAGATGGCAGCCAACTACCTGGCTGCCCTCCGCCAAATCACGGGCAACTGTAGCTACGATAAGCTAGAAGAGACCTTGAAGGACCGTTTCACCTGGGGCCTGAGGGACGAAAGACTGCAACAAAAGCTCTTCGTGAGGGAAGAGCTCACCCTCCAGAGCGCCTTCAACGAGGCCGTTTCGTTCGAGCGGACCACGAAAACCTTCCCTAACATGAGGGCTGAAGCCGTCCATCAGGAAGAGATGGGCCCCAGCCAACCAGACGAAGAAGAGGCACTTCAGCTAGGCCGCCAAACAAGGGTGGGCCCACGAGCGACCCAGCGACCCTGAGCGACCGAGAGACCAGCCACCACCAAGTGCACCAGCTGCGGGGACCAACACGAGCGACGGGACTGCCCCAACCGCAACGTGGTCTGTAGGAGCTGTGGCAAGATGGGCCACATCGTGAGGGCCTGCCGGGCCAAGGCCACCCACTGCCGCCAGTCTACCAACCAGGAATCGACCAGGGACTACTCGACCGCCTTGACCAGCGTGCAGGTAATGAACTTGCTCGACGATACCCCCCAGAAGGTCAAAGTCTCGGTCAGGATCGAGGGCAAACCCTGCCTGATGGAACTGGACTCGGGTTCCTCCATCTCCATAATTTTGGAGGAATCCTTGAGGAAGCTGTGCCCACGTGGCCGGCCCAGGCTGCGACCGGCATGCTTCGTGCTACGGGACTTCCAAAAAAACCCCGTTCAGATCCTGGGATGGGCAACGGTGAGAGTGAAGTATAACGGGTTTAGGGATAAACTTGACATACTGGTGGTTAAACGGCAGCTCACCACCTTGTTGGGCCTGGCCTGGTTCAGGCCGCTGGGAATAAAGATTGTGGGGGTGCAGCAGCTGGGGATGCGGGGATTCGAAAACGTGTGCCGGGAGTTCCCAGAGGTGTTTGATGGGGCCCTGGGGTGCTACAAGGGCCCTCCCATATCCTTACCCCTCGATCCCCACGTGCGACCCGTGAGGCTGAAGGCCAGGCGGGTTCCATTCACTCTGAAGCCAAAAATCGAAGCAAAGCTAGACCGCCTCACAGCCCAGGGAGTGCTAGAACCCGTTTCCTATGCCACATGGGAAACCCCGATAGTTACCCCGGTGAAACCTGTGACGGAACCGGCCCGATTCTGCCTTCAGACCCGGTCCCGTCAACTCCCTATTGAGTCGCCAACTCCTGGAGGGAGCTATTTCTCCTCCTGCCCCTTGGGCTCGCTGCCACCACCTGCTCAGTCTAGGGGTTCAGATTGAGAGGAACAGGACTCCCAATCCCCCTCTCCAGCTCTGAGGCCAGGCCTCAAGGCCCTCTGCCACCCAGTACTTGGGTATCACAGAGACCACAGCATTTCTTCGGGGAACCCCTGGAGGATTGGCACCTTATCCAACTGCATGCCTTCCCCCCCTTCCCCGGGGCCCCCTTCTTAAAGCAGCGTGGTCTAAGGCAGTTGGGGATCTATGTGGTACAGAGATTGACTGCCAGCATTTAAAACAGTAAAAATATTTAATTAAAAGAGAAAAAGAAAAGAAAAGAAGAACAAAACAAAAACAGTTGCTTGTAAAAGGTTAGCACAGCACAGCACACGAACAGCAAACAGCATGACAAAGAAAAGGTGATTATAAACGCATCCTATTGTCCCTGGTCTAAACTGGTCCTGTCTTGTGGACGACTTACTTGGTCTGACTACCTGGGGGCCTTTTCCTGCGTAAATAGGCCTCTTCCCCAGGCAGGAGCTCCCAGGCTCACATCCTTCTCCATTGAGTGCTAGCTGAGAACTGACTTCTCTTCCTGCCTAATTCACATGCAGAGAACAAAAGAACTTCCTGCCTCTCTAGGAGACTTTCCCCCTAGAGTTGTTGGTTTGGCTCTGGAAGGGAGGGGGGAAGTGAGGGGAAGGCTAGGCCAAAGCCTGCTTAGGAGTTTCATGTTTTCCCTCCCAATGAAGCACCAACATTGACTAAAATGGTGTTTCTCCACAAAACCAAACAGGGATGTGCGCATATGCGCCGATTATAAGTGCACCATTAACAAGGCACTACAGGATAACCCCTACCCCATTCCAGTAATCAGCCACGTTCTGGCAGCTTTAGCGGGGTCCAAAATCTTTGGGAAACTAGACTTGGCCCAGGCATACCAGCAGCTGCCCGTGGATGCCGCGACAGCAGAAGCACAGACCATAGCAACCCACAGGGGAATGTTTAAGGTACGACGGTTGCAGTTTGTGGTGAGCATGGCCCCGGGAGTGTTTCAGAGCCTGATGGATTCTCTCCTTAAAGGGATCCCCGGGGTACAACCGTTTTTCGATGACGTTTTGATCGCTGCACCGGACACGGAGGAGTTTAGCAACTGGCTGCGAGAAGTACTCCGCCGTTTTCAAGAGGCCGGTCTGAAGGTCAAGTGAGAAAAATGTTCCCTCGGGGTACCGAGGGTAGAGTTCTTGGGGTTTGCGGTAGATGCGGCGGGGATCCACCCGACACCAGACAAAACTAAGGCCATAGTGGAAGCCCCCACCCCCACGGGCAAGGCGGAGCTACAAAGTTTCTTGGGGTTATTAAATTTTTACCATTCGTTCCTACCCCACAAAGCCACCATAGCAGAGCCCCTCCACAGGCTCCTTGACAAAAATGCAGCGTGGGTCTGGGGAAAGAAGCAGGACGCCGCCTTCCGGGCGGTCAAGGGGCTGCTCGTATCTAACAATGTGCTCCACCATTTCGATGAAAGCCTACTGGTGATCTTAGCATGCGACGCGTCACCGTACGGGGTGGGCACCGTCCTGGGTCACCAACTCCTGGACGGGAGGGAGGTGCCGGTAGCCTACTACTTGAGGACCCTGACCCCAGCGGAGCAAAACTATGCCCAGATAGATAAAGAGGCCTGAGCAATCGTGGCAGGGGTGCATAAGTTTAACGACTACCTGTTCGGGAGGCGTCTTACCACAGACCACAAACCGCTCCTGGGCCTCCTCGCCCCAGACTGCCAAACGCCACAGATTCTATCACAGCGCGTTTTGCGGTGGAATCAGTTCCTCAACTCCTACACATATGCCCTAGTCCACCGGCCAGGCAAGGCAATGGGACACGCAGATGCCCTCCACAGATCCCGACCCGGCCCCAGCCCACCATGTGATGCTCATCAAAACGCTACCGGAGAGACCCCTTCATGCAGCAGAGGTAGTGAAAGCCATGGGGCGGGACAAAATACTCATGCGGGTTCTCGACTGGGTGGTGAGGGGGTGGCCAGAGGGAAAACAGGGCGAAGAGTTCGGGGCATACACAACACGCAAGGAAGAACTATCCTCCCACAAGGGATGCCTTTTATGGGGGAGCAGGATGGTGGTTCCCCCCCCCCCACTGCGGAGACAAGTGCTGGAGGCCCTTCATGAAACACATCCAGGATTGTACGGATGAAGGTCTTAGCATGCAGCTATATTTTGTGGCTAGGGATGGACGAAAAGATAGAGGGGTGGGTCCGGGGGTGCAAAGCGTGCCAGGAGTCCCGACCCGAACCGCCCAGCGCCCCCATTCAACGCTGGGAAGCACACAGGAAGTCGTGGTCTAGGCTACACATCGACTTTGCGGGGCCTTTTCAGGGCCAAATATTCTTCATCCTGGTGGATGAGTACACCAAGTGGCTGGAAGTCATTCCAGTAGCTTCAACATCAACAGCAGCGGTGATCCGGGCGTGACGCAGGGTCCTGAGCATGCATGGGATTCCAGACACATCGTCTCTGATAATGGGACAGCCTTCACCTCCCGGGAATTCCGGGAGTTCTTGCAGAAATACCTCATACAGCACATACGGTCCGCCCCCTTCCATCCGGCCACCAACGGCCAAGCAGAGCGGATGGTGTGCACCACAAAAGAAGCCCTGGGCCATATCGTGCAGGGGGACTGGGACCACCGCCTAGCTGCCTTCCTATTCGATAATAGGATAACCCCCAACCCAGTAACTGGGGTCAGCCCAGCCCAGCCAAGTTGTTAATGGGACGGAAGCTAATCACAAGATTAGATCGGCTGCACCCCAAACGGGTCACTGACATCAGCAGTTCCCCAGAGATCAGAGAAGCGGCCAGGGGGTTCTTCCCGGGGGATCTGGTGTACGCGAGGAACTATGCTAGCGGCCCCGAGTGGGTAGCAGGCCAGGTGCTACGAGTAATAGGGTCCCTCCACTACGACATATCAACAGAGGAAGGCCGTATTTTGCGGAGGCATATAGACCAAATGCGCCGCCGCACCTTGCCGGAAGAGCCGGCTGCAATACAGAGCGACGAGGAACCTATGGCCACGCCCACACCGAGAGCGGCCCCGCCCCCACCAACCGCTCCGGCCGATCGGGCAGTAGAGCCAGACCAAAGCGGGGGTGACTCCCCAAGAGTAGGGACACCTGACGAGCAGCAGGGCGTAGACCATCATAGGCCGATGTTCCTCCCACGCGGGGAAATCACCCCCCCGGCCGCCACGGCTGCCGCGGCCCCGGCAGACCGGTAACCACTCCGACTCCAATAGCAATCCCAAGGAGGTCGACTAGGGAGCGCACGGCCCCCGCTTACTTGCGGGATTATGTGTCCTGAGCTAGGGGGGGGAGGAGTGTTGTGTCTTGAGCAAAAGGTATTATACCACATGGCGATCACTACAGAAGGCGACCCGGGGGTCCCCGGATGTAGCTCGCCCAACACCCCGCCCATCAAGATCTGTGGTGGGAAGTTTGACTGACCAGGATTGGACTGGTCAGATGAGGGGGCAGTTCTGGGTAATGTATATAAGCGGGACCCGGCCCGCGTGCTCTCTCTCTTGTAATGTGCTACTGAATAATGCATGTTGCCTTCAAACCGTCTCGGTTCTCAAAACCAAACCTCCATGTTAGCCAGCAGTCGAAACTGGGATTATTTATTACTCGTCATTGGATTGTTAAAATGTTCTGTTAACTGTTTTTAACTGTTTTTTATCTTGCTGTTTATTGTGTGTGTGTATGTGTGTGTGTGAAGAAGGGAGGAGGAGGCAAGGTTTTCTCACAGTTGGATGAGGGCTTCCTTGATTGGCTGAGGACTCCTCCCTATCTTCCTCTGGGAAGGAAACACCCAGTGACGGGGTAAAAATGGTGTCCTGCCACAGTAGTAATACAGAGAGAGACAGGGAGGGAAAGCAAGAGAAAGAGAGAGATTGAAGTCAACATTATCAGAGACAGTCTGTTGTTCTGAAAAGTATCACTAAAGGCCTCTGAGGGAGAATCATTGAGGCCAGTCCTGACTAGGGCTGCCAATTCCAGGTTGGTAGGAGATCTCTGGAGATTCTGTGGTGGAGTTTGAGGAGGGCATAGGGCTTCAAAGCGAGGTCTGCCAGACACAGGTTCTCACTGTGGAAGCTGACTGGGTGATTTTAGACCAGTCACAGACTTCCAATCTCACCTATCTCACAGGGTTGTGGTGCAGGTCAAAGGGGGGAGAGGAGATTGTTGTAAGCTTCTTTCTCCCCTCTGTGGAGAAAGACTGTCCTTTTCCTATGTAGAAGGAGGAGAAGGCAATGGAAAGTTGAAATCAGAGGTGCAGATAAAGGGAAGGAGATAGGGTTGCCAACTGCAAGCTAGGAAATTCCTGGATATTTAAGGAATGAAGCCTGGAGATGGTGGTTTTTGAGAACAGGTGGGACCTCAGGGAGGTACAATGCCATACACTCCACCTTCCAAACCAGCTGTTTCCTCCTGGAGAACCACTGTTGCCAATCTCCACTTGAGTGACTGGAAAAAAACCCAAGGGTTTGTGTGATAACTATCCTCAATCAAATAATAAACCTTCAAAAGTAATTTACAAATGTTTCAGAAATAATCACACACTCTCATAAGCAGCTCTCTCACAATATGGAACAATACATACAACAGGACCTCAGTGTAAATAATTCATAAACAACTTAATGTAAAACTTCATTGCACAGAGGTTCAGGAAGTCCATTTGTTTCCATAAAAATCTCCTCAGTTCCAAGAGACACCAATAATGCAATTCTTCAATGGTACAGTACTCTACATTCTGTTAACAGCATCGCTCAGTAACTCAGCAGCAGCAACAAGGCAGTACTTTTAATCCCTTGTTTCGCTTTTGCTTTATCCAGCTCATCAACATCCAGTTTGGCCTGATGTGAAATCTTTTCTTGCTCAGCTTCCTCTCTGCATATTCTTTCTCAAAGACTTAGAGTTCCACCAGTGTTTCTGCTATTTAATGAGGTCTTTAAAACTTTGGGTAGAGGGGCTTTCTTTCAGTTTCTGTTTAAAACACTCAAGTATAACTTTCTGAGTTTCATGACATGTAAGGTTTAGAAGGCCAAAACTGTTGGATATTTAGCAAAGTGCATAAAGCACAACAGAAATAATGCATCAGACATTGTGTGTGTTTAGCTTCTAGGGGAAGATTTACTAAAAGAATTAGGGAAAGGGGGTGGGGAGGGAAAACAACAGCTGCTTAACTAACTAATTTTCCTTGTTCTGTTTGGGAAAGGGTGGACTATAAATCGACCAAATTAAAAAAAAATTAAAAATAACTCCATCTTGTTTCTTGGTTCACTCACATAGTGATTCTAGTATTGTGACTCTAAGCACAAAGGAGTGGAAGTTTCCCCCAAAGGCTCCACCCTTTGCATACATGCAGAACAGTATGTACTATCTCCGATATATTGATTGGCCAATAGTCAATCTTAAAGTTACCTCATTAAGAATAAAACCTCCCCCTTGCTGGTGGGAAAATTCTATTCAATACCTAATTTGGTTCTATACAAACTAGATATCATTAGCTTACAGAAACATCAGCTTAACCTTTCATTACTGATGTGATGATGCTTGCAAAACCAAACAGAAACATGCAATCAAATTTCTAAAACCCTTCTCTATACACAGACTAAGTACCACCCCCCTCCCTTTTCTATAAGCTTTCCCCCTTCTTAACAAGGCAGGGATCACTTCCTCAAGAGAATTCCTTTTGAACAGCCTATCACTCAGAATTTCTTAGGTTCTATTAGGCGTTAACCCTCGACAGTCCATCACAGTGGCATTTTTGGAACCTTTGCAAAATTCTTGCTCTAGTTTGGGAAAGTCAAAATCCTGGCTGTTATTGGTCGGCTTGGATTTTTGCAAAGGTGGAGTAGAAGATGGCCAAAAATGGTCATACAGTGAGGAAAGGAACTGATGGGTTCCAGGGAAGCTAATAGGAGAGGTGGGAAGATTGAATTTTTTTGGTGTAATGATTGTGTTACTTGTGTGGAAGCATATTTAATAAAGACTAGGAGATGACTGATGGACCTAACTTCATTCATAATTAGGTCTCCAAAGATGGCTGTATTTTAAGATAGATTCCTGGTTGTTCTATGAAGTAAATTATGCCAATTGAAAACTAACCGTCTGATCTTTGATGAGCCTCCAGGAAGCCAAATAATAGAACTATTGGCAGATGAGTGCTTTGGCCCCTCAGGGAACCTTTATGAACGTGTCTGGTCACTGAAAACTTTACTGTATGTCCAACTCTAGGTGAATACATAGCAGCTTTATATTGAATCAGATCACCCATCTATCAAGATCAATATTGTACTCTCTGACTGGTAGCAGTTCTTCAGTATATCACAGGGGCAGCCAAACTGTGGCTCGGGAGCCACATATGGCTCTTTCACACATATTGGTTTCTCAACTTTATTATTAAACATGAATATTTTGAAATCACAACCTCAAAAAACATATGGTCTGACAAGTCATAGAGGTGACCCAAATCATGGCTCCTGACCAAGGGGTGCTTTTTTATGTAAATCCGATATAGTCTCATTGGCAATCTCTTCTTGTAGGGATGTCAGTAATACAGGTATATTTTTGCTACAATTTGTCTTTATCAACAGCCATATATTTTAATCAAGGTGAAGATTCTAAGTTCTGACATTAAGAAAGGGCAAAAGGGTTAAGGGATATTTTACTTCAACATATTACAAAGGAGCAAACAGTCCTCCAGATACAGGGCTGCTATGGGAAGAGGAGGAGGCTGTCTCTGTGTGTGAGAGTGGATATATTTATATAGTCAACAGAATGTGAACTCCAAATTGCAGCCACTTAATTTGGCTAGACCTGCCAGCCAAAGATTTTTCCAAGCTCTAGGTGAATTTTGGAAGCATTACTATAATTTATTCATAGCTGCATTAACCAATGACATTAGAGTTCTATAGCATAGCAGGCAGCTAGAAAACTGCAGTTTCAATCAATCCATTTAGATTAATAGAGAATTGCTATCGAAACAGGATGAATACAGCATATTAAGCTAGAAGTAGCTGAGAGAAACTGTATCAGTTTAGCAATTTATGTATCAATCCTGTCTGGATAGAGACAAGGGGAAGTGGTACTAAATATCAATCTCTTTCACTTAAGCTTGAATGCTAATATATTCATTTTTGTTCTAAAATAAATATTTTATTTGATGAGCATTTGTCTCTGTAAGTTTAACATGTTTGGGCCAGAGTCCTTTTAGGAGGGTTACAGAAGAGAAACATATTCTGTTCTAGAAAAGTCCTCTGAGATGTCCCTAGGGAAAAGATCTGAGCAGAAAAATGATCCTGAGGTGGTCTCGAGGTATAGTATTAGCTTCCCCCAAACATTACCATCAGTATTGCCTCTTTATGCTGCAACTATGAGGAGTAAATCTCTCTCTCTAATGGCTGTGTTATTCAACATGGCAGGGTGATTAGAAGGGGTGCTCATTAGAAATGTCTTTATCTTATATTCTAATAGTGAAGTCAGCCAGATCTAAGGATACTTAAATCCAGTTACTGGATCTGTGAACGGATAAAACAAATCTTTCTGTAAACTTGAACAACACCACAAGTTTGCAGAAAAATCTGAAAACGAAAAAAACATAAATAAAAATACATTGCAGTTTTTAAAAACCCTGCATTGCTAAAAGAAGCACCTGTAGCTTTAACAAACAGCACCTCAGTGGCTGTTGTTCGATAACCACAACATTCCAATCTGGGTTTTGGTGAGTAAAAGGCAGGGAAAGGGCAAGATCCTTTCAAAGAATGGTTTGGTGTTTGATGGAGGGTTTACTAGGGTCATGCCTGGCTAGGATTGCCAGTTCCAGGTTGAGAAACTACCAGAGATTTTAGGGTGGAGTATAAGAAAAGCAGGGGTTGGAAAAGGGGGAGTCTAGGCCAGATATAATGCCATTAAGTCCACACTCTAAAGCAGGGGTGGCCAAACTGTGGCTCAGGAGCCACATGTGGCTCTTGCACACATATTGTCTGGCTCTTGAAAGCACCACCGTCCCATTGACCCTTCTCCCATTGGAGAAGATGTTTGTCTCTTTGAATCACTTATTCAAGCCAGTTGGCTTGGAGAATGCATTTAAAGTTAAAGTTGCTTTCTTTCCACCTCTCCTCCTCCTATTTGCTTTTCTCCCTCCTTTTTGCGGCTCTCAAACATCTGACATTCATGCCTTGTGGCTCTCCATCTGACATTTATTCTATGTGGCTCTTACATTAAGCAAGTTTGGCCACCCTTGCTCTAAAGCAGCTATTTTCTCTAGTTGGAAAGTTGTAATTCTGTAAGATTTCCAGGCCCCACCTGGAGGCTGGCTGTTCTAAACTTGGCGGGAGCCACTGGGTGACTTGATGCTACCTGATTTGCATGACTCACCTAGGCCTGACTGTTTGCTACTGTTCAACAGCAGCCACCCTACATTGTGATGTAGCACTTAGAACTTCAAGTAGGGTCTGGGATACCCAGGTTCAAATCTCCATTTTCCTGTGGAATAGGGTTGCCAATCCCCAGGGTCATCAGAAAGCAGGGGGGGAATGTCTGTTGTGCACTCCATTATATCCTATGGAGATTCCCATTGGGTATAATAAAGAATTGATCTGTGGGTATCTGTGGATATCTAGGGCTCTGGGGGGCTGGGGTTTTTTTAGGTAGAGGCACCTAATTTGCAGCATATCATCCAGTGCCTCTCCTTAAAATAACCCCCAAGTTTCAAAACGTTTGGACCAGGGGGTCCAATTCTATGTGCCCCCCCCCCAAAAAAGGCGCCCCTATCCTTCACTATTCCAAATGAAGGGAAGGCATTTAAAAGGCATGCAATCCCTTTAAATGTGATGGCCAGAACTCCCTTCAGAGTTCAGTCATGTCACATCCTTGCCATGTTGAATAACATAGCCATAAGAAAGAGAGATTTACTCTGGATAGTTGCAGCATAAAAAGACAATACCGATGGTAAAGTTTGGGGGAAGCCAATGCTACACTTTGAGAGCCAGTTTTGTGTAGTGGTTAAGTGCACAGACTCTTATCTGGGAGAACCAGATTTGATTCCCTACTCCTCCACTTGTAGCTGCTGGAATGACCTATGGTCAGTCGTAGCTCTCGTAGGAGTTGTCCTTGAAAGGGCTGCTGTGACAGCTCTCTCAGCCCCACCCTCCTCACAGGGTGTCTGTTGTAGGGGGAGAAGATATAGCAGATTGTAAACCACTCTGAATCTCTATTCAGAGAGAAGGGCAGGGTATAAATCTGCAGTCTTCTTCTTCTTCTTGCTACAAGCTCCACCTCCAAAGTCTCCTGACTCCACCCCCAAAGTCCCCAGACATTTCTGGAGCTGGACCTGGCAACCCTACTGTGGAAGTTCACTGGGTGATTTTAGGTTAGTCATGTACTTTCAGCCTAACCCAGCTCATGGGATTGTTATAAAAAGGAGAACAGGAGAATAATATAAGTTGCTTTGGTCCCCACTGTGGTGAAAAGTGGAGTATAAATGAAATAAATAAATAAATATTAAATATAATAACTGCCATGTGAGTGTAAGAGTATGAGGGGCAGGTTGAAGGAACCCAGACCCAACTCATGGGAAAACAGCATGTCCAGCTTGGTCCACAAACATGCATCAAACCCAGAGCAAACTAGCCATCTTTCTACAAACACAACATATATACAATCTCAGTGGATGTAATCAGTCCTGCACAATAAGTTTGGAATAGTAAAATCAGTTCAAATTCAGAAGAACAAACACAGAAAAGTTCTTAAGGATATGAACCACATTATCTTTACGAATGAAACTTTTTTTTCTCCCTCAGCATGAATCAGTATTTTACTTTAAGTTCATTTATTTAGGAAATAGATCATGCTGCTGAGTAATAACAAATTAGATTGAAGAACAATAAGAAGATTGGTTTACAATAGGATTCCTCTCCAGATTGTGTTCTTTTAAATATACATTAATGACTTCCCTCTAACTTATCTCCATGGTGTCTGCCTGACAAATCACTTGCGCAGTATTTGTATTTAAAATCTATGGAACTTCCACTACAAGTCAAATGAAAAGACAATTCTTTTTTATTTTGTATACTTCAGTACCTGTCTCAATTAATAAAATGCCTGGGATGATGCTATCCAATTAACATAATGTTAGCTATAGGTTTAGGCTTAAGAAGAAGACACAAAAGTGTTCCCCAAAAGTCTGGTATAGTCTAGATTTCATGGACTTGCCAATAACACTAGACGTGAGTATTTTCTGAACTCTGAAAATACTTGATTTGATTTGCTAAACTCTAACACTTGAGTCTTGGGACAGGGCCTTCTCAATCACAACCCCTTGCTGGTGGAACCAGTTACCGGAAGAGGTCAGGGCCCTGCGGGACATTGGACAGTTCCGCAGGGCCTGTAAGACAGTCCTCTTTCGGTTGGCTTATAACTGACCGGCATTGAAATACTGTGAAGGAAGTCTATAAGATAGCACACTGACATTGATTGATGTATTGACATATTAGTTGTTTTAATTATGTAAATTATTATTGTATTTTAATTCTGAATGTTATTGTTAGAACTTTTATGCTGTGAGCCGCCCTGAGCCCGCTTCAGTGGGGTAGGGTGGGATATAAATCAAATCAAATAAATAAATAAAATAAACACGTCTAACAATTCAGGGATGAAACTGAAAATGCAAAATTAGCTGCCTGTTTGAACCTCCGGTCCTTTTAAATGCCTTCTCCAAGTCATGCAATTCAGTGGCAAGTGAACTCCAAAAGTGTTTAAATGGCTCACAGTCCCTTTAAACACCTTCAAAGTTCACTCACCACAGAGTTATGCAGCTTGGAGAAGTCCAATGCAATCCAATCCAAATACCTTTATTGGCATTGTGACGGAACCGGCCCGATTCTGCATTCAGACCCGGTCCCGTCAACTCCCTTTTGAGTTGTCAACTCCTGAAGGGAACTTATCTTCTTCCCACCACTAGGGCACGCTGCCATCACCTGTTCAATTTAGGGGTTCCTGACCGAGAGGAACAGGACTCCCGATCCCCTTTGCCAGTTCTGTGCCCTCAAGGTCCTCTGCCAACCCAGCACGTGGTTAACACAGAGACCACAATCCTTCTTTGCGAGACCCCTGGAGGATTGGCACCCTTGCCAACTGTATGCCTTCCCCCTTCCTTGGACTTCCCTCTTGCAGTAGCGTGGTCTAAGGCAGATGGGGAACCTATGTGGTACAGAGGGACTACCTTCTTAAACAGACAAAATATTTATTTAGAATTTATAACTATATACAGGCATTTTTAAATACAGGGTAAACAGAAGTAATAAATGAAAGTAGGGAAAAACGCTTCTTCTTTCCCTATTATATAACTGGCCCTGACCATACCATCCAGAACCGACTCACCAGTCACCAAGACTCATAGGGTTGCCAATCCCCAGGTGGGGGCAGGGGATCCCCCGGTTTGGAGGCCCTCCCCCCGCTTCAGGGTCATCAGAAAGCAGGGGGAGGGAAGGGAAATGTCTTCTGGGAACTCTATTATTCCCTATGGAGATTTATTCCCATAGGAAATCATGGAGAATTGATCCGCAGGTATCTGGGGCTCTGGGGGGGCTGTTTTTTGGGGGTAGAGGCACCGAATTTTCAGTATAGCATCTAGTGCCTCTCCCCAAAATACCCCCCAAGTTTCAAAAAATTGGACCAGGGGGTCCAATTCTGTGGGGCCCAAAAGAAGGTGCCCCTATCCATTATTTCGTATGGAAGGAAGGCATTGAAAAGGTGTGCCGTCCCTTTAAATGTGATGGCCAGAACTCCATTTGGAGTTCAATTATGCTTGTCACAGCCTTGATCTTGGCTCCACCCCAAGGGTTGCCAAGTCTAATTCAAGAAATATCTGGGGACTTTGGGGGTGGAGCCAGGAGCACGAGTGTGACAAGCAGAATTGAACTCCAAGGGAGTTCTGGCCATCACATTTAAAGGGACAGCACACCTTTTAAAATGCCTTCCTTCCATAGGAAATAATGAAGGATAGGGGCACCTTCTTTTGGGGCTTGTAGAATTGGATCCCCTGGTCCAATACTTTTGAAACTTGGGGGGTATTTGGGGAAGAGGCACTAGATGCTATACTGAAAATTTGGCACCTCTACCTAAAAAAACAGCCCCCCCAGAGCCCCCAATACCCACAGATCAATTCCCCATCATTCCTTATGGGAATTGTTCATGGAGGTGCATAATGGCTGTGGGGGTGGGGCTTCCCCCGCCAGCCAGCTGGCTGGGGGAGGGGGGAAGCCTGTAAAACCGGGGGATCCCCTGCTGGGACCTGGGGATTGGGAAGCCTATGTATGTGTGTTGTATGTATTCATTGCCTTGTATGTGTGTTCTATATTTTTCTACAATAAATTTTTAATTGTTTTTACTTAATTAGTGTCCCTGGTGAATTTAAGCAATAATTTCTGAACGTTTATCCTGTATACATAGATTCTAGATCCTTTTTAAGCCAGGTGCCCACTTGTCAATTCCCCAACCTCATTTTGAGGGCATTTTGGCTTACATGCCCTTCTCGGGAACCACCAGTTGTGGGTCAGCTTTTCAGGACTCCTGTCTGGCTGCTCCCAGACAACCTGCTCGGAGACAGTCTCTGAAGATCCTACTTCCTGATCCACAGCTACCTGGTGAACTAGTTCCAAACTAAGGTCACTCCAGACCTCCTCCTGGAACCACTCCCATTTGATATTATATTATGGCAGGAAACCTGGGCTCAGAGTGAAATGCAGTTTGAAGGTTATAAATCCTATTGCATGCCAGCAGTTAAATTTAAACAAATGGGCCACTGCAGAGCAGGCCTATGCTGCTTAATCTCTTACCAGATTAAAGCAGAAACTATTTATCTGACCCCTTGCTCTTCACTGGCCCAGGCACTTTTGCTTAAATTGTTGGCCCTAATGTTAATAATGGTTAACGTATATCTACCCCCTTGTCTAAATAGAGGGGACCTTTCAGCACAATGGAACAGTTTCAGCATGTATATTGAGCTTGGAGAGGGCATTTAAAGGGATTTTGGTCTGTTTAATGCAGCTTGGAGAAGACATTTAAAGGGACCACAATCCCTTTCAATGCCCTTTAAGTTCAATTATCCAGTGGTCCCAAAAATCCCAAATGTAACAATATAACAATAACCCAAATTTATATCTGGCTGAAACAATATCCAGAAAATGCCAATAAGGTATTTTTCAGATACTTTTTCTGCTCAGATTTAGCCAAATGTACATCTATAAGTGAAATTCTCCTGAGGCCAGGTGTATTCCAGTCTCAAAGCCTATCTGAGAGAGAAATGGGTTTTTAAAAAAAAAAAAAACCTCGGGTGTTTCTTTTGCAGGGCAGAATCAGTGGCAAAGGATAGGTTCAGCGCCTGCTCCCACTTCCCACTTGCCATTATCTCCAGCAAGTGCTGCTATGTGTAACATGCACAACCAACTGATAACCTTCCTGTAAATTTCATAATGTACAGTTCCTTTCTTAAATATCTACCATTTTAATTGACACATGTATTTCCTTTTTATTTGATTCAAATATAAGGTGTATTTCCTATTGACTGGGTAGCAGAAAATCCTAAATAAGCCTTATGGCTATTAATCAGTACAGGATATTTCAGTTTTCATTTATACCTATCATTGATTTTCAGTGAATTGGCTGAAGCAATGTGTATTTTGTTGTAGCTATTATGGTTGACCCTCGCAGGACCATTCTAAACAAAGTTACACTTCACTAAGCCTTTGATGGCCTTAGAAGAGTGTAACTCTGCTGAGGATTATTATTGTTTTTATTTGTAACATTTTATATCTCACTTTTCTGACCAATTAGGGGCACCAAGGTGGCTGACATTGTAAGTTTTCTCCTATGCATACAAGGTACTTCCATTTCCATACAATTTCCAATAACACCTCCTCCCTCTGCAGATCCTCACATTATACCACTCAGTATTCCCAAGGTTCCCCCAATCACTAGGAGCCATATTTCCAGGACCACCTGGTGCAGTGGAAAGAGAGGAGACAGGAAAGTTTACTTGTGCAAAAACAGTTGGATCCAGCCCACTGTTTTGAGAGTGGAATATAATTCAATGGCATCCCATAAAGTGACTTCTTTTCTTCTCTAGCACAATAGTAGTTTACTGTAATTTACTGAAGCAATAAGAGAACAGACACCTAAGCAAACCCATTGCTTTGTGAGTATTTACTAAGCCACATAATTGATTTGTTGTTTCTTTAACAAAAATAAAAAAAAACAGTTTCTATAAAAGCAAAAACATGTTCCAGAAAACCCCATCCTTTCAAGGTTAAGCCAGTTTCTAACTAATATTGCTGAAAACCTTTCCTTGTTACAGCCCACACATATAACCTTACAAGCCTGGCATTTTAAAGTTCAACACATTTGCACTATTAACGGCACATTCTGAAATAATACAAGCTCTGTTATATTGTGAGCAAAAGAGCCTGAACCTTTATCTATTCCTTTCTTATTTACCTCATTTATTTTATATAACGAAGTTGAAATTTGCTTTGAGAGCTCACTGTATGTGAGGAAGCACTATTTTATTACTTGAAGGTACATAAACCCTTACTAGTAATTTTACCTTTGCTAGCCTCAGTTGCTTCAGGATAATTGAAAGTCCCGGTACTCTATGTTCTGCCTCATAAGTCTGCTTTCTGCATTCTACAGTTGCGGGCATTTTATGTTGGCTGTACTTGTATTATCAAAAATAAAGCCAGGTAAAAATCTTGAAAGTTCCTTCAGAATGTACCATTCCTTTGGTATTGATTTCTAACATTTATTGGCCCGGTGTATGCCAATTGGTATACGGAGCAGGGACTCAAAGAGATCAGTGGTCAGCAATTCCATGCTGACTACTGATGAATCTTTCTCTGTGAGCCTCTTCTTACCACATATGTAGGCCTAGTCTCATGATCACTTCTGATATGTGTAGCTTCCTCTCCCAGAAATGTACCTATGCAGCATTACAATGTTTCAAGCTCTCTTTTCCCTAAAATAGACTTGTTAAGTCAGGTTTGGTTTGTGCAAAGACTTTTTAAAGGGTTGCCAGGTGGGCTGGGAAATTCCTAGAGATTAGGGAATGGAGTCTGAAGAGGCTGAGTTTGGTGAGAAGGACCTCAGCAGCCTATAGCATCATAGAGCAGAGCTGTCATATACATGGCCCAGAGGGCCACAACCAGCCTGTCCAGGCCTCTTATCCATACCACAAGCAAAGGAAGGGAGGGGAGAGGGAGGGCGGGAGGCTGCTTGGGAGGAGTGGGCACACACTGTGAAGTGTGTGTGGTCAAAGCTGTCAGGAAATAGAAAGGAAATTGCTATATAAGGCTGAAGTAAAATAGTTTGGGGAAAGTGGCAATGAAGAAAGAAAAGGCATTTTTCCCCTCCTGCCTTCTCTGACCACAGATCAGTGAGGATTTGTGAAACTGCTACATGGAGGGGTGGAGCTGAGTGGCCAGTACTGCCATCACTGCACAAATGGTGACCATGGGTGGGGTCGGTGAGAATAGGTGTGTGGAGCAGCAGTTTGCTAACAAATGAAGTTCAAACCTAGGATCAGCATAGGGGTAATACATAAACACCTAGTTTCTTTAAATTAAACTAAGTCCTCAGGGCCAGATGAATTGCATCCAAGGGTTCTAAAAGATCTTGCGGATGTAATTTCTGAGCCTCTGGCTATTATTTTTGAAAATTCTTGGAGAACAGGAGAGGAGTTGGAAGACTGGAGGCGGGAGAATGTTGTCCCCATCTTCAAGAAGGGGAAAAAAGAGATCCAGGTAACTACCGACCCATCAGCTTGATGTCTATACCTGGAAAAGTTTTCGAACAAATCATCAAACAGTCGGTCCTGGAACATTTAGAAAGAATGGATGTGATTACTAAGAGCCAGCATGCTTTTCTCAAGAACATGTCAGACTAACCTGGTCTCTTTTTTTGAGAAAGTGACTACCTTGCTGCATCAGGGGAATGCTGTAGACATCGTTTATCTTGATTTCAGTAAGGCTTTTGATAAGGTTCAACATACTATCCTTGTTGACAAGTTGGTAAAATGTGGTTTGGATCCTGTTACTGTTAGGTGGATCTGTAACTGGTTGACAGATCGCACTCAAAGAGTGCTTGTGAATGGTTCCTCATCCTCTTGGAGAGGAGTGACAAGTGGAGTGCCTCAGGGATTTGTCCTGGGACCTGTTTTGTTCAACAACTTTATCAATGATTTGGATGAAGGAATAGAGGGAATGCGTATTAAATTTGCAGATGGTACTAAATTGGGAGGGGTTGCAAACACAGAAGATAGAAACAGGATACAGGATGACCTCGACAGACTGGAAAACTGGGTTAAAATCAATAAAATGAATTTTAACAGGGATAAATGTAAAGTTGTGCATTTAGGTAGGAAAAATCCAATGCATGGTTATAGAATGGAGGAGACTTGTTTTAGCAGTAGTATGTGCAAAAAGGATCTAGGGGTCTTAGTGGATCATATGCTGAACATGAGTCAACAGTGTGATGCGGTGGCTAAAAAGGCAAATGCAATTTTGGGCTGTATCGACAGAAGTATAGTGTCCAGATCATGTGATGTGATGGTATCACTTTACTCTGCTCTGGTAAGACCTCATCTGCAGTATTGTGTTCAGTTTTGGGCGCCACATTTTAAGAAGGATATAGAGAAGCTGGAACTGGTCCAGAGGAGGGCGACGAAGATGGTGAGGTGTCTGGAGACCAAGTCCTATGAGGAAAGTTTGAGGGAGCTGGGGATGTTTAGCCTGGAGAGGAGGCGGCTGAGAGGTGATATGATCACCATCTTCAAGTACTTGAAAGGCTGTCATATAGAGGATGGTGTGGAATTGTTTTCTGTGGCCCTGGAAGGTAATACCAGAACCAATGGGTTGAAATTAAATCAAAAGAGTTGAATCCAGATATGCTAAAGACAAGGTGACAGGTTTCAATACAGAACAATATCTATTTGATATAATCCTTTTGGGTCCACAGGAAAAACTAATCTCCAAAACAATATGGGAACAGGCTTTCTCGGGAGGTGGTGAGCTCTCCTTCCTTGGAGCTTTTTTAACAGAGGCTAGATGGCCATCTGGCAGCAATGAAGATCCTGTGAATTTAGGGGGAGGTGTTTGTGAGATTCCTGCCTTGTGCAGGGGATTGGACTAGATGACCCTAGAGGTCCCTTCCAACTCTATGATTCTATGATTCTAAATGGCTGGGGGCAGCAGGGAAGACAGGAGTAGGAGACCCAGCATGTGGACTGAGAGTCAACTGGCTGTCGTGTGTGTGCCATTCAGAAGGGTCAAGGGAAAGACCCCACAGCATTAGAAGTGAATAGAGGAGCTGTTAAATACTGGGTTCAATATGTAGGAGTTATACCAGGAACATGCTTTCTTAGCAGTTACACACTAAGACAACATGGCAGGACCATGACCCGCTTATATATATGCACAAACAACACCCCCCTGATTCCCATACCAAATCACAGCAGTCAAGTTTCGCACCAAGACCACTCATTGGTTACTGTTCCGAGTTCAAATCTATCAGAGTCTATAGCTTTTCCCGCGGTTGCCTGAATGCCCATGAAAGCTACTGCAAAGCAGAAAATTCAGTACATAGCACCCCTTCCCCCAGGTTCCAAAGTACTAACTAACAAACATAGTCCTCAACGTACTCTGGTCGGCAGCGTTTCCTTTGTGAGTGTCAGGGCTTGGCTGGAAGTGTCGTAGGAGCCGAGCCTGGTGCAGCCACAGCCTCACACAGCTGTGGTGGGGAAACCAGAGCACTCAGCAGTGGCTGGGACACAGGAACACTGCCAGGAATTTTGGTGGCCTGTGGCAAAGGGTTTGCTTCCCTGTGGGTCTCCAGCACCAGGCTGTGTGGCACTGTTTCATCTCCTGTCCATGACGATGTTGGCTCCCCCCAGTTGCTGTCTTCATCGGTTGTTCCCAAACTCTTGGGCTTTTCCAGAAGTACTCTGTGATGCAGCTAATTGATGTGCCAGCAAAGCAGTTGACCCCCTTTAGTTGAAACTTCATAGGAATGGGGGCCAGTGACACGAATCACCCTGGCTGGAACCCATTCCAGTCTGCTAGCGAAGTTCTGGGCATAAATGGGGTCACCTAGAAAGAACTCCCCTGGGTGCTTCTTGATTCACCGGGTTCACTATTGGGATCTCCCAGAGAGTGTGTGGGACCAGCTCTAGTACCCCCTGGGCCACGAAACGGTCTCATTTGGCCTGTATTTTGGGCTGGAGCATGAACAGAACATGCCTAGCCTTCAGCCTTATGGGCTGTACTGCTGAGTCAAGTTGGAGGGACACCAGTGGACCTGTGTACAAACCGAGAGTACCATCAAATACCTCAGCGAACTCTTCACAGATATGTGTGAAACCAGAAGTCTGGACCTGGTTTACCCCTATGATTTCAATCCCCAGGGACTCAAACCACACCAGTCCCCACCAACAACAAGTCCACCATGGGGAACTCCACAGATATGCGTGAAACCGGAAGGCTGGGTCTGGTTTACCCCTATGATTTCTATTCTCAGAGGCTCAAACCACACCAGTCCTCACCACCAACAAGTCCAACATGCCATTGAAGTGTTTGAACTGCCCTCGAAAGCGGCTCCACCCCTTTATGTGCACCAGGTTCTTTGGGAAGTCTCTGAGGATGAACTTGGTGGGCCTTAGCTGGGGACACCCCCATGGAGCAAAGCTTCTTAAGGGTGTCCTCTGAAATGATCGAGATAGAGGACCCAGAGTCTATTTTAATTAAGCAGGGGGCCCCATCAATCAAGACAGTGATTTTTATTTTGTCAGGGGTGTCTTGGGGTAGATTCAGTACCTGTAGGCATGTCAAGGAGGTGGTGTGAAGCTCCACTGTGTCCTGGTAGGTTGCCGCGCACCTTCAGTTCTCCTTAGCCCGGCAGACTCGGGTGATGTGACCCACCTCTCTGCAGTTCCGACATGTGGTGTTCCAGAACAAACAGG
This sequence comes from Heteronotia binoei, assembly GCF_032191835.1. NCBI lineage: Eukaryota > Metazoa > Chordata > Lepidosauria > Squamata > Gekkonidae > Heteronotia > Heteronotia binoei. Next base: position 126,932,316 of record NC_083226.1, on the reverse strand, counting down.
TCTCTGTGGCTGGCATAGGAAACTGGGCCTTACTTGTCCATAGGGTGTGTGGTGGCTGCTGGGCAGCACTCGCAGTGAGGTGGACAACAGAGCTGGTGGGTCTCCTCACTGTCCAAAGCAATGAATACAGAGGATGCAGTGGCCTGATGCACTGCTGTTGCTGGGTAGTCTCTGTGGGACTGTTCAAACACCATAGCCTGCCAGAGCACTTTCATCAGGGTGAGGTCATCCTGGACGAGGAGCTTTTGGTGCAGCTTGTTGTCCCGGATCCCCACTACAAACCTGTCTAAGAGTGCTTTGTCCAGATTCTGGAACTTGCAGTGTAAGGCAAGACCTTGCAGCTCAGCCAGATAGTCTACTGCCAACTCGGTGGACTTCTGTTGCCTGGTCTAAAACTTGTGTCAGCGTGCCATTCAAATTGGCTGGGGTGCCAAATGGTTAGTGACCACCCGGATCAGGCCCTCATACATGGCAGCTTCAAGGGTGGTCAGAGCGATGAGGCACTTTACCAGTTGCAGGGTCGTGATACCACAAGCACTGAGCAGGAGCAATTTCTTGTCTGCCTCATCCTCAATCTTATGGAAAAGCACGTTGTACTTCAGCCAATACACTCAGGTTTCTCTATAAATCGAACAAATAAAATAAATAAAGGTCTGGGCGAGCACGGTTGAACTCCAGCAGCAGTTGTCCTGGAGCAACACCCATGATCCCAGTCGCAATGCGTTGCTAGTAGGGCGCAGGGCACTGGAGCTGTGCATGGTGCGTGGTGCGTGAGGTGTGGCTGACTGATAGTCTAACTCAACAGGATCCCACCTTCATCATCAGTGTTAAATACTGGGTTCAACACATAGGAGTTCAACCAGGAACATGTTTTATTAGCAGCTACACACTAAGACAACATGGTGGGGCCATCACCCTGCGTATATACATGCATGAACAAACCTCCTCCGATTCCCATACCAAATCACAGTGGCAAAATTTTGTGCCAAGACTGCTCATTGGTTACTGTTCCGAGTTCAAATCTATCTATAGGATTTCCCATGGTTGCCCGGATGCCTGTGAAAGATACTGCGAAGCAGTACATTCAGTACATAACAGGAGCAAAAGGGAAAAGGGGTGCTGCTGTCACTGCTGCATGTCTGAATAGCCACAGAACTGGGAAGCAGAATGAGTGTGTGTGTGGGGGGGGGGGGAGACAGCACCTTCTTCCTTCTGTTCTCAGCCCATGAAAGAAAAGGAGTAATGGGAGGTGAGAAAGCACTCCTTGGAGGTTTCAAAAACAGCATCTCCATTAAACATTCTCCTCAGCCCTGCTGCTTTTGTGGGAAATGTAGGAGGGAAAAAAACTAATGGTGGTGTGATATGGGAGAGCTAGGTTCAGATCCCCCTCCTCCTGAGCCAGGAAATTGCCATCTGGGTCGCCCAGGACCAGTCAATCAGCCTCACAGGGTTGTTAGTGGTGATGAGAATGGGGCAGTAGAAAGGGACGGCTTTATGCTTCCTTGAGCTCCTCAGCGGTAGGATGGGGAAGAGAGGAAACAAAGAGTGAGAAATGGATTGCCCCTGAGGTCAGTATAAAGAGTTGGACACAATGTATTGGAATAAACATGGGCCACTTTTATTAAACAACATAATCCACAGCAAGGGTACCCAACCAGTGGCCTGGCCAGGGCTAGGGGTCACCGTGACCGCTCCCCTGCCATTAGCGGGTGAGAGACCCAGCCCCCCAGCCAGAGCTGTGTGACTCAGCTCCTGCCAGGCAGGCCCAGCAGGGAGGCGCGCACCAGAGGGCCCAAACCCAGACCATGTCTCGACGGAAGGCACCCTCTAGCCGAGCCTCTAGGACAGTCTGCATTCTCCACACCACGGGTCATCAAACCCCAAGGTTGATCATGACAGACCCCTAATTCCCCAAAAGGGGGTTGCTTCACAGTCCTCCCCTAGCCGCATAGTGCCCTAAACCCCAAAAACCTGCCACTACTAAGGCCAAGTCTCTACTTAGGGCTTAGTGCCCACCGAGAAGCCCAAAGCCACCCGCAAATCTCACAGGAAAAGCATATTACCCTTTTCTGAGAGATGCACCCCATCCCCTCTGTAGAGGTCAGGAAATTTCAACAAAATGTCCGGATGGGGCAAATAGTGGCCCAACCCCCCTTCCAACACCTTTTTAATTTCCTTATTAGCATTATACCGGGCCCTCTTAATTGCTGCAGGGTCCCAAGCACAACGCCAAACCTGGCGGGGCAGCATGGCTGACCACATTATGATGGTCCCAGGCCATCGCTCCCTAATGTGCTGAAAGTTATCACGGGCCTGCCAAACCAAGGTCTTGCCCTTCAAAAGCCCCAGATCATTACCTCCCAGGTGAACAATTAAAACCTGAGGAGGAGGACCCACACTATCTTGAAATAACAAAGGCAGCATGCCCGGCCACTGAAGGTGCCAGCTCCCCCACCATTCAATACAAACATGTTGGCTGAGTCCGAGACGCCTGAGGCACGCCCAGGCAGCCCAGCCCCGGCGCGCCTCTCCCGGGCGTCTGGGGCTTTGAAGGGGGGAGGAGCCAGAGAGGAGCAGAAGCCAGGAGGGGGGAGGACTCAGACGGGGGGATAAAGGGAGGGAAGGAGGAGGTCGGGGAGGAAGCTGGCAAGTGCACAGCGGGGCTGCCTCCTGAGAGAGAGAAAGGAGTCCGTGCACAGCCAGAGGGGAACAGGGGGCCTGAGGTGAAGTAACCTGGCTCCCACCCCTGTTTCTGAGACCTCCGGGGAATGCCCCAGAGTGCCCGGGAGGGGCGACGGCGGCGCCGGGAGACCGGGGGAGGTACCCAGAGCACGATAACATGGTGGAGGAGGCGGGCACTCTCCCGAGCCTAAGACGGGCACACCCCCATATTCCAGCCCCGCCCGGGTGGCACTCAAGTCGAGTGGTGACCCCACACATCGAGCCGGAGTCCAGCGACTCGTCAACGGACGAAACGAGTGAGGACTCCGTGATAAACTTAGAACTGACATCTGCCATGGACACTAACCCCGCCCCCCTGGATTTGGCCCAATTTGGGCAGTGGCTGGCAGACCACCAGGCGCAGCTCCTACGGGAGGTCACCCAGCAGCAGATGGCGGCGCAGGCCACCCTGGTGCGGGACCTTCACCAGGCGCTCCTGGCCCGCCCGGAGCTGGCAGGGCCACCACCATTTGGCGCCGGAAGGAGCCCTTGGCCCCCTCTGACGAAGCTGGGGGCGGAGGACGATGTTGAGGCCTACCTGGAGGCGTTTGAGCGAGTGGCTGAGGCCGCCTGTTGGCCCAGAGAGCAGTGCGCCTTTATCCTGGGACCCTACCTGACAGGGGAGGCCCAGGCTGCCATGAAAGCCCTGGAGCGGGCCCAGGCGGCGGACTATACAGCACTCAAGGCAGCCATCCTAGACCGCCTGGAGATCACGCCCGAGGCCCACCGCCAGAAGCTGCGCTCCTGGCTTCCGACGGGGGAGACTCGACCACGCTCGGCGATAGCGACCCTCAAGGATGCTGCCACCCGTTGGCTCAATCCCACCACCAGCGACGGGCGGCGCATCGTGGAGCTGGTGGTAGTGGAGCAGCTGCTGCAGGGGTTGCCGCCGCGTACCCGCCATTGGGTGGCCTGCTGGAAGCCAACCCTCCTCAGTGAAGTCCAGGAGCTGTGGGAGAACTTTCAGGCCACCGACCACCGCAGCCTGCCCCCCCGCGCAGAGGGCGGCAAGCCAGGGAAGGGCTCTCCCCAGCCCAGTGGCCGGGCCGCCCCAGGAGCAACACCCGGAAAGGCACCCGGGACCGGAGACCGCGGGGGCCGGGCGCGGCTGCTGCCGGCCCGCACCGCGCCTGGATGGTGGGGGCCCGGAGAACGCCCGACGTTACCCGGACCGAGTCTACGCCCCGGGGGCCGTGAGGGGGAGAAGGAGGGACGCCCGCCGCCGGAGGCCCGCCGCCCGGGGGGAGACATAGAGCCCTGCTTCACCTGTGGCCAGTGGGGCCATCTCAAGCGGGAGTGCCCCCTGATGGAGTGCGACATGAGCTGGGAAGAGTCCTGGCAGGCGGCCGAGACGGGGACTCGCCCCCCCCTGGACGATCCTGGGGAGGGCGGCAACTGCAGGCCATGGTCGACAGCGGCAGCTCACTGTCCATGATACGGGCCCACCTGGTGACCGCCCCACTGCCTGTCACCCGCACCGCCGCCATCAAGTGTGTTCATGGACATATTGAAAGGAGCCCGGTGGTGTCCATCCCGCTGAAGTACTTGGGCCGCTACTGGAGCGTGCCGGTCGCCAAAGTAACCAGCCTGCCCTACCCAGTACTGCTTGGGCGGGATGCTCTGTGTTTTGGGGACGTGGTGGAGGCAGCGAATCCTGGCCAGCAGGGCCAGCCTGCCGGGGCCGGCTATGATGCCGCCGCCCCCGCGGGGGAGACAGAGGATGCCGACCCCGGGGAGGGCCCGTCCACTGCAGAGCGTCCCACGACGGGCGGCCGAGAGACGTGGCCGGCGGACCCGCAGTTCGTGGAGGTTCAGGCCGAGGACGAGGAGTTGGAGGCGTTGCGACGGCACGAAGCCGTCTGGGACGGGGTGGTCGTGGATGAGCGCCGGAGCCGGCGCCTGCCTCGGATCATCCGGGAAGAAGGCGTTTGGTTCAGAGAGGTAAAAGGGCGGCTGGGCCCCGGGAAACAGCTGTTGGTCCCCCACCGGTACAGGCCCGAAGTCCTGAAGGGCGCCCACGACCACCAATGGGCGGGCCACCAGGGGGTGAAGAGTACTCTGACTCGGGTGTTAGCCAACTTCTTCTGGCCTTCTGTAGCGCGGGAGATCCAGGCCTACTGTTGCTCCTGCGACATCTGCCAGCGCCTTACATCTAGGGCAGAGCCGCAAGCCCCCCTAGTCCCCTTGCCGGTAGTGGGGGTTCCGTTCGAGCGGGTGGCCATGGACTTTGTGGGGCCCCTACCCCTCACCCCTCGGGGGGCCCGCTACATCCTGGTCCTCATGGACTACACCACCCGTTATCCCGAGGCTATTCCCCTGCCCACCATGAAGAGTGCTGGCGTGGCCAGGGCCTTGATGCATTAGTTCGCACATGTAGGGCTGCCTCGGGAGATACTCACAGACCGGGGCACACCCTTCACGGCGAGCCTCATGCGACAGGTGTGCCAGGCACTGCACATCAAGCAGCTCTTCACCTCCGTCCACCACCCCCAAACTGACGGGCTGGTGGAGCGGATGAACCAGACCTTGAAGGCCATGCTGAGGAAGACAGCCTACGACCACCCCGCCGCCTGGGATCTCTATGTGGATCCGCTGGTCTTTGCCATCCGAGAGACACCCCAGGCATCCCTGGGGTATTCCCCGTTCGAGCTGCTGTATGGGAGGCAGCCTCGAGGGATCCTGGGCCTGCTCGGAGAACAGTGGGTACAAGGCAGGGGAGGGCCAGGGGAGGACCCAGAGGAATACGTCAGGCAGCTGCAGGAGCGCCTGGAAGATGTGCGGCGGGAGGCCCGGGAGAACCTCACACAGGCCCAAGAAGCCCAGAAGAGGCGGTACGACAGGGGCACTAGGGCCCGGGGGTTCCAGGTGGGAGACAACGTCCTGGTCCACAGGGGAGTGATGGGTCAGACCCAAGGGGACCCGTGGCGGGGACCCTTTCAAGTCACCCGAGTCCTAGGCCCCCTCACTTACGAGGTCCAATGTGGGCCCCGAGCCCGCCAAAAGAAGACCCTCCATGTGAACAGCCTAAAGGCCTGGGTGCAACGGGAGGCGCGGACTGAGCAGGGCCTCTTGGCCGAAGATCCAGGCGAGCTCCAGGACGGAACCCTGCCCTGGACGACTGCGGAGGGCGCCGGGGGAGGCCCGGTGTTGGATGCCGCCCTCACCCCCAGCCAGCAGCGGGATCTGCGGAAGGTCCTGGCCGAGTGCCCGGCGGTGTTCTCCGACCAGCCGGGCTTGACCACCCTGGTCAAGCACCGAGTAGTAACCCCCGCCAGCCAGGTGGCTCGTGTCCGTTGGAGGCCCGTGCCACAGAAGCGCTGGGACGTCATCGCCCGGGAGGTGGAGGAGATGTTGCGCCTCGACGTCATCGAGCCATCGCAGAGCGAGTGGCGCAGTCCGGTGGTCCTGGTGCCAAAGCCCGATGGCAGCGTGCGCTTCTGTGTGGACTATCGGGAGGTGAACAAACTGGCCAAATTCGATGCCTACCCGATGCCACGGGCGGATATCCTGATCGACCAGCTGGGGGAGGCCCGGTACCTCTCCGCCTTGAATCTCACCAAGGGCTATTGGCAGGTGCCCATGCACCCGGCTGACAGGGAAAAGACCGCCTTCGCCACCCCACAAGGTCTATTCCAATTCAAGCGCATGCCCTTTGGCTTGAATGGGGCTGCGGCCACGTTTCAGCGGCTGGTGGACAAGGCCCTGGCCCAGTGCGAGGGTTTCGCTCGGGCCTATATCGACGACATCGTGGTGTGTAGCCCCACCTGGGAGGCCCACCTGCTCCACCTCTGCCAGGTGCTCCAAGCCCTGCGAGCCGCTGGGCTCCACGCCAACCCGCGGAAAAGCCGCCTTGGGTTCCAGGAGCTGAAATACCTAGGATTCCTAGTGGGGAAGGGCCAGCTCCGACCCCTGCCAGAGAAGGTCGTCACCCTGGAACAACAGCCCCGCCCGCGCACCAAAAAGCAGTTACGGCGCTTCTTGGGATTCGCGGGCTACTATAGCAAGTTTATCCCCAACTTTGCGGCTGTGGCCACCCTGTTGACGGACAGCCTGCGGAAGATGTGTCCGAACGTCCTCCAGTGGGGGCCAGCCCAGGAGGCAGCGTTCGAGACGCTGCGCACTAGCCTCTCCCGTGACCCCGTGCTGCGCAACCCGGACTTCTCCCAGCCCTTTGCGTTGCACACCGACGCTTCAGGGACCGGTATCGGGGCGGCCCTGCTCCAGGGGAGCCCCGGGGACGAACGCCCGGTGCTATTCATCAGCCGCAAGCTCATGCCCGCTGAGCGGGCGTACTCCACCGTAGAGAAGGAGGCCCTGGCGGTCAAGTGGGCCGTTGGGGCGTTGAAGTTCTACCTCACCAACAACCCCTTCCGGTTGGTGGTGGACCACGCCCCCCTGCTGTGGATGTCAAGAATGAAGGACTCCAACGACCGGGTCCTTCGTTGGTACATGTCTCTTCTCCCCTTTTCCTTCACGGTGCACCATCAAGCTGGGACGGACCACCGCGTGGCCGACTACCTCTCCCGGATCTTCGAGGAGGAGGCGGAGAAGCAAGGGACACAGGGGGGGTGTCCCGCCCAGCCCGGGCGAGGACTACGCAAGGGGGACCCCCCAGCGCCTGCCAGCCGCTCCCGGGCCCTGCCGCCGCCCCGAGAGCCTCCTACGCCTTCCCAAGCCCCCGCGGCGGCCCCCCCTCACCTGGGCTGATGGAGTGCCAACAGCCGCCCGAACGGCGCCTCTCAGCCGCCGCGCCCGTCTCCGGGTCTGAGGAGCCCGGCCAGAGGGAGGCGTCGAGAAGCAGGAGGGAGAGGCTGAGCCCAGCGCTGGGCGAGGAGGAGGAGAGCCGCCTGACCCGCGGTGGCGAGAGACGCCACACCCCAGCACGCTGCAGAAGTCCGAGACGCCCGAGGCACGCCCAGGCAGCCCAGCCCCGGCGCGCCTCTCCCGGGCGTCTGGGGCTTTGAAGGGGGGGAGGAGCCAGAGAGGGGCAGAACCCAGGAGGGGGGAGGACTCAGATGGGGGGATAAAGGGAGGGAAGGAGGAGGTCGGGGAGGAAGCTGGCAAGTGCACAGCGGGGCTGCCTCCTGAGAGAGAGAAAGGAGTCCGTGCACAGCCAGAGGGGAACGGGGGGCCTGAGTAACCTGGCTCCCACCCCTGTTTCTGAGACCTCCAGGGAATGCCCCAGAGTGCCCGGGAGGGGCGACGGCGGCGCCGGGAGACCGGGGGAGGTACCCAGAGCACGACATCCCTCAATAATAGAGCTTTACCAGAAACATCATTTCTGGACTGTGCCACCAGATCACTGATTCTCAAGGCCCCCAAAAATGCCACTAAGGACGCAGCATGAAACAAACATGCTTCAAAAGCAGAAGCACACACCACGTCCCAAGCCCCTTTCAAACCCCGCAGAATCGACGGAGACATAGAATTCCACATGTCCACTCTGGGTCCAGCCTCTCTGGCCCACCCCTCCAGCATCTTTTGAAGCCAAAAGTCAGCTGTCTCCTCCCTATAACCCAGCACCTTACTGGCAAAAGCCAATGCTGACAGGCGCCCCCTAAAGGATTTCGTGGCCAATCCCTTACCTCAAAGCGAAACACAGTAGTGGAGCAACTGCTCCACTGGGAGGGGCCAAATGATGCGATACCCTACCTTAGCCCTAAAGTCTTCAAACTGCTGCACAGCCCATTCGTAAGACTTCCTGGTGCTGGGCGCAATGGCTAGGCCTATTGCTCTTCAGGCCTTGGCTCTCCAATCAGCCATAGCTCCTGGGGCATTGGCACCGCCTCTCTGTTGGCATCTGGGGCCAGCTGACGAAACCTCTCCATCTGTTTACGAGAGAGAGTGTCAGCCACCCCATTACCCAAGGAACATGTTTGGCTAAAAATAAAATATTAAACCGCAAACAGTGCAGAGTGAAGGGCAACCTGATCACCCGCTGAGATTTGGATGAAAGGGAATTAATGGCGTGGACTGCTGCCATATTATCACACCAAAAATGAACAGTGTGATTGACCATATCCTTCCCCCACAGCCAAACCACGACTAAAATGGGAAAGAACTCGAGAAACGTAAGATCTTGGTTCACACCAACCTTTACCCAGGAGTCAGGCCAACTATCTGTGCACCAGTGTCCATGCAAATAGACTCCAAAACCCAAAGACCCAGCAGCATCAGACATGACTTGAAGCTCAGCTTCGAGCCTCATGTCCTCTCTCCAAAAGGAGACTCCATTGAAGCACTCCAAAAATTCCTGCCAAACCCTCACATCATCCCTCATGCTGTGGGCAACCCAAGTTCTATGCTGAGGCAGGCGTAACCCTGCCATAGCATCACAAAGCCTTCTAAGAAAGGCTCTCCCTGGAGCAACCGCTTTGCACGCAAAGTTGAGGTGCACCACCAGCTGTTGTAACTCCAGCAAGGTAACCTTTTAAAGAAGAAAGGCAAAAATCCTAGCCCTCAATTCAATTATCTTCTGAAAAGGTACCCTAGACAGCTGTGCAACAGTATCCATCTTGATCCCTAAAAAGGTCAGTTTTTGGACCAGACCTTCCGTTTTTTCAGGGGCCAAAGGGACCTCAAGCTCCGCCGCCAGCTCAGTAAAACCTGACAGGAGCTGGCCACAATGCCCCGTCCCCTCGGGACCCACGAAAAAGTAGTCGTCCAAATAATGAACAACATCCTGTAAACCTACTTTCTCCTTCACAGCCCATTCCAAAAATGTGCTGAAGCGCTCAAAAGCGGAACATGACACAGAGCAGCCCATTGGCAATGCGCTATCCATGTAAAATTGGCCTTCAAAAGAAAAACCCAAAAGCTTGAAATCATCAGGATGCACTGGTAGAAGGCGAAATGCAGATTTAATATCACATTTTGCCAACTCCATGCCCACCCCGCAGTGTCTCACCATGGCTACCGCCTGGTCGAAGCTCGTATACCTGACTGAGCATAAATGCTCAGGAATCCCATCATTCACAGACTTTCCCCTTGGGAAGGAGAGATGGTGAATCAAACGAAATTCACCAGGCGCCTTTTTTGGCACCACACCTAACGGTGAAACCCTAAGAGTACCCACCGGAGGATGTGAAAAAGGACCCAAGATCCTACCCTCCGCCAACTCCTTGGCTATCTTGTCCCTAGCAACTTGTTCCAAACCCTTAACTGACTTAAGGTTCCCAGACATATAAGGAACCTGAGGCCCCTGAAAAGGGATCCTAAAACCAACTTTAAAACCCTCTAACAAATACAAACTGTCAACCCTTCGAGGATACCTCGACAGCCAATGTTCAAGGGGCCCCACCCTTATTGGGCTGGGCCCCTTTCTTAGCTGGATAGGATCCACCACCCCCACCAGGCTTCTTTGCATTTTTTCGTCCCTTTGGTCTGGGGCAGCTATCAAAGGAGTGTGACCCCCCAAACATGGGGCATTTGTGCTTGAACTGTCAAGCCTTCCTGTTACACACTCCCAAAGAACCAAATTCCCAGCAGAGCAAGCGGGGTTGAACCGCCTGCCCCGCTGAACCGTGGGGAGAACTGGATGAAGCCAAAGATGATGCCGCTGACCTATTTACCAGATGACCGCTATCAGAGCGATCACCCAAATTAGACCTAGCTGAGGACATAACCTGCAGCCACAGCTGCTGATGAATACGGTCCCACAGAAGAGACAGATACAAAGCAGCCTTCATCCAAAACTCCTGATCATATTGCAACCAGGCAGGGCCACTAAATGCCGTGTATCCCTTATAGATTATATCTAAATATTGAAAAGGGGCAGCTGCGCCCGCTACGGCTGCGCCCGGGCGATAACCCGGGCGTAAATACAAAACCCCTGCAGCCAATTCACCCAGGTCCTGTCCACTTTCCATTTTTTCAATTTCTCCTTCTTCTTCTCATCCAGCTCCCCTTTATCTTTTTTCTCCAACTCTCAAAAGAGCAGAGAAAAAATGTCCACATACTCCCCTTTCAGGATTTTCTCCCTTGTTGCGGGAAGCAAGTGGTCCCCTAACGGCAAGGCAACATCCCCAAATGGCAAGGATGTAAAAGGAACCATCCCATAAGGGGAAGGTGCGCCCATATGGGAACCTGCCAAACCGGGATGCCCTGCGCCGGGATAAGCACAGGTATTACCTTGTCCGTTAGACAAGACACAATTTGGAACTGAACCAGCTCCCAAGGAAGCCAGCACCCCAGCACATGCAGTAGAAGTACCTTGCCCGACCCCTAATGCTGGTCCCCATGGCCCCCAAGGCCAAACTTGCCCCGTTCCAGCCTGCCAATTATCACCAAACCTACCTCCAAATCCAGAAGGAACCAATGGCAAACTGCTTCCCAATGCTCCAGCCGCCACAGCACCCAAATCAGGACAACCGGGGCCAAGATCCCTGCCAGGCACCACTCCACCAGACCTGCCCTCAAGAATAGATAGCCTGGTAAGTATATTAGCCTGCATACCCTTCTTGGAGGGCCTAACTCCTTCTACCCCCCCCCCCCTGGAGAAGGGATACCTGATGCCTGCTCCAAAGCCTGCAGTCTACTAATGATATTAGCATCCACCATTACATCACCATCCTCATCAGATGAGGATGACGGGGGCCCCAGAATGGCAGCCACCCTTCTCAATAAAGGGGCTAAAAAGGCAACTCCACTCCCCTCCTTACCAGAAAGGCAGCCCCCAACACTCCAGTCACCAAAAAAAACCCACCTGGGACTCAACAACACTCACTTCCAACAAGGAAGGAGGCCAACCACCCCAGGTTCCAACCACCCAGGCCCGAAGCAGACCAGCCCTGCCCCAGGCACACCCAGGCCCCTGGCAGACCAGGCCAGCCCCAAGCAAACTCAGCCTCAGCCAAGAGGACTCTGCAAAAAACTCCTCCGACGCTGCCTCTGCAAATCCCTTCCCGATGCTCACCACTGCTGCGAAGCCCCCGACACGACCCTAAAGGCCTCCGAAGCCCATGAGCTGCCTCCCAAATGTCCAAAGGACTCCAATGCAGAGCGGGGTCTGGCCGTTGGAAATGCCAGACCCTGCCCACAATATTGCGGGCCCAAACGGCTGCTGTCCTGGGCGGCAAACAGGCTAACGCAGCCTAGCAGCATTGCTGCTGGCTGCAAGCCTTGTAGCGGGAAAACCCCATTCATACATTACCAATTTCAGTTGGATCAATCACAGAGGCAGCGGAGACGAAATCAGGAAAACAGCTTTTCTTTATTTAACGTGCACATGGGCCCTGTACACGAGCATCAGAGAAAGTCTGAGCCCTGACTACAGTTGCCCGCTGCCTTTTATACCATTTCTCAACCCATATGCCCACCTTATTACATTTCTGTTGGTTTCCTAAGTTCCCGGTTCACTGACACAAATCCGCAAACACGAAACTACACAAGACCACAAACATACCCGTGCACATTTCTGCACCTGACCTGTTTGTGGTTAGACTCAGGCCTGTTTGTTTATCAGCCTGGCTACTTCTAACTTGTGTGGGCTTCCTGTCGGCGCCTGCTGTAACTTCTGCTTTTCTGCACAGTACTACAGTTACTTGCATTGATAAAATACAGTCTTTATTTCCTATAAATTCTTCATACCTAGAGACTTTAAACTCCCTTAATACTTTCCTAGCTATACTATTCACCTATTATAACATTTTCTCCTTTACTCTATATATTATGCTAGCATAGGCACATATTAGTCTTTCTTCTTTGCAAAAGAGGAAGTTCCTTTTAAACAGGCATATAGCTTGCGGTTTGCTTAAGATATTACAAATTTTACTGTTTAGCTAGCTGCTTGCCTAGCTGCTAGCTGGTTCCTCTTCTTGCTCAGGCAGAACCACACACAAAGCATTCCAAAAGCATTTCTGTTTGCCTTATTGATCCTACGTTTCTCTTATGCTTAAGCCATGTATATATTAATAGATATAGATATGGATTTTACTGTTTTGGCCCGTTGCCACAGCCTCAGATTGTAGTCATGCTTGGCTGCTGAAGCTGGGTGTATGGGGGAGAAGGTGCTGAAAACTACCTTATTTGCTTGCAAGGAAGATGACTCATCTCCTAAAAGTTCTAATTTGTATGGAAATGTAAAATCTCATCCCTCTCCCGTTTATGGGGGAAAAAACTAATTTTGTAAAACTATGCAAAATATACACATTTATTGGGGATTTTGTGGATTCCCTAATAAATCAATTGCTTTCACTCCTAGGAATCAATTGCTTTGGTCTTTATTTTGAATAAAAATAATATAATTGATTGGGCGTGCCTGTGCCCTTTATAAAGTTTATATCTCCAGTACTTGGCATTACATTTTATGGCACACATAGCCAGGCCTGACAAAGTAATATTTGTCAGATCTTGCCTCATAACAAATGAGTTTGACTCCTCCAAATGAGTCCACCCTCCAAAGCAGCCATTTCCTCCAGGGGAACTATCTCTGTAGTCTGGAGATCAGTTATAATTTCATCATTTAGTTAGATGGAACTCCAAACAAAACATAGGGAAAAGAAAAAAATGTATCAGCTTCAGAGATGAATGGCCTGATGTGTCATTTTTAAATCATGGACATATCCTTGTATAAAGCTGAATGAAAGAGGGGGATGAATGAGCTCACTTGTATTTGGGTTGAATCCAAACTCTGGGGTCTAAAAGTGATCTTCTCCTGAGGAAGGAAGTCTTTCCCTGATGAAAAGTGTTCATCTGCTTATCAAAGCACTGCTAAAACATGATGTGACTGTTTAGGGAATTTTGAGAGACTTTTATCAACTATTTTAAGGAAGTCAATGAAGTGATCCTGTCCAGTTAATAAGGTACCAGACTGAGGGTGTTAAACCAAACCCAAAGGAAAAGATTAGATGAAAAACCCTTTTAAATATATATCTGAAATGAACTACTGAAGGGTGACGCATTGTGAGCCATTAAAGAACCTAGGTACTGGAAACAGTGACTCATAGATAAAAATGTGCTGAGAACAAAATCTTTAGATGTTTAAATACATCACCTTCTCTTAGTGATAAAATATGTTTAGATCAATATCCAGGACGTCAGCATATAATAAATGTTAGAAAGAACTATTGAGCTGGTTAGAAAGAAACACACAAATCAAAGCCTTTTAAGGTCTTTGAGTGACAAAGTTCTGAATGTGTAGTTAGAGATTCAATAAGCCTTTGATATAGTCTAACTTTCCTTGCTCTGCTCATGGCCTCTTTTCACAGGAGAGCAGTTTTCCAAACACCATGCTATCTAAGAATCAAATTAAGTACAGTGCTGGTTTGTACATTCTGTACACACAGCAGGTCATGGGACTTAATTCTGAGTTCATGAAACATGCACATATGTTCAGATATTGCTGTAGAATGTTTAGAGTGAAAGAAGCCCACATGGATGCATTTATATGAAAGTAACCTTTTTCATTAGCATCTCTCCTTTCGTGTGGCAGATGGATTACATGGTCAAAGGGTTGGATCCAGTATAAAACTTCTGCTTGTGCTAGAGCTGGTGTGCAAGTGCAAATGCAAGAAAAGACAGTAATAGCCATTTGTGCTAAATCAAACTGCTATTATTTCCCTTGTGTTTTTTTTTCTTGTCTACTATATAATGCGGAAAGTGCTAGGATTGCATATGACCTTGTTCAGATGGAACACATGATGCCTGTTTATGTTTCCATTTGTTTCATTTATGGATCCAAGCCTATGTGTGCACAAATATATGTCTGTAAGTCTTGGGTCACACTCTTAACTATTCTGTGTACATATGGAAGTGCACTAAAGCTGAAGCTATACAGGGCTGCACCATGTGCAGTTGCTGGAACTATTGGATCCCAAACTGCATTACAATAGTTCATGTGTACCTTTATGTATGCATGGTAAGGGGAAAATATATCAGATGGTATTGACTTTTGCTTATCTATTCAAAGGCAGGCAAGGGAGGGAAGGAAGGAAGCTGGCTATTCCTTCAGTTTCGTGGGGAGAGGGAAGGAGAGAAATGAACATAAGATTCTCTTCAGACACATATAAAATATAGTTTCAGTTGAGTAGCCACATTGACCTGCAGTAGAAGTGCAAGATTTGAGTCCAGTTGCCCCTTCAAAGGAAGCTTTGAAATCTTTTTGGACTCTTAAGGTGCTACTAGAAATGAATTTTGCTCATATAAAATATAGAGGCAGGGCTTCACATAGCCCTGTGAGAAGAAAGGCCTGTTTTATGAACCTGAACATACTGAGTTATCAGAACCAAAGTTTTTGATACCCCTTGCAAAAGAGAATTTCTGCTTCTTACATGCCCAGTTTCCCAGAAATTAGTTTCTGAGCTGGCATGCCAAAATCACACAACCAAGCATAAATGATCCATAATGAAAACCTCAGTGATAATGTTTAAAAATGAGATGGCACTGTTTGGAGAAGTAAAGACCCAAATATGGAATAGGGTCCTATACCTGCACCCTCACATTTCAGAGCTATTTGACTTATCTGAATCCATAGGCCACTGCAGAATGCTGTTAAAAGTATTTGTTACACTTAGCTGAGTGGACCACACTGTTGCAGGTACTTTTTAGAATTCTGAGAACAAGAGCAACCCCACACACAGCAGATTAGATTTATTAAGCACAACAGCACATTATATTACCTACTAGCAACAGTGAATATTCAAGCAGAAACATACAAAATACATTATATTGCCTCACATATGGGAATTTTAGGGTAACAACCAAAGCTACAGGGTGGGTAACTGTCACAGAGGCCGTTTTCCCACTCACGTTTTACTGGCGCCACGACCATCCTGACGCCGGCGAATCTGCCTGGATTTCGCATCAGAAGCTCCGGCGCTCCCAGAAGCGCCGGCTACTTCCGTCGCTAAGCCAGCGCAAACGGAAATCGCAAAGATGCAGGAAAACGTTTGCGCTGGCTTAGCGACGGAAAGCGCCGGCGCTTCTGGGAGCGCCGGCGCTTCTGTTGCGAAATCCAGGCAGATTCGCCGGCGTCAGGATGGTCGTGGCGCCAGTAAAACGTGAGTGGGAAAACGGCCAGAATTAGGGTTGGACTGAGCCTCAGTCCTCTGCTAAATCTGTTACTTTAATTTCTATAGTAAATTAGCTTTGATAGTTGAATCTTTGGTTCTGTTTCTGTTTCCAAGGAGGAAGCAGAACTCTGCTGGTATTGTGGCCTTCTGGTACTGATAACCCTGTACATGATTTTTGCTGTGTCTTCACCCCAGAGTCGGAAATGACTGGTGCTTCCACAGGGGACTACCATTACCTTTTATACATCCCAAGAGTTAGTGGACCAATGCCAGAGGTTAATTACATAGAGTATCAGAACCTAGCTTCCTTGAGTCACCCTAGCTTTCCCTGACTTTCCTTGACTTTCGTGACCTCCAGAGACAGAAGGAATGGGCAGTTTTGTTGTGAACATCAGAGATGTATGCCATATGCTTGTCACAGAGTTGATTGACACTAGGGGTGTGCAAAAAAAATTGAAATTAATCGGATTTGGAAATATACGGGGCCAAAATATTCGGAATTCCATATATTTCCAAATACCGGTATTCAGAATAGCCGTATAACTGGAGATATACAGCTATTTCCGAATATACGGCCCCATTATACCCTAAGGGCCATTGAAATCAATGGCAAAATAGGGTATATTGGAAGCCGCCTGGAGGGGAGGAGGTTTGAAGGAGAGCCCCCAAATTTGCATGGAACCTGCAGGGGACACTCCCCTATGAACCCCCCAAGTCTCAAAAAGATTGGGCCAGGGGTTCCCATTCCAGGGGCATCCAAAGAGAGTGCCCTATCCCACCATTATACCCTATGGTCCATTGAACTCAATGGCAACATAGGGCATAATCAGAGGCTACTGGGGGGCAGGGGGTTTGAGGGAGAGCCCCCAAAACTGCATGGAACCCGCAGAGGACTCTCCCCTACAAAACCTCCACGTCCCAAAAAGATTGGGCCAGGGGGTCCCTGTCTTTGGGCTCCCCAAAAGGCCCATTGCCACCAATGCTGGAGAAAGCCCAATTAGCCACTTCCTCCACTATAATTGCTGTGAGAAAAGGACGGTTTGAGGGAGAGGCCCCAAAACTGTAGGGCAGCTTCAGAGGACTCCCCCATATGCAACCCCCTGGCCCAAAAAGACTGCACCCATCTGTGGGCACCACAAAAGGAACACTGTTCCCAATGGTGAGAAAAAACCAATTAGCGCCACTTCCCCCACTGTAATTATCATGGGAAAAGTGGCTCTGGGGAGCAGGGGGTTTTGAGGAGAGCCCCCCAAACCACTGTGCAGCTTCAGGGCACTGATCCACACAAAACCCAGAAGGCCAAAAATAAATTGGACCAGGGGGTCCAATTCCTGGGGCACCCAAAGCCAAACCTAACTTCACACCAGAGAATCTGTATAGGACCCAAATGCACTACATCCATCTATCTACTCTATGAACCCTGCTGGCCTGGAACCTATATAAACCCAGTTGCCAACATCACTGCCACACAAAACACAACCTGCTCAAGGTCTGCTCTGTAGACCTGGCTGCAACAAACCCAGATGCCAGCTCCCCAGCCCTGCCCCCAAACAACGCAGGGAGAGCTGGCCAAGCACAACAGACATGATGGTTCTGGGTCTCTCACCCAGATGCCAGCTTCCCTGCCACAGAACGCACAATCTAGATGCCAGCTCTCCAGCCCTGCCCCAAACAACATGGGGAGAGCTGGCCAGTCACAACAAACATGCTGGTTCTGGGTCTCTCACTCAGATGCCAACTTCCCTGCCACAGAACACGCAATCTACAGATGCCAGCTCTCCAGCCCTGCCCCAAACAACACAACTGTCAAATGAGAAAAGCGGTGGACCACACTGGGTTATCCTGGCTGGGCCTGTGGGTGCTGTAAGTTACAGTTGGGGGCTGCAATGGCCCTTTCAGTATCTGACACAAAGCAAGAAGCATTTAGACTTACCTTGAGTGATGGACGGTTGGCTGGTCAAGGCTCTTTTGCGTTACCCAGGGTGCACCACGAGGAGGCGAGCCAGAGTTGCACCCCAAATGAGGAAGATCACTGGGAGGGCCTCAGATTGTGTGAGAGGAAGGGAACCATTCCTTGTCTTTCAGCTCAGCAGCAACACATCAGCTATCACTGTCCCATTAGAGAAACCTCAGCATTGGTATGGCTG
Source organism: Heteronotia binoei (assembly GCF_032191835.1). Taxonomy (NCBI): domain Eukaryota; kingdom Metazoa; phylum Chordata; class Lepidosauria; order Squamata; family Gekkonidae; genus Heteronotia; species Heteronotia binoei. The sequence continues at coordinate 126,914,438 of NC_083226.1, read as the reverse complement.
CTGGCTGCCTGTCATCATCACTGGCACCTCCCTCTTTCTTCCTCCTGCCCCTGAAAAAAAAAACCTAGGTTATCCTGGCTGGGCCTGTGGGTGCTGTCAGTTACAGTTTGGGGCTGCAATGGCCCTTTCAGTATTATTAGGCATGTGTGGATTGGGATTGGGGAAATTTGGATTGCTTTGCAGAGTTTAAATCAGCATTCACTTTTGGTTTGGGGATGGGTGAGGGGTGGGGGGATGCACTGCCAATCAATTTGTGAGTGAGTTTTTAGGCTGTCTTTGGACTCTAGTCTATGTTTAGTGGGAGAGCGTTTTACAACCACCTTCCAAGTGCGGACCAAGAGAGGATGCAGGCACAAGTAGATGCTCACTTCATTCACTCTCAAAGTCTATGTTCAGGGAGCCGAACAGAGGCAAGTTGACCTTCAGGAAGACAAACTGCTCAACTGTCCAAGGTTGCAGGTGATAGCGATGTGGGCAGACAATGTCGCCCATATGTGAAAAGACATACTCGTTCTGCACGCTCATCGGTGGGCATGAGAGAAACGCCTAGGCCATGGAGGAGAGGGCCAGCCAGACGCCCTCCTTCGCTACCCAGTAGTCCAAAGGAGATGTTTCCTGTGACTATCTTTCCTCCAAAAGATAGTCTCTCAGCATTGCAGCACCCGTCTCCACTCTCAGGGGCCTACCGCTCCCAGAGGGGCCAAGGAGCCGCCCAATGAGTGTCATCTCAGCACTCTTCTTGGTGTGAATCTGGTGGGAAACACTGCCTAGCTGGGGAGGTTGGGGAAGAGCAGCAGTGGAAGTGGCAGATGAGCTGCTTTCACTCCCCTCCTCCTCAGCTACCAGCATTAGGCCCACTCTGACTCTGCAGCGCTCGACCTTCTAGGAGAGCAAGTCTCGCCATTAATCAAGCTCGTTGGCCTGCTCAGCGATCATGCCCTTAAGGTGCAGGTCTAACATGGTCGCCATCATGTAGACTTTATCCTGGGTGAAAGTCTGAAAGCGGGTCTCAAGCCCTTCCTGCAGCCTAACAACCAGGGCACGCACCACTGGAAGAACGTCTGCACGGCCTTGAGGTTGCACTAAAAATTAGGCCAGGTCCTCACGGGCCACGTGGACGGGGACGCCCAGTGCGATGCTCCCTGTATCAGATGAGAGCATTTCTGTGTGGGTCTTGAAGGGCCCAAGAACCTTCAGAGTCTGAGAAATGACCACCCAATCCTCTTCAGTGAGACAGTTCTCATCCCGAAAGACCCTCATCTCAGAGACAAAGGCATCCAGGGCTGCTCTCTGCTCCACCATGCACTCCAGCATGGCACAGGTGGAGTTCCAGCATGTGCTGACGTCACTGATCAGGCGGTGCCCTGACACGCCTGTCAGTGTCTGTTTCTCACGCAGCAGATAGAAGTCCGTATTGCTGCGTGAGAAGTGACCCGCGATGTGCTGACACTTCTGGAGCAGAAGTCAGTACTCATGGGTCGCAGCTAGATACCGACGATTTTGGCTGGTCCAATGCGTCCTTAACCACGAGGTGGAGAATGCAAGGAAGGCATTTTAGGTCCTGATGCTGGACAGCCGCCTGGATGTTGGAGCCACCATCAGTCACCATGAAGCCTGTGGCAATGTCCCTGCCTATCCAGCCCTCTAACTGCCCTGAGAGGATGGCTCCTAGAGTGTCGCGTGTGTGGTGCGTCGACTGCTTCGGCGTGCAGCAAGACCCAGCAATAGCCAGCCTGGTGGCCCTGATCTTGCCTACTCCTACTGCCACCCCCACCCTGCAGCTCACTGGGTTGCCACCAATGTGCAGTCAGGGAGAGATACCTCTTGAACACATGTTGGGAGCTCCACATATCTGAGGTGAAATGAACAGTCCCCTCAGCAGCATGGGACAAATGCTCCTTCACCACAGATCTGGTCATCCTGAAAACAGATGGCACAATGGTCCTGTTAATGGTGGTTCTAGCAGGAACTTGTAACAGAGCACCAGATACTCGAGCAACCCTAGCACCCCAGGATTCTTGACCACTGAAAATGGAATCCCATGAGCAACTGACATGGCAAAGGTTCCAGGCGATCACCCTCCTGCCGTACCTGATTCCCCCTCTTGGCACACAGGTGCCACCCCCAACAAACATCTCAGGCAGAGATTGCTGGCATCCCTGCCCTGTCGCAGAACTCTTCTGGAGAGTGTCACGGTGGAACAGACCGCCTGACTGGGTGGTGTTGGTCGCTTGGGCACCCCAGCACCAGCCTGCTTCTCCCCCTTAAGAAGCACCTGGTGGTGCTTCTGCAGGTGGTTCTACATCCCCCCCCCGGAGTCAGGTGGGCAGGGTCCCACCCATGACTGATCTGGGCCTCCTGTGAGGTGCTCAGGGCAGGCACATCGTGTCTTGGGGTGGCAAGAGGGGCTGGCCACCGGGAGGAAGTAGGCGGAGATGGAGGCACCTTGTGTGTCTCCATTTCTTCCCCTCCACCCCACGTGGCCTCCCCTCCTGGCCATCCCCTGAAGGACTGCTGTTGCCTGAAGGAACCAAAGAAGGGGGCTGGTCCTCAACCAGCTTCTCCTCCAGCTCCTGCACAACACTCTGAACCTTCCTTGGGGTGGTTGTTTTGGGCAGAAAACTGTCCCCAAAGCTCATCTCCAAGGAGGGCTGCTCTTGCTGCCCCTCCTTCGGCTGTTGAGGCTGAGCGACATCAGCTGGAGGAGAGACTGCCCAAGCAGCAGACCCCTGCTCAGTGCCAGAACCTAATGGCACATCTGCTGGGGGCGCCCCAGCAGCAGCCTTGATGAAGGGCCCAAGGCAAGTTTTCTTCATCACACTCCAGCCAGAGGTCGGAGTGCTGGAAGGCGGCTATGGAGTGGCCCTACGCACAGGTTGGGGGGGGGGACTGGGTCCTCCCCCTCTCCCCCACCCCTCTAGTCTTCTCCTTGGCCTTGCCCCCAGGGTCCCTCTTCTGCTGCCTGTCACTCATGTCACCCTTGGCCAGTCTCACACAACCTGAACTGAGAGTGGGGCTTTTTACAAACCTAACTCACTACACTGTATCTTGAACCAACAGGTGCCCTGACTTCTTTTTAAAAACCCTCCCACCAAAACGTGTTTGTTTTTTTTTTTGTTGTTAACCTGTCCTTCTTTGGGTTGGGGTAGTTGTAGGCTGTAGGAGTTGTAGGAGACTAGGTGATCCTGCCTCTACCCAGCTACAGTTTTTAAAAGGCTACCTTGAGATGAAGGCAATCCTTGTTATATCCTCCTAGTTAAACTTCTCCTAACTAGATCCTGGGACAAACCAGATTTCCTTGCAAACTAGAAATCAGGTGTCCCCTATAACTAGAGAGAAGCTGTGATTTACCCTATGGAAATCTAAGGATGCACTAGCTTTCAGTGGCTGAAAGCAAGATGCACTACAACCCTAGTCTCCTTAAAAGGGAGCCTGATGTGGCCTAGTAGTCACACTGCCTTTTATGAGAAACCTAAAATCTTTTTAAATTGCCCCTATCTGGCCTAGCTGAATTTTGAAAGAAGATAAAGCCCTAAACTGGATTAATTTTTTAAAAAAATTTCAAAAAACACTCTTATTAGTGGGACAGCCTGTTTAGTGGCCCTAGGCAAATCGAAAGCACCCTTAGACTCCAAAAATTGCTCTATAAAAACATGAAAGTGACCCACCCCACACAACCCACACACCAACCCCCTCACACCAACCAGAGGTAATTAAAAACAAACAAAACATGACAGAAAGAAACTTAACTTTTAACCCCCCCCCCCAAAAAAAAAAAAACAGAACCAGGTAAAGGGACAACAAGACAGGATGCAAAATCAACAACAGATCCAAACAAATCCAACTGAGAAAAGGCCAACAAACTCAATTGTTAAAAAACTCAACTTTTACCAATAAAAAACCTCAGGCCAAATCAGTCAACACCCCCCCCCCCCCAAAAAAAAAATCAGAACCAGGAAAAGAGACAACAGGACAGGATGCAAAACCAACAACAACAGATCCAAACAAATCCAACTGAGAAAAGGCCAACAAACTTAACTGTTAAAAAATTGAACTTTATGCCTAACAGTCCCCCGCACCCAAGAACCAGAACCAGAAGAGAAAAGGAACAACAGCAGCACAACACAACAGCAACAAATCAAACACAGAATCCTTTTAAAACAGTAAAAAAACTTGACTTTTAAAAATACAGGAACTTAACCAACCCCTCCCCCCAAAAAAACCTTCACCCTAACCCCAAGAAATCCAAGTCACCCAAATCAGGAAAAGTAAAAGAACACTGCACTTTTAAAAGTCCTCTCACTAAAGTAAGATCTAGGCAAATTGGCAACCCCCTACCCCAGGCCCCCACCCCCAGCAGAACCCCCTAACCCCAAATAAGCTACCCACCCACCCAAATCTGGATAAGTAAAGGGACTCTGAGTCTTAAAAAGTCCTTTTACTTTTATCCTAACTAAAATAAAAACAAGAACCCTAAGACTATCTTACCTTAGATGTCTTTTCCATGCAGGTCAGCAAGGCTGAGAGAGAGCAGCAGCAGCTGAGGCCAAGGGCCAGCGCAGCACAACCTCTCTCACACACCAACACAGCAGCAATGGAATGGAGTCCAACCAGGCAGACTTCATAAAAAGGTTCTCTGGCTCTACACAGAGCAGTTTCAAAAAATACCACTGCTCTGTGATTGGCCAGAGAACAGTATTTACTTGGATACCCAAGTAAACAAAAGAACAACAATGTTCCTGATGGCTGGGGGATTAGCCCAGCCATCAGCTACACAACAGCCCTGCAAAGCATACATTTGGATTGACTGCTGGGGCTTCTCTCCCCCTCCACTTCCCTCCCTGATCCCAGGGAGGCTATGGGGGAGGTGGGAAAAGGCTTCCAAAGGTGGGAAAGGAGGCATGCAGCTCCCCTGAGGCTGCAGAAGCTCCTTTCCCACCTTTTACATTGAGTTCCGAATCAATATTCGGAAGTATATGGGGAGCCCCATATAATGCCTTCCAATTGGATTCAGAAGTATACGGCCGACCACACACCACGAGTTGGCGGAGTTCCACTCCACAGCCTCCACTACCCTACAGGTACTGAACTTGCCCCTCGCCACCCCCGATAAGATCAAAATGGCGGTCCTCATTGAAGGGAACCTCTGCCAAATGGAGGTGGACTCAGGTTCCTCCATTTCCATTATAGCAGAGGAGACCCTGAGGAAACTGTGCCCTCGCCAGCGGCTTCAATTAAGGCCGGCGGACTTCATACTCCGAGACTTCCAGAAGAACCCGGTGCAAATCGTGGGGTGGGCCCGGGTGCAAGTCGAGTGGGGGTCCTTCTACGGCCCGCTGGACATCCTGGTGGTAAAGCGCCAGCTTACCACCCTGCTAGGACTGGCGTGGTTCAAGCCCCTGGGGATCCGCTTGGAGGGGGTGGGACAAACCCTAACACCCAGGGGGTTCGGGGAGATTTGCCAAGAGTTCCCCGATGTATTTGACGGCTCCTCATGGGGCGCAAACTTATCACGAGGCTCGACAGGCTGCACCCTGACCGAGCCTCAGACATCCGAAGGTCCCCGGAGATCCGAAAGGCAACCCGTGGGTTCTTCGTGGGGGACCCCGTGTTCGCACGAAACTATGCCCATGGACCCATGTGGGTGGCGGGTCGGGTGCGGCAGGTAATTGGGACCCACCATTACGAGGTAGCCACGGAGGGGGGCCAGACCCTTCGGCGGCACATCAATCAACTGCGTCGCCGCACCTTACCGGAAGTGCCAACCGACGTGGAGGAGGCATCCCCCGGAGGAGAGCCCGCGATGGGTTGGCCGGAGACCATCGCGCCAGCACCGACCCTGCTCACTCATGAACACTCAGGACCGGCGGAGCCCGAGCAACCCCCAGAGGTCGACCTACGGCCCGCAGCATCGCTCTCCGAGGAGGCTCCCGCCGCCGAAACAGCGCCTACACCACAAGCCGCCCCCAGACGATCAACCCGGGAGTGCCGGCCGCCCGCCTACCTAAGGGACTATGTACAAAGACTAGGGGAGGGGAGGGGTGTAGTGTATCGCTAGGAAGCCATTACGATATAACGCAAGGACGATAGACCAAGCAAACGCGGCCATGTGCAGAGGTGACTGGGCTGCCCCCAGGTGACTCCGCACAGGGCGCGAAACACCCCGCCCATCACAGGCTGTGGCGGGAAGTTTAACTGGCCAGGATTGGGCTGGCCAGCCAGGGAGGTTGTTCCGGGATATTGTATATAAGCGGGGCCCGGCCCGCGTGTTCCCTCTCTTGTAACGTGCCTCCATTAAAGCATGTTGCCCTACCAACGTCTCCTGTCTCAGTACATTACACCATTATTCCTTATAGAGACCAATTCCCATAGGGTACAATGGATAATTGATCTGAGGGTATCTGGGGCTCTGGAGGGCTGTTTTTTGAGGTAAAGGCACCAAATTTGCAGCATAGCATCTGGAACCTCTCCTCAAAACACCCTCCAAGTTTAAAAAAGATTGGACCAGGGGGTGCAATTCTTTGTGCCCCAAAAGAAGATGCCCCTATTCTTCATTATTTCCAATGGAGGGGAGGCATTTAAAAGGTGTGCAGTCCCTTTAAATGTGATGGCCAGAACTCCCTTTGGAGTTCAGTTGTACTTGTCACAATATTGCTCCTGGCTCCACCCCCAGAGTCCCCAGACATTTCTTGAATTGGACTTGGTAAGCCAGGAGACTTTGGGGGTGAAGCAGGAGCAAGGTTGTGACAAGCACAATTGGACTTTGAAGGGAGTTCTGGTCATCATATTTAATGGGATTGTGCACCTTTTAAATGCCGTCCCTCCATTGGAAATAATAGCGGATTGGAGCACCTTCTTTTGAGGCCCATAGGATTGGACCCCGTGGTCTAATCTTTTTGAAACTTGGGGGGGGGGGGATTGAGGTGAGGCACCAGATGTGATACTGAAAATTCAATGCCTCTCCTTCAAAAAACAGCACCCGCAGAGCTCCAGATACCTACAGCTCAATTCTCCATTATACCCTATGAGGATTGGTCTCCATAGGGCATAATGCAATGCTCAGCAGGTATCCTGCCCTGCTTTCTGATAATCCTGAAGCTGGGATAGAGCCTCCAAAGCAGAGGATTCACTGTCACCAACTGAGAATTCACAACCCTAGTTTTAACAGCAATCTTATGTTTCAAATCGTGTGTGCATTGGGGGGTGGGGGGAGACTGCAGTTTGGGCCTGAGTGCTTAGAAGCCATGAAAGTGATTTTTGAATCAAACTACAGTAGTCACAACATTCAGTAATCTGCTTGGCACAGATTCCCCCATAGCATTTGCACAGGTGGAAGGATATGCACTCACATTCCCCGCCCCCATCAGGCTGGAATGCCCCCTCCGCCTAGAAAATCTTGTTCCTGAGCAATAAGGCACACCAGGGAACAGGATTTTAGACTTCTGTTAGGAGAGAGGGGGAAGGCAAGAGAGTTACATTCAGTGACCACAGATCTTTCTGACTTCAGAAATACTCTAGCAGATCAAAGCCCTTTTTTTTCTCTCTCTCTGACCTTTTTAAAAAATGCTGTTATTGTTGCTGTTAACATTATTGTTAACCTTTAACCCACTAGAATACTCTTCTTACATTTTGTTTATAAAGCCCTGACCTGTCCCACTATCTCATTGTTCATCTACCACAGATGTTTAACAGCATCTCAATAATATTAGCATTAAATAACTTAGTATTTTGTAGCACAAACAGCAAATGTACCTGCATTTTTCCCCAAACACATAAGCATTATGAGTAACTGGTGATTTGTCTTTCTGTTTCCAAGTCCAACACAAGCATTCCTTTTAAGGACTCTTACTAGCACATGACTGCAAAACACTGTTTTATTATTACAGTAAATTATCAGTACCCAACAAGTAAACAAAAATACATATATAATAAATATTTCCTGCAGAGTAAATTGTTCACATTTATTAGCTCCACAACATTTATGACCATATCATAACTTTTACCTGGCCTGCCTGTTTTCGTATCTTTTTTTACCCAAGATACAAATGAGATTTCTCAGATGGGTGTCATGTTCTCAAACAGAAAATATACAGCATTAATACATTGTCAGAATGTGCTGTCTGCCCAGTTTTATGGTGCACAAATTACAGTTTATGAAAGGCAAGCAGGTATGAAATCTATGGTATGACAATATTAGTATAATGTGTATGAAAGCTGTTGTCAGCACAGAAAACACTGTCCCCAAATGGGTGCAGTCAGTAAACTATCAGGTTATATATAGCAGACGCATAAAATTACCTTATGTCCACTTAGAAGCCAAGCCAAAATGTTGTAGTTATATCAAAGGGCAATAAATTATCATAAAACAGCTATACCTTATTTTAATGAGTTTACTATTTCAAGTTAGCTGGGCAGTGTTCACATCACCCATGTGCTGCTTCTGCCTGAGGCAAACAGTAAGCTTTTATTTATAATTTGAATTCAGTGCACTAAATGTCAGGATGACATTTTAATGGGAGCTTTGATCTCATGGGTTGTTATCTGAAGTCTTTTGCACTTAGTAGGAGAGTTTCCAGACACATTACTAAGGATGAGATCAATGTTGTGTTATTCTTGGTTTCCTTTCCTCTTCTTTTTAGACAAGCCTATAGCAGAAAGAGGGGGAAATTGTACGATCTGATTGAGGCTGGGAAATTATTAAATTCTGAAAACTACATAAAATATTTTTAGGCATATTTCCTTCTCCAATTGTGATCAGGTTTGGAACTCGTGGTTCAGAATCTAGATGAAATAAATTGGTTCGCTAAAATTATCTTCAGAAATGAGACTGGGGAACGTTGTTGTTAATGGAAAATATTGCTGACCATGCTGATCCATTCCTCAGTAATCTCACAGCTGGATTACAGTATTTTTTGTTGTTCAGTCACACAGTCAAGTCCGACTCTTTGCAACCCCATGGACCAAATCATGCCAGGCCCTCCTGTCCTCCACCACCCTCTAAAGTCTGCTCAAAATCATGTTGGTTATATATCAGTAACACTGTCCAGCCATCACATCTTTTGCCATCCCCTTCTTCTTTTGCCTTCTGTCTTTCCCAGCATCAAGGTTTTCTCCAGTGAGTGCTTCCTTCTCATTTGGTGGCCAAAGTATTTGAGCTTCAGCTTCAGCATCTGACCATCCAGGAAACAGTCAGGGTTGAGTTCCTTTAGGATTGACTGATTTGATCTTCTTGCAGTCCAGGGGACTCTCTTCAGCACCACAATTCTAAAGTATCTATTCTTCTTGTGTTTTAACAATTTATTAATAACCTATGGTTACAATATTTAATTGTCTCTTTTCTATACTAACCCATATGATATTTCAGCCCCCCCTCCCTCCAGTATTTGACTTCCCCGAAGTTATAAATTTAAATTCAATAATAAAGGTACTGCTAACCAATCAAAGTTCAATATTTTTCTTCTCTCATTAATACTAAAAAATTATCCAATGTCTTTTTACATTCCACTCTTTCTCCATATATCCTTTAAATTTCTTCCACTCCTTTTTGAATATGTCTAAATCATAGTCTCTCTTAAAGTTTTAGTTAATTTGTCCATCTCACTCCACGATAAAGCTTTCACAATCCAATCCCATTTCTCTGGTATTTTTCTCTGTTTCCACAGCTGTGCATACAATGTCCTAGCAGCTGAGAGCAAATACCAAATTAAAGTCCTGTCTTCCTTTGGAAATTTTTCTAATTGTAATCCAAGCAAAAAAGTCTCTGCAGTCTTCTTAAAGTCATAACCCAAAATTTTGGAGATTTCTTGTTGTATCATCTTCCAAAATTCTTTTGCTTTTTCACAAGTCCACCACATGTGAAAAAAGAAACCTTCGTGTTTTCTACATTTCCAACATCTATCCGACATCTTCTTACTCATCCTAGCCAGCTTTTTCGGAGTCATATACCACCTATACATCATCTTAAAACAGTTCTCTTTAATACTCTGACAAGTTGAGATCTTCATCGAGTTCTTCCAAAGGTGCTCCCACGTATCCATTTGTATTTCTCTATTCACATTGATTGCCCATTTGAGACTTTACTACTTCTTCTTCTGTAGACCATTTTAATAATAATTTATATACTTTCGATATTAATTTTTCATTATCTTCAAGCAGGACCCTTTCCAGTTCTGTTTGCTCACGTCTAATTCCATCCAATTTAATATCGTTTTCCATCAAGCTTTTGATTTGTTGCATTTGAAACCAGTCGTACTTATTGTTTAACTCTTCTGCAGATTTTAATTCAATTTTGCTTCCTTGAATCTTGAGCAGTTGATTATATGACATCGCTCTTTCTTCATCAGATTCAGCTGTTATTTTTATTACTTCTGCTGGCACTATCCAGAGCAGTTTTCTCTCGTCACCATATTTCTTATATTTTATCCAAGTGTTTAATAAACTATTTCTGATATAATGGTGAGAGAAAAAAACATCCATCTTATTCTTCCCATAACACAAATACGCATGCCAGCCGAATTTATTCCCATGAGCTTCTAACCATAGAGGTTTTTTATCTAACAGCATTATCCAATCTTTGATCCATGTCAAACAAACCGCATCATGATACAATCTTAAATCCGGGAGCTGAAAACCACCTCTCTCTTTGGCATCTATTAAAATCTTCATCTTAATCCTTGGTTTCTTTCCGGCCCATACAAAATCAGAAATCTTCCTTTGCCATTTATTAAATTGTTTGGTATCCTTCACAATCGGGATAGTTTGGAACAAATACATTATTCTTGGCAAAATATTCATCTTAATTGCAGCTATCCTGCCCAATAAGGATAAGTTAAGTCTATTCCATTTCATCAAATCTTTGTCCATCTTACACCATAATTTTTCATAATTATTTTTGAACAAGTCAATATTCTTCATGGTTATCTCTAATCCAAGATATTTAACTTTAGTGGTGACTTCACAACCCGTCACAATTTGCAATTCTTTAATTCTGTTTTGTTGCATATTTTTGCATAAAAATTTTGATTTCTCTTTATTTATATATAGTCCTGCTAACTCTCCATATTCTTTTATCTTAGCTAACAGCAATGGTGACACTTGGATCGGATTCTCTATTATGAACACAATATCATCTGCGAAGGCTTTATATTTATAAGAGAATCCTCTGATTTTTAATCCTTCTATTTCTTTATCATTTTGTATTTGTGTAATAAAATTTCAAGAGTCATTATAAACAACAATGGTGATAACGGACATCCTTGTCTTGTACCTTTGCTTACCTTCAATTCTTTTGTAAAATCTGCATTTATACACAATTTTGCTTGTTGTTCCGTATATATTGCTTTCATCATTTTTATAAAATGTTCCCCTAAATTTATTTTTTCCATTACTGCAAACATAAAGTCCCAACTCAAATTATCAAAGGCTTTTTCTGCATCTACAAAAAATAAGGCCGCTTCCTTTTCTGGATGCTTCTCACAGTATTCCACAACATTAATAACAGCTCTTACATTGTCTCTTATTTGTCTTTTAGGAAGAAATCCGGCTTGGTCTTTTTTTATAAAGTTAATCAAATATTGCTTCAATCGTTCTGCCAAAATTCTTGTATAGATCTTATAGTCATTGTTCAGCAGTCAAATTGGTCTGTAGTTCTTTACATTTGTGACATCTTTGTCTTCTTTAGGGATCAAAGAAGTTACAGCTTCCCTCCAAGTGTTTGGAATTTTTCCTTTTCCTCTTATCGTATTTAACAATTTCATCAGTTTGGGTGTTATCTCATCGTTAAGGGTTTTGTAAAATTTAGATGTAAATCCATCTGGCCCAGGAGCCTTACCTTCTTTCATTGCTTTTATTGCCGCTTCAATTTCAATTTTCTCTATTGGGTCATTTAAAATCTTTTTCATGTACTCAGTCAAAGGTGCCACTTGAATATTCCATAGATACTCTTCCATTTTTTCTTTCCTAATTTTCACACCTTTAAATAAATTTGCATAATATTTAAAAAATTCTCTTTTGATGCCTTCTTGATCTACTATTGCTTTTCCATTTGCCATAATTTTATTAATAGTTTTATTTTCTTTCTTTTTCCTCAATTGCCAGGCCAAATATTTTCCAGGTTTATTCGCACTTTCGAACGATTTCTGTTTCATACTTTTTAAATTCCATTCTAGTTCTTTATTCAGCAAATGTTTGACTTGTGATTGTAATATTGTAATTTCTTTTATTAACTTCTTTTTTTCAGATCCCTTTCTTTTTTATTTATTTCATTTTGTAATGCTACCAACCGTTCTTCTTTGGCCCTCATAAGAACATAAGAACATAAGAGAAGCCATGTTAGATCAGGCCAATGGCCCATCCAGTCCAACATTCTGTGTCACACAGCGGCCAAATATATATATATATATATATATATATACACACACACACACACTGTGGCTAATAGCCACTGATGGACCTCTGCTCCATATTTTTATCTAACCCCTTCTTGAAGGTGGCTATGCTTGTGGACGCCACCACCTTCTGTGGCAGTGAATTCCACATGTTAATCACCCTTTGGGTGAAGAAGTACTTCCTTTTATCCGTTTTAACCTGTCTGCTCAGCAATTTCATCGAATGCCCACGAGTTCTTGTATTGTGAGAAAGGGAGAGAAGTACTTCTTTCTCTACTTTCTCCATCCCATGCATTATCTTGTAAACTTCTATCATGTCACCCCTCAGTCGACGTTTCTCCAAGCTAAAGAGCCCTAAGCGTTTCAACCTTTCTTCATAGGGAAGGTGTTCCAGCCCTTTAATCATTTTAGTTGCCCTTTTCTGAACTTTCTCCAATGCTATAATATCCTTTTTGAGGTGCGGCGACCAGAACTGCACACAGTACTCCAAATGAGACCGCACCATCGATTTATACAGAGGCATTATGATACTGGCTGATTTGTTTTCAATTCCCTTCCTAATAATTCCCAGCATGGCGTTGGCCTTTTTTATTGCAAACGCACACTGTCTTGACATTTTCAGTGAATTATCTACCATGACCCCAAGATCTCTCTCTTGGTCTGTCTCTGCCAGTTCACACCCCATCAACTTGTATTTGTAGCTGGGATTCTTGGCCCCAATGTGCATTACTTTGCACTTGGCCACATTGAACCGCATCTGCCACGTTGACGCCCACTCACCCAGCCTCAACAGATCCCTTTGGAGTTCCTCACAATCCTCTCTGGTTCTCACCACCCTGAACAATTTAGTGTCATCCGCAAATTTGGCCACTTCACTGCTCACTCCCAACTCTAAATCATTTATGAACAAGTTAAAGAGGATGGGACCCAGTACCGAGCCCTGCGGCACCCCACTGCTTACCGTCCTCCACTGCGAAGACTGCCCATTTATACTCACTCTCTGCTTCCTATTACTCAGCCAGTTTTTGATCCACAAGAGGACCTGTCCTTTTACTCCATGACTCTCAAGCTTTCTAAGGAGCCTTTGATGAGGAACTTTATCAAAAGCTTTCTGGAAGTCAAGGTAAACAACATCTATCGGGTCTCCTTTGTCCACATGTTTGTTCACCCCCTCAAAGAAATGTAACAGGTTAGTGAGGCAAGATCTTCCCTTGCAGAACCCATGCTGAGTCTTCCTCAATAACCCGTGTTCATCAATGTGCCTACTCATTCTGTCCTTGATAATGGTTTCTACCAACTTTCCCGGTATTGAAGTCAGACTGACTGGCCTGTAATTTCCCGGATCTCCTCTGGAACCCTTTTTAAAGATAGGGGTGACATTTGCTACCTTCCAGTCCTCAGGAACGGAGGCAGATTTCAATGAAAGATTACAGATCTCTGTCAGAAGATCCACAAGTTCAACTTTGAGTTCTTTCAGAACTCTCGGATGTATGCCATCCGGACCCGGTGACTTATTAGTTTTTAATTTGTCTATCAGTTGTAGGACCTCCTCTTTTGTCACCTCAATCTGACTCAGGTCTTTCAACACCCCTTCCAATATTAGTGGTTCTGGGGCGGGCAAACACTTCTCATCTTCCACGGTGAAGACGGAGGCAAAAAATGCGTTCAGCTTCTCAGCCATTTCCCCATCCTCCTTCAGTAATCCTTTTACCCCATGGTCATCCAAGGGCCCCACTGCTTCCCTGGCTGGTTTCCTACTTCTAATATATTTGAAGAAATTTTTATTGTTGGTCTTTATGTTTTTTGCAATATGCTCCTCATAGTCCCTTTTTGCCTGCCTGATCACAGTCTTGCATTTGATTTGCCACTGCCTGTGTTCCCTTTTATTAATCTCACTTGGACTGGTTTTCCACCGCTTAAAGGAGTCCTTCTTACCTTTTACAGCTTCCATTACTTTGTTTGTTAACCATGCTGGCCTCTTCTTATACCTGTTTGTGCCTTTCCTAACTTGTGGTATGTATTTTATCTGAGCTTCTAGGATTATAGTTTTAAATAGTCTCCAAGCTTCCCCAAGGGTTTTGACCGTATTTACCTTTCCTTTCAGTTTCCTCCTCACATGCCTCCTCATCTCAGAGAATTTACCCCTTTTAAAGTTAAATGTGGTTGTGGCGGTCTTTTTGGGCAACTCCCTATTTATACAAATGGTGAAATCAATAACATTATGGTCACTGTTCCCAAGCGGCGCAATCACTTTTACGTCTCTCACCAAGTCTTGGGCATTACTTAGGACCAGATCCAGGATCGCCCCACCCCTGGTAGGTTCTGAGACCATCTGCTCCATAGCACAGTCATTGAGAGCATCAAGAAACTCAATCTCTTTCTCTCGACCAGAACACATATTGACCCAATCAATATCTTATCTTTATTGTTCAATGTGATTAATAGTCCTCTCATTACTGCTTTGTAAGTGTCCCATACTGTTTGAAATTCCATATCCTCAGTTTCATTTATTTGGAAGAAAGCTGCAGTCTCCTTTTCTAAAAATGTCACAATGTCTTTATCTTGTAGCAAGTCTTCATTAATTCGCCATCTTCTTGTTTTCTTTTGCAATTTTGTAGACCAGCATATTGGATTATGGTCTGCACAAACCTTTGGTAGAATCTCTATTTTTTTAGTTATGAGGCCCAAACTCTTGGAACCCCATAACATATCTATTCTAGAGAAAGAGTTATGTCTCGCTGATAAGAAGATATAGTCTCTTACTTTAGGGTTGAATTTTCTCCAGATATCTTCCAGATTTTCTTGTTTGATCAACTCAAAGAAAGAACTTGGTAATTTTCCTTCTTTGTCATTCTTCTTTTGGCTTGATCTGTCAATATTATTTTGTATGGTCCCATTGAAATCACCCATCATCAAAATCTGATCATACGTCTTCTCATCTAATTGCCGATTAATATCTTTGAAAAACTTATCTTTTGCTCCATTTGGGCGCATATAATCCTAGTAACAACGTTTTTTTGGCCTCAATTGTCACTTCTACTGCAATATATCTTCCTTCTTTATCTTTAAATATTAGTTTAGGTTCTAGTTGTTCTTTAATATAAAAGACTACCCCTCTTTTCTTTTGTTCTGCTAGTGAGAAAAATTCCAGCCCCAAATTTCTATTCCACAAAAATTTACAATCTTTTTGTTGTATATGAACTTCCTGTAGACAAATTATGTTACATTTTTGTTTTTTAATCCAATGAAATGTTGTTCTTCTTTTTTGTGGTGAATTAAGTCCATTTATATTCCAAGATAGTAACTTGTACTCCATTATAATGCAGGGCATTATAATGCCCTGAGTCCGCTTGCGGAGAGGGCGGGATATAAATATAAAGTAATAAATAAATAAATAAATAAATAAATAAACTCTATGCATCTCTTGTTCCCTTTTTATTGTAATCCTTTTTCCATGTTGTTCAAAGCCAAGACCTTCAGGTAATATCCATCTATATCTTGTGCCCTCTGCATGCAACTTGTCTGTTAACTTCTTGTATTTCTTCCTGTCATTGATCACTTGTCTTGGTAACTCTTTCATTATTTTGACTTTGCTCCCTTCTATAGTCCAAGCTTTTTGAAAACCTTTGTTTAAGATTTTACCTGCCATATCTTTAGATCTTAGTCTTATGGCAATGTCTCTTGGCAGGCCTTTGTCCTTTGCATATGCTGAGTTGATTCTATAAGCACCATCCAACATACTTCTAAATTTTTCAGGATCTAAGTATTCAGTAATAATATTCACCATATAGCCCATTAAATCCGCCTCCTCCCTTTCAGGTATTCCTCTCAAACGGACTTGTGTTTCCATCAACTTGCAATCATGTATTGTAAGCTTCTCTTGGAGTTTTAACAGAATAGAAGCATATGTATCCACTTTTTCCTCTACCTCTTTAACTCTATCTTTGACCTCATCTTTAAAGCCCTCAATGTCTTTTCTAAGATCTCCAACTTCCTTTTTAAATTCTTTTTTCATTGCCATTTGCATTTTGTCCATTGTTTTTAACATTCTTGATTCCAGAGCATCAAATTGGGATTGCATTTTGTCAAATGAGTGGGCCCTTGCACGGGTTACCCTCCCTTCTGACATAAAAAAGTCACCAAAACTTAAAAAGTTTTCCAATTAAAATTCAACTCCAAGTCCAATAGCTTAGAACATGCTGTTTCAAACAAGACTAATTTTGTTTTTCTCCTAGCTTCCTAGGCTGAGATATTGATTTTTAACAAATTTGACAGTTTTTCTTCCTTTTAAAATGGCAATCGTTCTTTCTTTATGGTTAAACACAGTTCCTAGAGAGGTCCTTCTTGATCTTGGTCTTAATTCCTCCCTAGTTCAGATATCACAGCTTTTGTAATCCTTATAGACTTTGTTTGATTGGTCAGTCACTTTTACTTCCTGGTTCAAGTTGCTCCATTCTCATGTCTAGTATCGCAGCCTTTGAAACTTGTGGGAATGTATAGAAATAGCCTTCGTCACCAGCCACAGCCACAAATATTCAAAACATCTTTCTTTTTTCTCTGAGTTCTTTTGAAGCTATTAAATTAGCAAAGTTCAGTTTTGGCAGGCTGTATCTTCATTCAATTATGCCTTAGTTCAGTCTATTTATAAATTCCAGCAACTTTTAAAACTTGTAGGAGTGTAGGACATCAACAAAGAGAAATCTGCGTCACCCGCCACAGACTGCAGACAGTCAAAACATCTCCCTCTTTTTCCCAATTCTGCTAAAGCCTTTATATTTACAAAGTTCAAACTTGGCAGGCAGTCGTCTTCATGCAATTACGCTTCAGCTCAATCTGTTTATAATCCCCACAACGTTTAGATAAGGTTCAAAGAGTCTCGAAGTAGAAATAGAAATAGATCAAAGGACCTTAAACAGATATTCTTTGGCACTTCGGCTTCCGTTATCTTGCAATTATAAATCAGTCTATAAGTGTCTGGATTCCGACAGGCTTAAGTCAAATTAATGACTCTTTAATCCTCTGCAGATGTATATTAGACATTCCCTTTCTGGCCGGATCTCAAGGTTTGAAAAAGGCAGCTACCCACCTTTCTAAAACCGAAATCAACAGCTAAAGGTGCTTGATGCCATCTTGGATTAATCTTTTACTAAGATTGATAGGCATAGACCGCCCCCCCCCCCAGAAGGGTCTTTCATACCCTGAACAGAGGGAAAAAATCCCCCTTACTAGAGGGCAGCAGCACTGTCTTCCAGCCAAACAGGAAGTCTAAAGCATCTATTCTTCTGTGCTTGGCCTTCCTTATGGTCCAACTCTCACAGTCATACATTGCTACTGGGAATACCATCACCTTGACTTATACAGACTTTTCTTGGCAGAGTGATGACTCTACATTTTACTATTATTTTATTATATCACAGAAAGAGTGAAGTGGCTGAGACAAAGCCGAATGGATGCTCAGCTGTGGATGTGTCTGTCTGATGGAAAGTCCCATGCTGTGAAGAATAATACTGCACTGTAACATGGAATGTAAGATCTATGAATCAAGGTAAGCTGGATGTGGTCAAACAAGAAATGGCAAGACTGAACATCAACATTATGGAAATCAGTGAACTAAAATGGACGGGAATGGGTGAATTTAACTCAGAGGATCACTACATCTATTATTGTGGGCAAGAGTCCCGTAGAAGAAATGGTGTGGCCTTTATAGTTAACAAGAGAGTGAGTAATGAGATACAATCTCAAAAATGACAAAATGATCTCAGTCTGTATCCAAAGCAAACCATTCAACATCACAGTAATCCAAGTCTATGCCCCAACCACTGATGCAGAAGAGACAGAAGTGGACCAGTTCTATCAAGATCTACAACACCTTCTAGAATTAACACCAAAAAAAAAAGTGTCCGCCTCATCATAGGAGACTGGAATGCCAAAAGGAAATCTGTCAGAACTGGCAGAACATCAAACAGAGTCCAAACTTGTTAAAAAGTATAGGCGTTTATTCGAGAACTACAGTGCAGAAGCTACAAGATAACACTGATGCCTATGCCTGGCATCTAGTTACATTTTATGTGGTTAGGACAGCAACAATAAAACCATCTTTCACACGGGGTACAGACAAGTGTCTCATTCTCAGGGATCGTTATCAGAAGGGAGGATGCATTCCCGCTGAGAAGGCCTGTTCGGCCTGGCTTCAAACAGCCATCTGCAGATGTTGACCAGAGGTTATCTGTCACCCTCCAAGGATCACAGGGCGTTTGAAATGCAAAGCATTTGGTGTTAGTTACAGAGGCAAAGCATCATGTGTTAGTGTGGGCCTGCAATATGGAGTCAGGGTGGCTCACAGCATATATGAAAGTTACAAGTTCTGACATACTGCCCCCCCTAAGCTCTTCGCCTTGGGCTTGTGTGGGTACAGCAGGTGGAATTTCTTAAGCAATTGGGGAGCGGCTACATCGCTAGCTTTGACCCACTCGTCACAGCTCGGGGGAAAGTACTTCCACCTGATGAGGTAGTACAGTACCCCTCGCCTGACCACTGAGTCCAGGATCTCCTGCACCTCATGGTGGCTCTGGCCCTTCACTCGAGTAGGAGGTGGCTCTGGAGGGCGAGGGTGCCATGATGTAGCTCCAGGATCTTTGTGAAGAAGGCTGCAATGAAAAACAGGGTGGATCTTACTCAGCAATTTGGGCAATTCCAATTCTACAGTCACTTTGTTAATCACTCTTTTTATTCTGAAGGGCCCTAAGTATTTGTAGGCCAGTTTGCGGCACGCTTGAGGGAGAGGGAGGTTCTTGGTGGATAAAAACACTTGCTCCCCCTCCTTGAATTCCCACTGAGGGGCATGCTTCTTGTCGAAGTGGCGTTTGTACTCTTCTTTGGCCTCGTCCAGATTTTCTTGGATCACTTTCCACCCTTTGCGTATTCCCTCCCACCATTGCTGACAAGAGGTTGGTTCGGGGGATCCTGCCGGTAGGGGGAGGTGTGGAAAGGGTTTCCTTTCATATCCACTCACTATCTGGAAGGGGGAGGTTTTGGTGGAGCTGTGGAGGCTGTTGTTGTACCCATATTCTGCAAAAGCTAACAGTTCCACCCAGTTTGTTTGTTGGTAGTTAATGAAACACCGGAGGTATTGCTCTAGAAGCCCGTTCACCCTCTCCGTCTGTCCGTCTGTTTGGGGGTGATAGGCGGAGCTGAGCCCTTGCTCTATTCCGGTGATTTTGCAAAACTCCCGCCAGAAGTTGGCAACGAACTGAGGCCCGCGGTCACTAATGACCTTGTCTGGGAATGAGTGTAGGCGGACCACGTGGTTAAAGAATAGTTGCGCCAGTTTCTTGGCATTGGGCAATTTTTTGCAGGGGATGAAATGTGCTTGTTTGGAGAATGTGTCTACCACCACCAGGATCACTGTTTTCCCCTGCGAGGGGGGCAGTTCGACTATGAAATCCATTGACACCACCGACCAGGGTCTGGTCGCCGTGGGGAGGGGCACTAGGTGGCCGGGTGGTTCCCCCCCCCCCTTCGTTTTGCCATGATACAGGTCGGGCAGGAACTTATGAACTCCGACACGTCTCTTTTCAAGTGGGGCCACCAGAATTGCGGGGTTAGCAGATTTAGAGTTTTCACATAGCCGAAGTGCCCCGCCAAGCGGCTGGAGTGACACTGTTCGAGCACTTCCTTCCTTAGACTTTTGGGTACGTAAATTTTCCCTTTGTAGAACCAGAGTCCCCCCTCCCCTTTTTCTGTCCCTTCGGGCCGTTCCCTACCCTCCGCTTCCGTCTCGGCCACGAAGCGTTCTCTTTCTTTTAACTCAGGGGCTCCTGTTGCTTCCCAGACCAGGTAGTCGAGGGGGAATGAGGGAGTCTATCACTTCCTCTCTTTGGCTGTCGTGTTGGGGCATTCGCGACAGCGTGTCGGCCAAGAAGTTTTTGGTCCCAGGGATGTGTTTCTGTACAAAGTCGAATTTGGCGAAAAATCCCGCCCACCGTATCTGTTTTGCGGTCAGTTTGCGGCGGCCGGTCAGGGCCTCTAAGTTCTTGTGATCAGTCCAAATTTTGAATGGGACTCATGCCCCTTCTAGCCACGACCGCCATGTTTTTAAGGCAAACGTGACTGCAAACGCTTCCTTGTCCCACACTGACCAGTTTCTCTGTTTGTTTGAGAATTTGTGTGAAATGTAAGCACAGGGTCGGAGCCCCCCTTCATCATCCTTCTGCATTAATATTGCCCCCACCGTGACGTCGGAAGCGTCACATTGCACCACAAAGGGTTTTAGTTCGTTGGGGTGGGCCAGGACTGGTTCCGACGTGAACAGTCGTTTGAGTTCATCGAAGGCGCGCTGGCACTCAGGTGACCAGGTTAGCCGCGCGCCGGGTTTTTTCGCCTCCTCCCCTTTCCCCTTCGTTTTGAGGAGCTCTGTTAGGGGTAACATTACTCTGGCGAACCCCTTAATGAACCCGCGGTAAAAAATTGCGAACCCGAGGAACGATTGGAGCTGCCGTCGGGTTCGGGGAGGTTCCCAATCTAAGACTGCTTGGATTTTCGCAGGGTCCATCGCTAATCCTTCCCCCGACACCAGAAACCCCAGATAGTCTAGTTCCGTTTTGTGGAACTCACATTTCGACAGTTTGGCATATAATTTGTTTTGATACAGGGTGGTCAACACTTTTCTCACTAATGGTACATGTGATTCAAGGTCTTTTGAGTAAATAATGATGTCATCCAGATAAACCACCACCCCCTTATACAGGTACTCTCTCAACACTTCATTGATAAAGTTCATAAACACCCCGGGTGCCCCCTGAAGTCCGAAGGGCATCACCAAGTACTCAAATTGCCCCATTGGCGTGTTGAACACCGTTTTCCACTCGTCGCCCTCCTTGATTCACACGCGGAAGTACGCATCGCGGAGGTCGAGTTTGGTGAACACCTTGCCTTCAGCCACGGTGCTCAGTAGGTCCTTTATCAGCGGGATCGGGTAGGCATTGGACATAGAAATCCTGTTTATCCCGCGAAAATCTGTGCAAAGTCTCAGACTTCCGTCCTTTTTCTTTCGGAACAGGACGGGGGCCGCGTGGGGTGCCGTGGCCGGCCTGATGAACCCCCGCTTCAGGTTTTTGTCAATTAACTTTTTCAGTTCTGCTTTCTCCGCCCAACCCATGGAATACAGTTTGGCTTTTGGTAGTTCTTGCCCCGGTATCAGCTCAATGGCACAGTCAGTGGGGCGGTGCAGGGGGAGTTCATCCGCTTCTTGTTCGCTAAAGGCCTTTCTCAGATCCCGGTATTCCTCTGGGATCGATCCTACCTCCTCTATCGTAAGGCAGAGCCTCTCGTTTTGAGGCGGAGCCTTGGGTCCCCATTCGGGGTGCCAGTGGTGGTGCTCACACCACCAGTCGGGGAAACATACAATCTGCTCCTCCCACCGTATGTCCGGCTGGTGCCATGCTAGCCACCCCGCTCCCACTACTACGTCGAAAGAGGAGGACGGGGCTATTACAAATGTCTCAATCCCCCAGTGGTTTTCCGTCCCTACTGGGACCGCCTGAGCCTCATGGGTGCAGGGTTCCCCCTTCATCACCGACCCGTCCATCTGCTCGAATTGGATGGGGTGGGGCAAGGGGGACCGGGTTAGGCCCAGGGCTTCCACTAGCTGTGGGGTGATAATGTCCCTGGTGCACCCAGAGTCAATTAGGGCTCGGGCGTGCATAAAGCGCTTTAGGCTGGGGTTCAACATTGTCACTGCCATGAATAAAAGTTCCCCGGTAACTCTCACCGTCATTGGTGCCGGTGTCTCCCAGACCTGCTTTGCGGCACCGATTAAAGCAGGTCGTTGCAGTTTTCCCCCGACTCCTGGTCCCACAACTCCTCGCTGGACTCGGCAATGGTGGTAAAATCCTCGTCAATCGCCATGGAAGCGGCGATGGCGCCCCGACTGGGCTCCTTGGTGTGGCCTCTGCCTTTCTTTGGGGTCCCCGCGGGCGGCTTGGGCATGGTAGGGGTTGGCGGTGGCTTCACAGGGCAATTGGCTGCGAGGTGCCCCGGGTCCCCGCACCTGAAGCACTTCTTGCTGGTCGCCACGGGAGTGGAGGTGGTCGGGGACCGTTTCCCCTCGGGTTTGCTGGTGGTTTGGGCTGGCTTTCCCCCTTTCTTCCCCAGCTGCTGTTGGCGGCGCATTCCGACATGCTGTAGGTTGGTCTCCACTTCTCCGGCCAGTTGGATCCAGCCGACCAGGGTGTCGGGCCGCCCCTGATGGTAGCACCGGTCAAGGATGTTTGTGTTCAGCCCGTTCTTGAAAGCGGTGTACTTCATTACCTCGCTCCATCCCCTCGCCGCCGCACAGTGGCCCATGAATTCGGTGGCGTACTCGCGGGTGGTGCAGTTCCCCTGTTCGATTCTCTGGAGCGCTTCGATGGCCTTCTCTTCTCGGAGGGGGTTTCCATACTGCCGTAGCATCGCCTAGAGAAAATCGGCCACCATGGCCAGCTCAAGCTTGCGCCCAGTGTAGAGCCCCACGTACCACTTCCTGGCGGCCCCT
Organism: Heteronotia binoei; assembly: GCF_032191835.1. Lineage (NCBI taxonomy): Eukaryota > Metazoa > Chordata > Lepidosauria > Squamata > Gekkonidae > Heteronotia > Heteronotia binoei. The sequence goes on along the minus strand of NC_083226.1, from coordinate 126,891,521 downwards.
TTCAACTTGGAGGCGATGTGGTCCACACGGCTCACCTCCGTGGGGTAACTCGCTCCCCAGTGCGTGAAAAAGCTGTTGCACTGGATGGTGAAGTACTCCACCTCGTCCCCATCCCCATCGAAGGTGATCTTCAGCTCCCCGTGCTCCCCCCCGTCGCCCCCTCTTGGGGCGGCTGGGGGTGGCCCCGCTGGTACAGGGCCCGGGACCGGTGCCGGGGGCGCCGGGGCCAGTGGCGCTGTGGGTGGGGGACCGGCCGGTGCCGGGGGGGCGGTGCTGGTGGCCCTACGGGGCCTCCCCCCCTCCATCACCAGGCCCGGCAGGCGGCGGGGCTGGGGGGCCTGGGGCCGGCTGGGGTGCGGGCCCCCCTCCCGGCGGTCCTGCCGGGGCGGCCGGCAGGGCCCCTTGCAGGGCGCGGATCTGGTTGCGAAGGGCGCCCATCTGTTGTTGCATTTCTTCTGCCATCTGCACGCGGGACATGTGGACCTGGTCGTGGATGTCCCTCACCCAGTCGAACAGCTCGTTGCGGAGTGCTCGGATCGGATCCCCACCCCCGCCGGGGGCGATTCCTTCGTCCCATCCGGGATCCTCTTCGTCTCCCCCCGCGCCAGTGGCAAGCACCCGGTATCTCGCGTCCGCGGCGTCCATGGCAGCGGTCGACTTTCTCGGGCTCCAACTCCGCGAGGGGAAAGCATCCGTGGAGAAGTGCGCAGGGTCCTTGATCTTGCGTCTCACCGCGTTCACCCTGGGCTCTAGCGGCCTCTCCTCCGGGGGTGTGCTGGGCTCTCCGTTGTCTGGAGCCTTTGCTGCCATTCAGCCAGGTTGCCAGTTCGGATAAGTCCCAGAATAATGAGATCAGTGTTATAATGTCAGAACTGGCAGAACGTCAAACAGAGTCCAAACTTGTTACAAAGTATAGGCGTTTATTCGAGAACTACAGTGCTGAAGCTACAAGATAACACTGATGCCTATGCCTGGCATCTAGTTACATTTTATGTGGTTAGGACAGCAACAATAAAACCATCTTTCACACGGGGTACAGACAAGTGTCTCATTCTCAGGGATCGTTATCAGAAGAGAGGATGCATTCCCACTGAGAAGGCCTGTTTGGCCTGGCTTCAAACGGCCATCTGCAGATGTTGACCAGAGGTTATCTGTCACCCTCCAAGGATCACAGGGCGTTTGAAATGCAAAGCATTTGGTGTTAGTTACAGAGGCAAAGCATCATGTGTTAGTGTGGGCCTGCAATATGGAGTCAGGGTGGCTCACAGTATATATGAAAGTTACAAGTTCTGACAAAATCAAAAGGTAACCGGAACAACAGAAAGTTTGGACTTGGAGAACAAAATTAAGCCGGGCAAAGGCTAATAGAGTTTGTCAAGAGAACAAGCTGGTCATAGCAAACACCCTCTTCCAACAACCTAAAAGACGACTCTACACATGGACATCATCTGATGGGCAACACAGAAATCAGACTGATCATATACTCTGCAGTCAAAGATGGAGAAGCTCCTTACAGCAAAAACAAGACCTGGAGCTGACTGTGGCTCAGATCATGAGCTACTCATTACAAAATTTAGGCTTAAACTGAAGAAAACTGGGGAAGCCATTAGGCCATTCAGGTTTGACCTTGATCATATCTCTTATGAATATACAGTGGAGGTGAAGAATAGGTTTAAGGAACTAGAGTTGATAGACAGAGTGCCTAAAGAACTATGGATGGAGGTTCGTGACATTGTACAGAAGGCAGCAATCAGCATCATCTTAAAGAAAAAGAAATGCAAGAAAGCAAAGTGGCTGTCTGATGAAGCTTTACAAATAGCTGAGCAAAGAAGGAAAGCGAAAGGCAAAGGTGAAAAGGAAAGATTCACCCAGCTGAATGCAGATTTCCAGAGAACAGCAAGGAGATAAGGAGGCCTTCCTGAAGGAACAATGCACAGCAATAGAGGGAAATAATAGAATGAAATTGGAGAAATCAAGGGAAAGTTTCATGCAAAGATGGCCATGATAAAGGACAAAAATGGTAGGGACCTAACAGAAGCAGAAGAGATTAGGAAGAGGTGGCAAGAATACACAGAAGAATTATACAAGAAAGATCTCAATGTCCTTGACAACCATGATGGTGAAATCGCTGACCTCGAGCAGACATCCTGGAGTGTGAAGTCAAATGGGCCTTAGAAAGCATTACTAACAACAAAGTGAGCAGAGATTATGGTATCCCAGTTGAGCTATTCAAAATCCTAAAAGACGATGCTGTTAAAGTGATGCACTCATTATGTCAGCAAATTTGGAAAATACAACACTGGCCACAGGATTGGAAAAGGTCAGTTTATATTCTAATCCCAAAGAAGTGTAATGCCAAGGAATGTTCAAACTATTGCACTAACTCATTTCATGTTAACTCATTTCATGTTAAAGATCCTAAAAGCTAGGCTTCAGCAGTATATGGATCAGGAACTACCACAGGGCCGTAGCCAGAAAATTTTAGGTGGGGGGCAGGGAATAAAATTTTACGTGGAGGAGCCCCCCACTCTGGTGGCCCCCACTCTCTCTACTGCTGCTGCTTTGGCAGCTCCTGATCTCCTCACCACTCTGTCAGCCCCTGCCCTCCTCTGTGGCGCCTCCCCCCTCGCTCCCACCCACCAACCTACCTGGTAAAGCACTGGCTCCCAGGGCTCTTTCAAGGAGCCCCCCCCCACTGCTGATCAGAGGGAAAAGCGGTGCTGAGGCCAGCGGTTCCTCTGCCAACTTTCCGGCTCTCTCAGCATGTTCAATGCTGGGGCGCTAGCAGCAGGAAGGACCAGCAAAAGGGTTATCTGCATATTTTCAGTCTTAGCATGCACCTACCAGAACTCTGGCAAAGCAAGGCTTTGATAAACATATTCCAAAATGAATATGTGTGCTGCACTTTATAGAGAGAATTGCTGTCATGTATATTGGAAGAATTGTATGTAGTGGATTCTTCTCTCACATCTGATCAAGTATAGCACCTGAAAAGGATTAAAGTTTTGAATGCTTGCTAAAAACACTTCCCTGAACTGGACTGAGCCAGTGCAGTGATGCTGGGAGATTAAAGATTTAAATCTTTCCCCTGAACATCTCTCCTCATTGATTCATCCCCCAATGATGCTTTTTGCTCTCCAACCGCAGGTACCTGTAAGCTTTCTCCATGGGAAAATAGCTTATTTGGGGTTAACAATGGCTGAGGAGGAAGGATTACTTCCTCTACAGTCCATGGTACTGATTTGATTTTCCTGACCTGATCATTGCTCTCCAGCCATCTCATTTCCTTTCCCTCTAAAACAAATGCTTGGAAAAGGTTGAATATTTGAAACAGTCATTTAAAGTTGTTGTATGTTGCTGCTTTTATTCTCTTCTGTTTCTTTCGCTATTATTTTGAACTGCTTATTCTGCTGATAAAAGGTTTCTGCAATTTCACTATATTGACTGTCCCTCTCCTTGGGAACTTGCTATTAAATACCATTATTTCTCTTCAAACCTGCAATGCATCTGCCTGTCAGAATTTTATCTGACTTCCATGTTCTGCCAATGTACCTTCCAATAAGTTGTTGTTCATGTTCTGGGAAATGAGTGGGCAGAAAAAGCACTCAAACAGAAGATAAGTATAAGAACAACTCTCAATCAAGTTGAAAAGGACTCTGTTTCAGACACATAGTTTGAGTTTTAATCCTGGTCAAAGTTGTCAGTAATATAACTACAAAAGGTAAGGGATGTGTTCCTACTAGAAATCAGAGATTTACTATTTTCTCAGATGCTTTATTTCAAAGTTGTTCTTCCACATATCCATCCCTGCATCTGTTCAAAACAAAATAAAACAGATAATTTATTTTTCAGAAAAAGGATTATTTTGAGTGCTGATGTTAATGTTTTATTATAATTGTAAAAAAGCAGACATTTCAATAAGAAAGGGATCAGAAGATAAAAATAACATTATGAGATCTCTACAACCCCAAGAAGATTTTTGTCCACATTTCAGAGCTCTATGTGACTATTTCATGGACAGTTTTCTTTGTCTTGTTAATAATCTATACATAACTGGTTTTTGAAAATGTGCATCATAAATATAAAATCTGTAAGTCAATTGAATCTACTAGCTAAGCAGTAACTTATTGAAGCTACCAGAATCCTCAAAAACTTGGGATGTAAATATCTGGCAGTGGGGATCTTTTTGCTCTTTCTATAGTACATTCAGCTGAGCATTTAATTTACATCAGTTTTTCTGTAATTCCATTTCAGGCCCCAAAGACAAAAGCAGTTCTGTACATGGAAAATAATGTATACTTATCTTATATTCCAGTGGGGTTGTACATAACTTCCTAGTAGAATGTTCCTTGGTTGCCTAAAGAGATCTAAAGCTCCATATACACCCCAGATAACTGGGTATGAGAAAGTCACAGACCAATTTCTCACTAGCATTGCTCCACCCCGAGGCTTGTTTTCCCCAGCGCAAGCGATTGATTTCCCACCAGTCACTCTGTGGGAACAGAACTGAAGTAGGCTTCCCAACCCTCTTGCCCTGGCGGGGGACCCCCGAATTTGCAGCCTCCTCCCCCGCTCTCAAAAAATCTGGGGGCGGGGGGGTGGGGAGAGAGAACATACCTGTAGGCATCATGTTATTGTAGAGCTTCTGATCTGTTTTTAAAATTTAAGGCTGCACAGGAAACAGGAAGGGCTTCATGGGAAAGGGTCAGTAACAGTTTCCATGGAGAACGGCCCCTCCCTTTCTTTTCCTGTGCAGCCTTGCTTTCGTTTTCACAGCAAGTGAAGTTCTGCTGGAAGAAGACCAAGTAAGTATTTGTGTGTGTGAGAGAAGGAGGGGGCAGGGAGGGGGATTCCCTGGTATGGAGGCCCTCCCCCCCTTTAGAAAGCATGGGGGGGAGGGAATGGAGAATGATTCCCATAGGGAATAATAGGGAATTGATCCGTGGGTATTGGGGGCTCTGGGGGGGCTATTTTTTTAGGTAGAGGCACCAGATTTTTAGTATAGCATATAGTGCCTCTCCCCAAAATATCCCCCAAGTTTCAAAACGATTGGACCAGAGGGTCCAATTCTATGAGCCCCAAAAGATGGTGCCCCTATCCTTAATTATTTCCTATGGAAGAAAGGCATTTAAAAAGGTGTGCTGTCCCTTTAAATGTGATGGCCAGAACTCCCTTGGAGTTCAATTATGCTTGTCACATCCTTGTTTCTGTCTCCACCCCCAATGTCTCCTGGCTCCATCCCCAAAGTCTCCTGGCTCCGCCCCCAAAGTCCCCAGATTTTTTTTTTAATTGGACTTGGCAACCCTAAACTGAAGGGAGCCGCTTGTCAAAACCCCGCTACAAAGCGACTGGTGGGAAATCAATGTCTTGCACTGGGGAAAAGCAGAAGCCTGCGGGTGAAGCAATGTTAGTGAGAAATCAGTAGCAGAAGAGGATGTATATTCATTTCCAGGGCTGTTTTATTTTTTAGAAAAAGCCCAGCAGAAACTCTTTTGCATATTAGGCCACACCCCCTGGCACTAAGCCAGCCAGAACTGTGTTCCTGTGCGTTCCTGCTCAAAAAAAGCCCTGTTCATTTCTGAACTAATGCAAAATGAACTGATATTAAAATGAGCAAGAATAAGAACAAATGAATGCATTTAATTCCTTTTCCTGATGCCTGGCAGTCTGATTTAGAAAGTTCAAAAAGAGGAGGGGTAGGCAGGATTGACAGCCATTAGAGCCTTGGACTGATTTCCCCAGTCCAGCTTCAAAGGAACCTCAAAACTGGATTGGCTGGCTAAGATGCAGCCATCCAATGGGGAAGCAAGCAGGCAAGACAATTAATTATTCCTCCTTTGCCTTGTGCTTCAGCTTTTGCTGCTTGCTGCTGACATACCTGCTCACCTTTGATATTACAGGACTAGCTGGTTGTCATTTGGGGCCAAGCAGAAATTTGAGCAGGGGGCTCTTCCTGATATACACTTGGGTTGGGCCCTTTTTTTACCTGTTTCATGATGTTGAGGCTGGTGTAGTAATGGTTAAGAATTAAATAAATAATTGAATTTGAAATCACATTGGCCTAGTCTTTGGCTGTTTAAGCCAACGGTGTCAAGCAAAGCACAAAGGCTGAATCAGGCTCCTGAAGGGCTCCTATCAGGCCCCTGAGCAACTGGCTGTCATCTACTTCCTTCTGCATCACAGCTTGCTTTTCAAGGCTTGCTGAATTGTACAGGAACTACAGAGCAAAACCTCTATTTTCTCCATTAGCTGAGGCTCCTCCCTTGGGGAGGGAAAGGGGGAGGGAAAGCTTGCTTTGCTAGGCTCTCTCAATCACACAGTAGAGCTACTGAGCCAAGTCTCTCTTCCTTCTATTGGCTGAGGCTCCTCCCCCCAGCCCCCTGGTGAAGGAAGGAAAGAGCCACAGCTTCCTTTTCCCAGTTCCCTGAATCCCATGGCAGAAATACAAAGAAAGCGCTTTTAAGACCGAGTGCTAATGTTTTAAACAGGTTTTATTTTAAGTCTTTTGTAACAACAAAAAATCTTTGTGTTTGTGTCCTTTATAAAGTTTATTGCTAAGTCAATAGCAGAGGCAGAGGTGTCCTTGTTTCTATTTCTAGAATAGAATTTTAATTATGCTTCTTTTACTGTCACAAAGATAAGCATGATGAGATTAAATGATAATCCATAGAAAATTGTGGAAAAGCTACTTCAGGGTGTGCTGTCCGGTCACCCCTTCCTATTTAAACTGCCACAATTACAGGCACAGCAAGGTTGCACCAAATTTCCCGTGTGGCTGCAGCCTCAGTCTCACTCAGTTCTCTTTTTTACTACAATCCATATCCCACATGGCTTTTGTACAGAGAGCATATATGTTCTTGCTGGTCATAGAGAATATCTTCCTTTTTCATGAATGTAAAAGCTGTCTGGATCAACCTATAGTCATTTCAACATACTCCTCTGAGCTGGTAATGTTGCCAGTTATTCTACTTGCCCTATGATGGCAATCATGTTCACAATCCAACTGAAATGCCTACCCCAGTCACCAATCCTCCATAGTTAGGGTTGCCAACCTCCAGGTCAGCCTGGACTGCACTGAGATCCCTCTCCCTATCAAACCCTGCCCTCCCCAGACTCTACCCCATAAACTCCAGGGATTTCTCAACCTGGAGTTGGCAACCCTATCTATAGTCAATAAAAATAATTCTGCTGAATTAGAAATACCCCCCTTCATTTTTTTCAATATCACTAACAAACTCATGAGCCTTAAATGTCCTGTAACCCATATCTGAAGGTACACATGTGAAGGCCACAGCTACACATAGATTCTTCCTTGTTCCTGGATAATAGCAGACTCTTCCTTGGAAACTGTCAGTGAATATGTTTATGTATCTATTCTCCATCTTCATTCTCCTTTATACATATATTCTCCTTATAGTTGAATGGCTTTTCTTCCCTCTTATCATTCAGTGATATTCAATTTATAATTACTGAATTTATGCCAAATAGTTATCCAGATTTAGATGATTAGGCAGATTTTTCTGCCTAAGTGGAAATAAAATGAACTATTGTATTGTGCAGGATTCCCCTTGGAAGTCTCCTTAAACATTTAATTTGAATCCAACAGCACCTTAGAGACCCGCAAAATTTTTTGGGGAATGAGCTTTTTTAGAGTTAAAGATCCCTTCATCAGAACACTGTACACTGGAATATCATCAGCAAGTCCTTGCAGCCCCTTGCTTGTATGTTTCCATCCATCAGCCAACTTGGCATCTTACAGTAGAGCATGAAGTATAATGCTCACCAGAAATCAACAAACATAAAGAACCCATTTCTTTGCTATTTACTACCACAATGGGAAGCTTCTCCTCCCCCCTTTCTTTTCAAGGAACTGTTCTGTCTCTTTCTGATGTTTTGTCCTGGTTCCTTGTGATAAGACTTGTATTAAATGAAAAGCCTTTTCAAAAAATATCCCTAGAGGCTGTTGAAGCAAAATTTAGCTGAGTGGACTGCAGGATTTCCTGGAGTGTCATTTAGTTGAATGACTTTTCTTCCCTCCTATCATTCAGTGATAATCCATTTGTAATTTTCTTTCCTGTCGGTTATGCTAAGCAAGACTTCCAAAAATAAAGTAGGAATGGGCTTTTCAATAACTTGGAGGAAAAATCTCTGACTTAACTTTTATATTCCAAATCTTAAGAATTTTTTTTATAATGGAGTCAGAATTCCAGGGGCCATTTTAGATGTTTAAAAGGGAATGTATCTCTCTCTCTCTCTCTCTCTGCTTGACTTCGCGAACGAAGATTTAAGAAGGGTGCAGTAGTCCACGTCTGCTGCAGGCTGGCTGGTGGCTGACAAGACCAATGCGGGACAGGCAGATCCGGCCACAGTGGCTGCAGGGAAAAGTCTGATTTGAGGTTGGTGCTGTAGCAGTGCGATTCTTCCTCAATCTCCTTTTGTCCTCAAGACCAGCTATGCGTGCGTTCTCAAAGGAAGAGACAGCCTGGTGGATGGTGTGCCTCCATGCTTTGCGATCTGAGGCTAGGTCAGACCACTGGTGATGGTTGATGTGACAGGTGCCAAGGGATTTCTTCAAGGAGTCCTTGTACCTCTTCTTTGGTGCCCCTCTATTTCGATGGCCGGTGGAAAGTTCGCCATACAGAGCAATCTTGGGAAGGCAGTGGTTTTCCATCCTAGAGATATGCCCTGCCCAGCGCAGCTGTGTCTTCAACAGCAGTGCTTCGATGCTTGTAACCTCCGCCCTCTTGAGGACTTCAGTGTTGGTCACAAAGTCACTCCAGTGGATGTTGAGGATGGTGCGAAGGCAGCGCTGATGAAAGCGCTCAAGGAGTCGCAGGTGATGACGGTATAAAACCCACGATTCGGAGCTGTAGATGAGGGTTGTCATCACAACCGCTTTGTAAACATTGATCTTTGTGCCTTTTTTCAGATGCTTGTTGCTCCACACTCTTTTGTGCAGTCAGCCAAATGCACGGTTTGCCTTTGCCAGCCTGTTGTCAATCTCCTTGTCGATCTTGGCATCTGAGGAGATGATGCACCCCAGGTAGCTGAACTGCTGGACTGTCTTCAGTACTGATTCACCCACAGTGATGCAGGGAGGGTGATAATCTTCCTGGGGTGCAGGCTGGTGGAGAACTTCTGTCTTCTTCAGACTAACTTCTAGGCCGAATAGCTTGGCAGCCTCTGCAAAGCAGGATGTCATATGCTGCAGAGCTCATACCGAGTGGGAGACGAGTGCAGCATCATCAGCAAATAGTAGCTCTCGGATGAGTTTTTCCATTGTCTTGGAGTGAGCCTTTAGTCGCCTCAGGTTGAACAGGCTGCCATCAGTGCGATAGCAGATGTAGACACCATCGTCATCATCTAGATCTACTGCGGCTCTTTGAAGCATCATGCTAAAGAAGGGAATTTATATCACTAATGCATAAATGGTATAATTGCAAAGTAGAGAGTAGTTCGTTTACTGAGTGAATAACCACAAATCTAAAAACAACAAAATTTAGCCAGCTCTGAGAACAATATGCCCATCTGTAATGCTGTTGTTTTGTATAGTTTGCATAATCTCCTTTTCCCTATTGCCTATCTTTTTTGTATATGTTACATTTTCACTTCTAGTCTGAGGAGGGGGGAAAGAATTATTAGAACAAATTATCATTCCACTTCTGAGACTATGTTGGTATTACAAGCTGAAGATAAAATCACTTTAAAAAATGAGGTCTGCTTTCAGACAAAAGCAGAAGTGACCCCTCCTTGAGCCTTCTGAGCTCAAATGTAAATTACAAGCCAGGATTGGAATACATTCCTTCCCCATCAGCAGAACAATCCCAGCAGAATCATCAGGCCTATGCCCTGTTATGTGAACTGAGGAAAGTTAAGGTCTGTTGTGTTTAGCCCAAATAGGTTGCTTTTCTTGGTTTCAGTAAGATTTACTCCTAGATACATCTGTGCATGGATTTAGAGATTTATAAAAGAGTCTACCAGCACTTACGCATGTTTATTAGAAAGTAAATTGAACTGAACACAGTAGGATTTACTTCTGAGTAAGTACATATAAGGTCAGGCTTCTCATCTTATTTAATTCAGAGAATGGTTCATATTGTCTTTAAACTGTTCTTTAAGAGATTATATGAGAATGTTGGTTGGAAAAGAAGTTCAAAAGATAAAACAGATTCACTTCATCTGCAGCTGTATGTAATCACCGCGTTCATTTGAATGACAGTGTGTAGTTAAAAAAAAATCTAAATTTTCTTCTGTGATTATGGGAGGGCATGTTTGGATTGCCCCAAATTTTGGAGATTTATTGTTATCAACTGAAATTTCAGGACTATTGTTTTTAGTGCCATTTTTCCTCATCCATTCACTTCCCCAGAAGAGTCAGGAAGGGAAAAGCGGGGGGCGGGGGGGAGAGAAAGCATGCCCTGGCAAACAGCTGTCTGGCAGTTCAAATGTTTTACAAATTTTAAAGGGTCATTATTTTCTATTAGAATATCTGGCCTCTGAATTCTGGAAACCAGATGTACCACCCATAGGCAATAATGGTCCTATTATTTCTTGACCTCCAAGGTCAGGTCTATCTTCATCCCCCAGCATTTGATTGTGGTGCTGCATCATTCCTTTACATTTTAAAACTCATAGAAAATAATGGTTCTTCAAAAGTTACAGGGATAGTGTACCACAGAAGAGCTGAGAGATGGGGCACTCTTCATCTCTCTCTTCCAGGAGAGCCAGTTTGGTGTAGTGGTGTAGTGGTTAAGTGCGGACTCTTATCTGGGAGAACCGGGTTTGATTCCCCACTTGCAGCTGCTGGAATGGCCTTGGGTTAGCCATAGCTATTGCAGGAGTTGTCCTTGAAAGGGCAACTGCTATGAGAGCCCCTCTCAGCCCCACCCATCTTACAGGGTGTCTGTTGTGGGGGGAGAAGATGTAGGAGATTGTAAGACACTCTGAGTCTCTGATGCAGAGAGAAGGGCGGGATATAAATCTGCAGACTTCTTCTTCTTCCCCTTCCTCCCCCAAACCCAAAACACTCTCAACATTCCAAATGATACATTTGTCATTGGCCTCGGAATATCAGAAGTATTTTTGATCATTTTTTAATACACCCAAGCTGACTTTTGGTTTAATTTTGAGTCAGGTATACAGGAGCAAAAGTGACATGGTATAGTTCCAATCTAGTCATACCCTGGAAGCTAAACTGGATTGGTATTTGAATGGGAGACCATTAAGTAAGGATCTGCAGATGAAAGCAATTGCAAAGTACTACTACTTCTTACTTGCTGGGGTTGCCGCAAGTCAGTTGTGATGGCACTTACCTACATATGTATATCCAAATGCATATTCCTAATTTGAATAACAGGTGCAGTTTCCACACACAAATGGATGACTTTGTAAGCCACACATGCACAGAGAGACACACACAATCAAGGAGCTGGGCATGTTTAGCCTGGAGAAGAGGTGGCTAAGAGGTGATATGATCAACACCTTCAAGTACTTGAAGGACTGTCATATAGAGGATAGCATGGAATTGTTTTCTGTGGCCCCAAAAGGTAGGACCAGAACCAATGGGTTGAAATTAAATCAAAAGAGTTTCCAGTTCAACATTAAAAAGAACTTCCTGACAGCTAGAGTGGTTCCTCAGTGGAACAGGCTTCCTCAGGAGTTGTGGGCTCTCCTTCTTTGGAGGTTTTAAACAGAGGCTGAATGGCCATCTGACAGCAATGTGGATCCTGTGAATTTAGGGGGGGGGGGCAGTGTTTGTGAATTTCCTGCATTGTGCTGGGGGTTGGAATAGATGACCCTGGAGGTCCTTTTAAACTCTATGATTCTATGACTATAGCAGGATCTAATTTAAGTGATTAATGGCATCATTTGCCTTCCATTCTCCTATTTTCCTCCAACTCTTTCAGGATTTTGCTTTTCTTTTTCTTTTTAACAGAAAACAGAATTTCACAATGCTGTATCATTTTTGTGGCTGCTTCTGATATGCATCTTGTGTTTTAATTTCTCATCATCAGAGGTGGAATTCTAGCAGGAACTCCTTTGCATATTAGACCACATACCCCTGATGTAGCCAATCCTTAAAGAACTTACAAGGCTCTTTTTTGTAAACTCTTGGAGGATTGTCTACATCAGGGATGTATTGCCTAATATGCAAAGAAGCTCCTGCTAGAATTCCACTCCTGCTCATCATAAATGCTCACTCCCTTTCTCTAGAATAATGCATTGGGTGAAAACAAAGAGAGTGTTGTTGAAGCCCATCCTTGACTTTTGCCTGGCTCTTTAGAATGCCTGGTTATTCCTCCCCTCAACAAACTTCTTGAGGTGTGCCACTTAGCCACCAATCATTTAAATAATGAGTAAACAAACCAGTCAGTCACCAAGGTTAATAGAATAACATTACTTTTACAAAAGGGTTTGCAAAAATAACAACATACCAAAGCCAAAAGGAATGGGAAGGAACATAGTCATACACCCCTATTAACATCTGAATGTCTAGAAATACCTCACTAGTGACAAGTAAAGGGGGCGGGGTCTAGTTTCAGTATTTCGGCCTTCATAGCTATATAAAACCAAGGCAATCGATGTTTGGACACTGAGGGTTATTTTTTTCTCCCCATGTTTAGATATTGGATTGTCTATTGGAACTGTTGAAGAACAGGGGAGATATAGAAGAAGAACTGCAGATTTATACCCTGCCCTTCTCTCTGAATCAGAGACTTGGAGCGGCTTACAATCGCCTATATCTTCTTCTATACACAGTCTTGTTAGTATTAAATCTTAAAAAAAAACCCTTCATTCTGGTAAACTATTATTTGCATAAGTGCCTGGCATATTGATGCAGCAATATATGAGCTGCCATCTGGAAAAATTCAAGCCATCTTTGAATCTCAGGCATCGAAGATTGCCAATGACAAGCTTTTTGTTTCTGAGAAGGCAGCAGCGGCTCTGGTTGCCTGAAATTTTCCTGTTGTACAGAAGAAGGGGTTTCAGCATGAAGACAATCCAGCGTGAAGTCCTCCTGGAGCTTAGAGTAGGCCCTGTACTAAGAGCCCTATAAGTCCCTGTAGGATTGGCTACATCACGGGTGTGTGGCCTAATATGCAAAAGAGTTCTTGCTACCAAAAAAAAACCTCTGAGTAAGCCAGTTTCATACATACAATCCTATTCACAGGATTTGTCTTCTGACATGCCATCATAAAGGCTAGTTTTTTGAATATGTATAGTGGTGTACTAAAAAACACACCTTATATGTGGGAAGTAGCATCATGCTCCTGGGTTGGGGGAGGCAATATCTATCTATCTATCTATCTATCTATCTATCTATCTATCTATCTATCTCTATGAATGATTTGTAGACCTGCCTTTCTCTTGAGCATCTCAGAACTCCTTGCATGTAACTTTACAGAAACACTATATAAACTATAGGATAAAAATAAACATTAAAACAGGCATAGATTAAAACCAATTTAAACATATCTATGCCTCCCAAGAAGGCATAAGTATCTGAAAGAGTTAGTATTTATTTAATGCAAAATATTATGCCTTGTCACGGCTGGGGCCGGGTCAGGCAAAGTCCAGAGGCAGTCCGAGGTCTGTAGCCAGTAAGCAGGAGGGTCCGAGGCGCCAAATCCGAATCACTGTAGAAGTATCGCAGGTCTGAGGTCCAGAAGCCGAGGTCAGGGAGTCCAGAAGTCCAAAGCCAAAGTCAGGGAGTCAGGAACCAAAGTCAAGCCGGAGTGGATGCTAGAATGTCAGGGAGATGACTAGTTGCTTCCACAAAGCTTCCTCCCAAAGCCCACAGCTATATAGCCCTCTGCTGGCTGTTGCCCGTTTGGGCTAATTGCTGGCTCAGGGAGGCAGCCAGGATCCTGTTACCACTCAAGCATCCTTGCTCTTAGAAGGGCCAGAATCCTCTCAGAACTCAGGGCTCAGGGAGCGTCTTGCTTGTGAGCGTGCCGCCCTCCTCCGATCCCTGAGGTCCTGCCGGAGGCGGTCACGCACACGAGCCACCCGAGAGGGCGAGGCAGGGGGGCTGGGATCTTCTCCAGCAGGAGGCAGGGGCACTGGTGCAGGTGGCGGGGGCACAGTTTCCTCATCAGACTCAACTTCCTCTGAAGGGTCCCCAGCACCCATGACACTATCCCCCCCCCAGGGCCCCCCTCCGTCGAGGGACCTGGAAGGTCGGGGTGGTCGTTGTGGAACTGGTGCACCAAGTCCGGGGCATGAAGATTGTCCTCGGGCTCCCAAGACCGGTCTTCTGGGCCGTATCCCTCCCAGTCCACCAGGTACTGGAGGCCTCCACGATGGTACCGGGAGTCCAGGATCTGGCGCACCTCATATTCTTCCTCGTCATCCACCAACACTGGTGGTGGCGGCGGTGGGGAAGGAGTCCGAGCTGGGTCAGGGGGTGCAGCCGGAACAAGGAGGGAGCGATGAAACACGGGGTGAATGCGGAGGTGGGGTGGCAACTGGAGCCTGAAGGCGACGGGGTTTATTTGTTCAACGACGGGGTAGGGTCCAATGAACCGTGCATCCAGCTTGTGAGACCGACCAGGCCGGCGCAGGTAGCGAGTTGAGAGCCACACCTGATCCCCCGGCTGCACTGGAGGGCCTTCTTGCCTCTTTCGGTCCGCAGCCCGTTTATATGCCTCCTTGGCTTGCTGTAGCTGCTCTTGGAGCAAGTCTTGGCTGGCACGGAGTTCTTGCAGGTAGGCATCGACGGCGGGGACATTCGTGGGTGGTAGGATCGCTGGGAAGAACCGAGGGTGGTACCCGTAGGTTGCAGCAAACGGGGTCATTTGGGTGGATGAATGGACTGCGTTGTTGTATGCAAACTCCGCTAGGGGCAATAGAGTGGTCCAGTCATCCTGCTGGTAACAGGTGTAACAGCGGAGATATTGCTCTAGCGTGGCATTGGTGCGCTCTGTCTGGCCATCTGTCTGTGGGTGGTAGGCTGAGGACAGGTGCACTCGAGTACCCAGGCTGGAATGGAGGGCTTGCCAGAACCGAGAGGAGAACTGAGGGCCCCGATCGGAGATCAGATGGGCTGGGAGTCCATGCAGACGAAAGATGTGTTGCAGGTAAAGCTGGGCCGTCTCCTGAGCTGTGGGGAGTTTCGGGCACGGAACGAAGTGGGCCATCTTGGTAAATAGGTCGACGACCACCCAGATACAAGTCTGACCCTTGGAGCGTGGAAGTTCCGTGATGAAGTCCATCGAGATGGTATCCCAGGGTCCTGAAGATGTGGGCAAGGGCTGCAGCAACCCTGAGGGTTTGGCTGGGATGTCTTTGGCCCGTCGGCAGACGTCACAGGAGCTGACATAGCGGGCAACATCAGCGCGAACTCGTGGCCACCAGAATTCCCTTGTCAGCAAGTGGGTGGTCTTATGCTGTCCAAAGTGCCCGGCGGGTAACGAGTCGTGGGTCAGGCGTAGCACTTCTGCCCGCAAGGGCCCGGGCGGCACATAGAGGCGTTCACGGTGTAGCAAGAGGCCGCCTCGAGTCGTGAACTCCCCTGTTGGGTCATCTTGGAGAGCCTGGAGGTGTTGCTGGACCCAGGGATCATTGGCCTGGCTAGCCCGAATGTCCTCCACGAGTGCTGGTGAAGTGGAGGTGGCTGCAAATACTGAGGGCGGCAGGATTGGAGCAGCGGGCGCGGTCTCAGTTGAGGCAGGGGCGTATTCCGGTTTCCGGGAGAGCGCGTCTGCTTTCCGGTTCTGGGTATGGGGGATGTAGGAGATCCGGAAGTCGAAGCGAGAGAAGAATAGGGACCACCGGATCTGGCGCTGGTTGAGACGGCGGGTGGTCTGGAGGTGTTCCAAGTTCCGGTGATCGGTGAGCACTTGAACAGGGTGGTGAGCCCCTTCGAGGTAATGTCGCCAAACCTCAAACGCCGCCTTGATCGCGAGCAACTCCCTCTCCCAGATGGTATAGTTCCTCTCTGCCGCAGTGAGCTGCCGCGAGTAATAGGCGCAGGGCTGGAGTGGCTGGGACGGCTCCTCGTGCTGGGACAGCACTGCTCCCAGGGCCACGTTGGAGGCATCAGCTTCCACCGTAAAGGGAAGCTGGGGGTCGGGGTATCTCAGGAGTGGCCCGGTGGCAAAGCGAGTCTTCAGGGTGGAGAAGGCGTTATCGGCCTCTGGGGACCAGTGGAAGGGTTCTTTGGGGCGGAGTAGTTGAGTCAGGGGTGTGGTCAGGGATGCGTAGGCCGGGATGAATTGCCGATAGTAGTTGGCAAAACCGAGGAACCGCTGCAGGTCTTTGCGATTCTGAGGAGCCTGCCAGGTCAGGACCGCTTCTACTTTTTTCGGGTCCATGAGGATCCCCTGCGGTGACACAATGTGCCCAAGGAACTCGACGGAGCGCAGGTCGAAGTCGCACTTCTCCAGCTTGGCGTAGAGACCATGGGCTCGTAGGCGCTGCAGGACCTGGCGGACGTGCTCGGCGTGCTGGGCAGGATTGCGGGAGTAAATTAGGATGTCATCCAGGTATATGATCGCGAAGCGGTCGAGCAGGTCCCGGAATATGTCATTCATGAACCTCTGGAAGACAGCGGGGGCGTTGGTCAGTCCGAAGGGCATTACCAGGTGCTCGTACTGCCCGTATCGGGTCCCAAACGCGGTCTTCCATTCGTCTCCGGGCCGTATGCGCACCAAATTGTACGCTCCACGGAGGTCCAGCTTGGTGTAGATTTGGGCCCCCTTTAGGCGATCCAAGAGTTCAGGGATCAGTGGTAGAGGGTACCGGTCGCGGATGGTGATCTTGTTCAGGGCCCGGTAGTCATTGCACAGCCGGAGCTCCCCACTTTTCTTCTTCACAAAGAGCACTGGAGCAGATAGGGGAGAGGTTGAGGGTCGGATGAATCCGCGTTTCAGGTTCTTGTCCAGGAAGTCTCGCAGAGCTGCCAACTCCGGCTCCGACATTGGGTACAGACGCCCCACCGGGAGTGGTGCCCCAGGTACCAAATCAATGGCACAGTCGTAGGGCCGGTGAGGGGGAAGCTGATCAGCTCCTGTCTCTTCGAAGACATCAGCAAAGTCCACATACTTCTGAGGGAGCTGAGGACCACCACTCGGGATGCCAGCTGCTAGAGTGGTGGGAGGAGTCAGATGGGGGCATGGGTCTCGGAAGCGTAGTTCCTGCTGGGCCCAGTCCACGATGGGGTTGTGCAGCTTCAGCCAGGTAAGGCCTAGAATCAGCGGGAAGCGAGGCATGCGGGCGACATCAAACCGCAGCTGTTCTTGGTGCTGCTGGACGTGGAAGGTGATGGGACAGGTCTCCTGGGTGACGGGGCCAGAACGGAGGAGGCGCCCGTCAATAGCCTCCACCAGCGACGGAATCCCTTTTGTCTGCACAGGGATCTGGTGCTGCTTCACAAAGGCGGCATCTATAAAACAGTGGGCCGCTCCCGAGTCCAGCATGGCATACACGAACAGCCAGCGTTCGTCAGGCAGACGGAGTTTGACTGGTAGCAGGAATGGCCCTGGGGTATCAGCCCGCTGTTCGGAGGACCCAGCTAGTCGCCCCAGGCTGGGGGGTCCACTTACGCCTGGGGCTGCCCTTTTGGCGGCGGTGGCAGCGAAGGTCCAGGTATCCGATGCTTAGCAGGGCAGCCAGAGGCATAGTGGCCTGCCGTGCCGCAGTAGAGGCACAGATTCTGCGTGCGGCGTCTGGTCTTTTCCTCTGGGGTCAGGCGGGGTCGAGCAGCTCCAAGCTGCATAGGCTCATCCTTGGTGCTGGTACTAGCTGGGGACGGGCGAGGAGCCAGGTAGCACGGCGCAGGGAGCTGGCGCCCTCTGGTCTTGGCTTGGCGGCGACTTTCCAGGCGGCCATCGATGCGGAGGCAGAGGGTGATAAGTTCTTGGAGCGTGGGTGGCTGCTCCACCCTGGCCAGTTCATCCAGGACCTCCTCTGCCAACCCCTCAGTAAACTGGTCCATCTGGGCAGCCTCATTCCACGCCAAGTCCTGGGCCAGGAGCTTGAATTCAGTGGCATATTGAGCCACCGAGGAGTTGCCTTGTTTCAGTGCCCTGATCTTCCGGTTGGCTGTGGCTGCTTGGACTGGGTTTGAGAAAGCAGCAGACAGGTGGGCCTCAAACCCCTGGTAATCAGTCAGTAGGGGAGAGGACGCGACCAGCAAGGGTGTGGCCCATTTGGCCGCCTGCCCCTTTAACAGACTGATGACGAAACACACCTTGGTTTTGTCATTGAGGAAGTCCCGTGCTCTCAGTTCAAAGTACAGCCGACACTGTGCTAGGAAGGCAGGAAATTCTTCCACGGCACCCCCAAATCTGTCAGGTGGGGGAACTGGGCACTTGGCTGGAGCACTGGCCGCAGGTTGTTGCTGCAAGTGCACTACTGCCTGTGTTAGCTGCTGTACCTGGGCTTGGAGCGCAGCCAGTAGTTCTGTGGTTTCACTTGCTTCAGCATCCATCCTGTGGAGTGGGTGTTTGTCGGTGGAAGCAATCTGTCACGGCTGGGGCCGGGTCAGGCAAAGTCCAGAGGCAGTCCGAGGTCTGTAGCCAGTAAGCAGGAGGGTCCGAGGCGCCAAATCCGAATCACTGTAGAAGTATCGCAGGTCTGAGGTCCAGAAGCCGAGGTCAGGGAGTCCAGAAGTCCAAAGCCAAAGTCAGGGAGTCAGGAACCAAAGTCAAGCCGGAGTGGATGCTAGAATGTCAGGGAGATGACTAGTTGCTTCCACAAAGCTTCCTCCCAAAGCCCACAGCTATATAGCCCTCTGCTGGCTGTTGCCCGTTTGGGCTAATTGCTGGCTCAGGGAGGCAGCCAGGATCCTGTTACCACTCAAGCATCCTTGCTCTTAGAAGGGCCAGAATCCTCTCAGAACTCAGGGCTCAGGGAGCGTCTTGCTTGTGAGCGTGCCGCCCTCCTCCGATCCCTGAGGTCCTGCCGGAGGCGGTCACGCACACGAGCCACCCGAGAGGGCGAGGCAGGGGGGCTGGGATCTTCTCCAGCAGGAGGCAGGGGCACTGGTGCAGGTGGCGGGGGCACAGTTTCCTCATCAGACTCAACTTCCTCTGAAGGGTCCCCAGCACCCATGACATGCCTCAGTGTCTGCTATTTCTTAGGTTTCTATGATACAGAAACACAGCAGCCACATTCCACCTGATGAGTGAATAGACCCTTAACCCAAATGCTTGATCTGCTGAATTATGGATTTAGAATAAAAGCTCTCTGCCAGCAAAAGGTACATACTCAAGATCACTTCATCCTGTCAGCAGTCAGACCTTTCCTCTTGCTGAGAAGATGTTTATAGCTAGGAAACCACCTTCCCTAATATATTTCAGCTCAAATATTATAAGCTACAATAGCTGGCCTAAAATGACACAAAATGGATGCCAGCCAAGGATAAGTCTGGATATATAGTTTAGAACTGTAGAAAAGAACAGCTGAATAGCTAACGTCTTCCCTCCCATCCTAGAGAGATGTATAATTTGGAACAATGGATCTCCCAAAACCTTTTGGCTTCCCCAGGTTTAATCCTATTAAGTCCATTTCCCTTAGACCCATTTCCCTTAATTAGGCAACAGTTAAGCAACACTGTTAAGCCTATTCACCTTTCCCATTAGCTCTAACCATCCAACATTAGCAGGGTCATCAAGCCTTTCACACCTATAGTCCATCTCAGGAAAACCCATCAGGCATCTCATATCTTTTTATCCAGCTCAGGAAAGTTCATTGTTATTGTTTTTCAAGCAAATATGTCAGTTTGCCCCAGGGAACATTTTTTTTATATATCAAGAGTCCATAGCTACCAGTGCAGTGTGTTTGTGTTTCTGATACCAACAGCATGCTTTGTGGATTTCTTCTCTTTTCCCCATGAATCACTGGTCATTTTGCTGCTGCTTCTATGGATCTCTACAAGATCTCTACAATTCTGTGGATCTCTACAATTATGGCCCTTTCCCCCCTCAACTATTCCCACTGCTTTCTGATTTCCTCTTAGTTTGCCTTGTATGTGTTTAAGTGTGTTTGTACGTGTGTTGCCCTTTTATTTCTCAAGTTATTGGGGGGGGGGTTGTTTGTTTGTTTGTTTGTTTGTTTTGGCAAACATGTCATACCTACCAGGGCCTATATCAAAGGCAGTCTGCTTCCCAGCAGTGCATGTATGTGTTTGTGTGCCTGGGATCATCCACACAAATCCCCAGTTTGTTGGGCTCTTTTCTCTTCACAAAACATGAGTTATTTTGCTGCTTTCATGGACCACTTTCTTCAAGACTGGTAATTATTGCCCTCCCTGAAATTGCTTTTCATCCTTTCCTTACTGTAATTCTCTTAACTAGCTCTTGTATGTGTGTTATTTGTGTGTATTTTGTTTTATTCTTTCTCTTTTTAATAAAAATCTTTCCATTTGAACATCTGCCTGGTTAATTTCAAGAGTTCTCATAAGGGAAAAATCCATATAAACACAAGTGGAAAATCCCAGTTACCCCCTCTTGCTCTGTGTCCTTTAAGCTAATTCCCCACTAATTAGGAGACAGCCTCTCTGGGTAACAAATAGTGTGTGCTAGCTATGCATCACTCACATAACCTTTTCTTTCTTGTGCATTCTGTGTTTCATATTTTCCAAATTATTAATGCTCCAGGCAGATCTCTCTTGGACACTATTCCATTAAAACAACCTTCATTGTGAAGCTGTAAAAAAATAGTTTTTGATAGTGTTATCCCCATGGTCTGAGGGTGTTTTGTAAGCATCCAGCTTGTTTCATTTCATTTTGTTTTTTGCCTGCACGTGCCAAAACTCTTTATCCTCAGTAAATCTGAATTAGTCATTTATTATTTACTTTGTTTGGAGCATTTTGACAAGCAATTATATAAAATTTTGTGTCAGAGGAGGAAGAAAATGCTTCTCTGGAAACAAAATAGATACAGAAGCTGTTTTTTCCTACCTTGAATAGATTTTGTTTTGCTTTTAAAGCTGCAGTCCACAAACAACTTAAGCCAGTTGCTGCATTCATTTCAACTCATGTGATGGTATTGATTTCCACAAAGCTATGCTAGATTCAGCATTCTATGTACTATATTAGAATTTTATTGTCATGTATGATGTTTAGAAAGTGGATATTCTTGTCTGTCCCTTATAACTCTTAAAAAAAGAAAGATTTAATAAGATTAAAAGGCAGCAGATTCAAGACAAGCAAAAGTGCTTTTCACACAATGGATAATTAATTCACTGACACAGAATGTGGTGACAGTCCCTAGTTTAAATGGTTTTAAGTGAGTCAAGCTACCGGAATAGAATCTTCATGTCCAGAGGCTCTGAATACCTCTTTCAGTATTAGTTGCTAGTGGGTGCCAGTGGCAAGAGCTATTGCTTTCACATCCTGCTCGTGGGCTTCCTAGAGGCATTTTTTGGCTACTGTGGGTAACATGATGCTGGATTAGATGAACATTTGGTCTGATCCATCAGAGCTCTTCTAATGCTTTTATGTTAACACATGTTTGATGCTCTCTGAGGCATTTGAGTTTGGGGCAGACAGTCAACATTCAAATCATTTCCACTGGAAGTGAATCTACTATTATTGTTACAAGCATAATTTAAGCCAAAGAAATTAACTGCAATTCCAATATGCTCATATTTTACATTGTTTAGCATGGCATAATTCTAAACCCTTCCGAGCTGTGGTCTTTTTCTTCAGACTTCCCATAGCCAAAGTGGGGGGTGGGGAGGAGAAAAGATAAATGGTTTATCTATGTATGCCCTTCATTTACTCCATATAGGGAATCCTGTTTTGAAAGCTCTCTGACTGAACTGAGATGGCTGCAGGGAGATAAAATTCTTCCTGATACTTCAAAATCCTGTCAGTGTTGCATTGTTCATAGCATACTGTCAGTTTCCTAACCAACCAATTTAAAAGGCCAGTTAGGAAGCTGACATGGAATGTTACTGCTAAAGTGTTAGCTGATGCTCTTTTATGAGAACAAGAAAGTGAGGAAGTCACATCTTTCTCAACCTACATAAAAGTAGACATTTTTAAACAGGTTCTTCCGTCCATCCTGCAGTGCAGCCAAAAAAGAGAGAGAGAGAGAAACGTTTCTTCTGTGAAGACATAATGTGATCATCCATTTGTTACACCACTGCTCAGAATATCTGGGCCCTTCTAAAAAAAAAAAAGGACAGATGTAATCAGTAACCTGGTTGTGCCTGGTTGAAAAGAACATAAAGAAATGGAAGCTGTCTGAATCAATAGAGTTTTCTAAAATTCTTTCAGCTTTGGAAGTTACTATAAGAACTAATACACCATGCCTTGGACCACACTGGCATCTAGTGGTAGTATACTGAGATGATTCAACCCATCAAAAGGATATGCAGACATCATAACGTTCAAGTGTATATATTTACAGTAGCCTTATTTCCAAGATATATGGAATTAATAGTGCTACTCTGCTCAGAACAGGCTACAACAATCAGTTATGAACAAAGATATTTAAGATGGGTGTCAACAAGTTGCAGAGGATTCAGAGGATAGTTACAAAATTATACAGGCTGCAATCCTAAGGATACGTATTAGTAATGACAGTGAAATCCAGTGCAGAATTACAGGTTCTTTGTGTTTTGTGTGTGTACCTTGCAGGGGGTCCACTCTATACACTTTTGAACCTGCGCCTGACATTCCCAAAAGCATTTTCCTGGGAGCATCTTCTTGGGGGGTGGGGTTCATAAGTCAGACCCCTAAGTCCATTCTGCACATAACTTGGAAGGCATGTAGAGGAGCATCGGAGGGGAGGGGGTCACCTGTGACTTTGATCTCTATAGCTTGCACAAAGTCCATTCTATACAAACCAGACTTGCCATGAACCAGGAACCACATTTTCCTGGTTTGTGCCCATCCCTGGGTGTGATGTAATTAATACATTAGCCTTTCACTGAGCAATCATATCTATAGAAGTTTTCATGAATCTGTAGAAATTGCTAGGTGACACAGCCACTACAGGCACTCAGCACTTCCTTTCAATATTTTATGCTCTTTCCTCCCATAAAAATACAATTGGCACATCTGCTGCCCACTCAGTATCATGTAACAATAATCTTTCCTCCCCTAGACTGAAGAATTGATGGGTTAGATTTAATGATGTATAAAGGGAATGAGCTCATATCTACAATATCACATGAAAAACTGTTTCTAAGGATTGAGGGGGAAAGTGAGATGTGGTGTTGGCCCTGCATCAGGAAAGGGAATAATCAGAAAGTATTCCACCACTCCTGGTACTCTGTGGAAGAACTTGCACAAGAAGACAAGGAACCATTTTGCAATAAATTAAAGCTTAAAATACTTTTTTTCGCACTGATCATGGAATAGATGTGATAGAAACTGCAAACGTAATATTATTCAGAGGGCTTATATTGCAAAAAAAAAAGGCAGGGTAAAGAATAACCCCCCCCCCCCCCGGTGCTCATTGTCTCTGGGCTAGTATTTTAGTAATCAGCAAGGATGCAAATGTTTATGTAATCTACTTACTCCAGACATTATTATTACATATCCTAAATTTCTTGTCCTCACTTCTCCCACATAGCACAGCATTGTTCCTCTGAGTACACTGGTAAAAGAGCCATCTAGGTAACTTGTATTGCATTTTGCAAAATATGTCTGTCATATTGATAGTCTCTAATGCTCCTAGGAGCGTTATGGTTTCATTATGTCATAATGAAAAAGTACATCCACTTTGCTTCAGCGTTATTTGATATCTGCATGAGAAAGATCAAGAATAAAAAATCATAGCAAATATTTGGTCTTGGGATATATGCCTGAAAAAACAGGCCCACAAAACTCTCTCAAAAATGCTTTCACAATCATTGTTCATCCGACCTGTTTATCATGATAATATTTCTACAATCAAGGACCCATGTTAAATTTATGGATAAATTCTCCAACTGGTTCATTCCTCCTCCTCCCCTGCCACTCTTCTCCTCCTCATCTTCCTACTGCTGTGCCTTTCCGCTTCCTCTTTGCTCTCCCCACCTTTCCTCCTCCTTGCAGCCCGGAGGGAAAAAAGGAAGTGGCTAGGTGAGGCGGGCATGGAACTCCAGCAATGCCGGCAATTAGCACCTGACTTTCAGCAGTCCCTCTCCTCCCACCCCCAGCCATGACAATTGAATTGGGAAGGGGGTTGCTGACTGTCAGCAACATTTGAACAGGAAAAGCATCACCAACTGGCAGTATTGGGGAGCAGAGCACCAACAGTATTTCAGCTGGGAGGGATCCTATGACCAGCTGGACTCTTTTTAAGCCCAGGTACTGCTTCAGCTCAACACCCACCTTTCCCAGACAACTTATTCTTTCCCCCCTGGAAATTCTTCTCCTTACTCAAGCCAATGCATTAGAAAGTTGCTAGGCAACTTTGACAATGGTGGCTGCAGTCTTGTGACATGCCATTGCAATATCTTGTTGCTGTTTTTTTGTTTAGAGATTTTAAAACCATACCCCCTTATCTGTTTCATTATTTTTCATTCCATTCAGAAGCCTCAAGAAAGCAGTGATGGCTGCAGAAAATGTAGGACTGCCAACCTCCAGGTGGGGGCAAGAGATCTCCTGGAACTACAACTGATTGACGGATAATGGAGATCAGTTCCACTGGAGAAAATGGCTGCCTTGGAGGGTGGACTCTATAGCATCATACACCATTGAAATCCCTTTTCTCCAAAGCCTGCTTTCCCCAGGCTCCACCACCACCCCTCAAAAAATCTCCCAACCTGGAGTTGGAAATCCTAGGAAAATGTGGTGTTGCTTCAGCATGAGTGTCAGCACTCTAGATATGTATACTTTATGTATATTATTTATTTAAAACATTTCTGTGCTGTCTTTCCACCCAAGTAGTCTCCATGCCAGCAAACATCAAAACATTAAAACACTTCAATATTTAACAGCATATAAAACAATTCAACGAAAACATATAAACAGACAACACCAAAACCAGGGAGGAGGGGCAATAAGTTACTGGGGACATGTTAAACAAAACAAAAGAAGTCTTCCCCAGTGGTGGAAGACAATGATAGAGAGAAAGATGAGTCTGCCTAGGGAGGGAGTTCCAAAGTTTTGGCTCCATATACAAGAAGGCCCTTTCTTGGGTTGCCACCTGTCTAGCTTCAGATGGCAGAGGCACACAAAAGAGCTCCTCTGAAGATGACCAGAGTAGATGGGAGATACAGGCTGAACCCAGCAGTAGGGTTTTAAAAGTCAATACCACAACCTTGACTAGAACCCAGAAGTAGGGATGTACATTCGGTTCGGCCGAGCCGAACTGATTCGGCTGTATCACCACTGATTCGGCTGTATTCGGAATCAGCTGTAGCCGATTCCCATTGCCGCCTATTATGCGGCAGCCGA
The DNA here is from genome assembly GCF_032191835.1 of Heteronotia binoei. NCBI lineage: Eukaryota > Metazoa > Chordata > Lepidosauria > Squamata > Gekkonidae > Heteronotia > Heteronotia binoei. Next base: position 126,866,178 of record NC_083226.1, on the reverse strand, counting down.
ATACGGCTCGCTGTATGCTTCCGAATAGCTATTCGGAAGTATACGGCTGTCAAAGCAAAAGGCGGGAATGGCTTCTGCAGCCTCAAAGGAGCTGCTTTCCCGCCTTTAGTGGCCTCTTCCCGCCTCTTCCGTAGCCTCCCTGGGATTAGGGAGGGGGGAGGGGGAAGAGGAGCCCCAGCAACCAATCCAAAGCATGCATTTGCAAAATGCATTGCAAATGCATGCTTTGCAGGGCTTTTGTGTAGCTGATGGCCCAGCCATCAGCTACATTGTTGTTATTTTGATCTCTTGCTTAAGGAGTCTTCCTGCTGGACTCCTCCATTGCTGTGTTGGTGTGTGGCTTGGTGTGTGCTGCTGCTGGTGGCTGGCCCTTGGCTTCAGCCTGCTGCTGCCTGCTGCTCTCTCACTCAGCCTTATTTCCCTGGACTCAGAAAAGACAAGGTAAGACAGTTTTGGGGTTCTTGTTTTAGGTTTTGTTGGTAAAAGGACTAGAGTCTCTTTACTTGTCCAGATTTGGGTGGGTGAGTACTGGGTGGGTAGGGTAGCCTATTTGGGGTTGGGGTTAGATTCTGCTGGGGGTGGGGGCCGGGGGTGGGGGGGTTTGCTAATTTGCCCATATCTTAATTTAGTGAGAGGACTTTTAAAAGTGCAGTGTCCTTTTACTTCTCCTGATTTGGGTGACTTGGATTTCTTGGGGTTAGGGTGAAGGGGGGTTTTTTTTGGGGGGGGGGAAGTTCCTGTATTGTTAAAAGTTGAGTTTTTTTACTGTTTCAGTGTTTGATTTGTTGCTGCTGTGTTGTGTTGCTGCTGTGTTACTTTTCTCTTCAGGTTATTGGGGGGGGGGTGTTGTTGACTGATTTGGCCTGAGCTTTCTTGTTGGTGAAAAGGCCACTTTTTTAACACTTGGCCTTTTGTGATTCTGCTGGTTTTGTTTTGGTTTTTTTAAATTACCTCTGGTTGGTGTGGGGGTTGGCGAGGGTGTGTGTGGGCTGGGTCACTTTCTTGTTTTTATAGAGTACATTGTGTGTTCTGTGGCAGGGAAGCTGGCACCTGGGTGAGAGACCCAGAACCAGCAGGTTTGTTGTGGTTTGCCAGCTCTCCCCGTGTTGTTTGGGGCAGGGCTGGAGAGCTGGCATCTGTAGATTGTGTGTTCTGTGGCAGGGAAGCTGGCACCTAGGTGAGAGACCCAGAACCAGCAGGTTTGTTGTGGTTGGCCAGCTCTCCCCGTGTTGTTTGGGGCAGGGCTGGAGAGCTGGCATCTGTAGATTGTGTGTTCTGTGGCAGGGAAGCTGGCACCTGGGTGAGAGACCCAGAAACAGCAGGCTTTTTGTTGTTGGCCAGCTCTCCCCGTGTTGTTTGGGGCAGGGCTGGAGAGCTGGCATCTGGGTTTGCTTCAGCCAGGTCTGCAGAGCAGACCTTGAGCAGATTGTGTTTTGTGTGGCAGTGACGTTGGCAACTGGGTTTATATTGCTTCCAGGCCTGCAGGGTTCATAGAGTAGATAGAGGGATGTAGTGCATTTGGGTCCTATAGAGATTCTCTGATGTGGTTAGGTTTGGCTTTGAGTGCCCCAGGAATTGGACCCCTTGGTCCAATTTTTTTTGGCCTTGTGGGTTTTGTGTGGGACGGTGCCCTGAAGCTGCACAGCAGTTTGGGGGGCTCTCCTCAAAACCCCCTGCTCCCCAGAGCCACTTTTCCCACGACAATTACAGTGAGGAAGTGGCTAACTGGGCTTTCCCCATCATTGTTAGCAATGGGCCCTTTGGGGAGCCCAAAGACAGGGACCCCCTGGCCCAATCTTTTTGGAACTTGGGGGGTTGGAGGGGAGAGTCCCCTGCAGGTCCCCTGAAAATTTGGGGGCTCTCCCTCAAACCCCCTGCCCCCCAGTAGCCTCTAATTATGCCCTATGTTGCCATTGATTTCAATGGCCCATAGGGTATAATGATGGAATAGGGGCACCCTCTTTGGGTGCCCCTGGAATGGGATCCCCTGGCCCAATCTTTTTGGGACTTGGAGGGGTTGGAGGGGAGAGTCCTCTTCAGGTCCCCTGAAAATTTGGGGGCTCTCCCTCAAACCCCCTGCCCCCCAGTAGCCTCTATTTATGCCCTATGTTGCCATTGATTTCAATGGCCCATAGGGTATAATGATGGAATAGGGGCACCCTCTTTGGGTGCCCCTGGAATGGGATCCCCTGGCCCAATCTTTTTGGGACTTGGGGGGGTTGACGGGGAGAGTCCCCTGCAGGTCCCCTGAAAATTTGGGGGCTCTCCCTCAAACCCCCTCCCCTCCAGGCGGCTTCAATTATACCCCATTTGCCATTGATTTCAATGGCCCATAGGGTATAATAGGGCCGTATATTCGGAAATAGCCACGCATTACCGTATATGCGGCTATTCCGAATACGGTATTCAGTAGTACACGGGGAATCCGATTTTTTTCCCCCATGTACTTCCGAATCCGTGTAATTCCGAATTATTTTTTTTTTGCACATCCCTACCCAGAAGCACATTGAGAGCCAGTGTAGACAGAACAAAGCAAGAATGATATGGTCCCTATGACCCATTTCAGTCAATATTCTAGCCACAGTGTTCTGTACCAATTGTATTTTCTGGACAGTCTTCAAGGGCAGTCTCACTTAGTGTGCATTGTGGCAAGCTAATCTATATGTTACCAGGAGATGCATCACAGTAATAAGTTCTCTCCTGCCCAGGAAGGCCATGGCTGGTCCACCAGCTGAAAGTGGTGAAAAGCACCTCCAGCCACTTCTGTGACTGATTGATCCAAGAGGAGGCTCAAGTCCAGCAGCAACCTCAAGTTATTGACCTGTTTCTTTAGGGGGAGTGCAACCTTAACCAGAATAGAAGATACCTAATTTCCTTTTCCAAACTTTTCCTCACCAGTAGCACATCCACTTTGTCAATTTGTTGGCCCTGATCCACTCCAAAACTGCCTCTAGGCAGTGTCTTTGTTTACAGAGAAATGTAGGATTTGTTTAATCTACAAGAAATGCTATGCAGGACTGGTTTCATTCTTTAGGTTTCAGATTGCTACTGGACTTCTGGCTAATTGTTCTGAACTCAAAGAGTAATTATTTGTATGACCTAATTTAATTAACTTTAATTTTTATGGCAGAAAGTTAAATTAATTTTGAGAGTTAGTTTATTGGACTTCAGAACTTTTGGTCAGAAATAAAGTAAGGCTGTATTACATATGGCATAATTCTCCTTGAAATAGTTATATTTATGTATTCACCTTGGTTAGATAAGGAGAATGAGAACCTATGAAAAGAAAAAAGGGCTCTGGCACCTAATATATCGTATCTGTCCTTGTGGAAGATAATCTGGTTTCCTTAGCAAGGCACTTTGTTATGCCATAGCCTCCCCCCTTATTACTATTCTTGTCAGAGAACAAAGAATATGTGGATGAAATTACAGACCATGTAGTGTAAAAGTTGTATACTGATCTCAAAGGGGGGCATTTGAATGATGGATGTAAATCTCCATCCCAGAGGCCAGTTCAAAAAGTTATGCCCCCACTCACTCTGACATTACCCAGCATCAATTCACTTTGTGGGAGTGTATAAAGTTGGAAATATAATGCTTTCTAGATACATTATTTGTGAATGAAGATCTGCTAATCACAACAAGGCAAGAAAGCCCTTTAATGCCTTTCCATTATATTGCACAAATACAAGCATTTTATAGGATTTTTAAACAGTCTTAAATTGGGTTGCTATGCGCTCACAGGATATTGAGAATTTTTTTTTATTGGTTTATGACTTACTGGCCCTGTTCAGATGCACAGTATAATCAGATGTCGATGCTGTTTCCTTCCAGATTTAAAGTGACTGATCAGACAGTAACATCTGCCTCCCGGTATTAACTTGTGGTAGCCCCCCCCCCCCAATCCTCCTCAGAACCGGATTATTTTGTTACCTGCTCCTTTGTGGTGTTTTTTGAGTTCTCCAGTTTCACTTCATAGTTTTCTCCATCTGGATAGTTCTGCTGCGATATTAACCAACTTCTGGATGTCTGAAGGCTGTCCCAGAGCAAAAGGAGCCTCAGACATCCGGTTTACATTCGCCATTTTTTTTTACTATTTAGCAATATGCGCATAACCACATAATGTTTTAAGCTATGCGCAGATGCACACATGCACATAATAGTGGAAGAAAAAAGAACTGCATGGTGCCATTGTGTGGATGGCAGAAGACAGTTTTACCGCGGAATGATTCGAATTGCAGTATGGCAGTCTGATCAATAATATCTGAAACAAAGCTATTCGGAACAGAAATGGGTCAGTCTAACACGGACTCAACATGCTGTGTGAACAGGGCCGCTGAAATGGATCAACCACAGGAAATAAGTTAAAACCTGATTAAGATACACATTGGATGTGATCCCATGAGAGATTTGGTGCGGCCATATCTGAAAGATCCAATTTTCTTTGATCTGTGCCATGGCATTCACGCAGCCTCCACCCCGCTGCCATGAGAGGAATGGACCGTATACATGCAAGAGGAGCATTCAGACTGCTCATGCATGTGTGGGTGGGGTAGGTGCATTGTGTTCAGACAGCTGGGAGATGCGCTCTCATATGTTTTAGAGGTTTGCTACCAGAACTATTTAATCCCGTCCCAGTCCATCCTAAAACAAGGTAGTTATGGTTGGGACCCAGGTTGGGCAGATGTGATCGCACGTCCTGATCACACACATTGCATCTGAATGGGAGGCATGGCTAAGTTGGGCCAAATCTCTCATGTGGTCATACCATTGTTTCCTTGGTTTATCATTTCACCCTTTTTTTGCCATCAAGTCACAGCTGACTTACAGCTATCCCATGGGGTTTTCAAGGCAAGAGACATTCAGAGGTGGTTTGACGTCACCTACCTGCTTGTCGTGATCCTGGTATTTCTTGGTGGTCTCCCTTCCAAATGCTGATCTGGGTCAACTCTTATTAGTTCTGAGGTCTGATGAGATCGGGCTAGCTTGGACTATCCAAATCAGAGCATTATACCCAGCAGATGTATAAAAAGATAGAGGCTTCAGTCTAAGAAACATGTAAATGTAAGAAACAAAGAATTCTGGGAATGTATACATGACCATGTGAAGAATATTCACTATTTGTAGAGAATAAGATATATCGAATAAGTGGAGTGCACTTTAATAAGAACGTGAGATTATTTATTTATTTTGATGTTTCAATTTCTGCATGATTCATGCCTGGCATTTAGTGCCTGGCACTGTAGTGTATTTTAAACCTTAAACTTCATTTCCAGTCTAATACATTAAAACATTAAAACAGAATGATTTAACTACTGACACCCACTTCTGGCATAACCATCACAACCAAGATCCTATTTTTAAAAGTCCAATAAAGTTTCCAAAAATGGCTTATGTGAAAGTTGATACTGCTTCTCTTCACATCCTTGTTTTATGAACTTGGTGAGTGACCAGTGGAGAATTCTGCTTTGATTTTACTCATTGTAATGAGTTTATCATGCTTACACTCTCCTCCATTTTCATTTTGCATCAGAATCAGGAAATATCATCTCCATGTTGTACTGGATTTTAGGCAGCAGACTTCAAATAAACTAAAATCAGTTTCAGAAACAATCAGTTAGTGGGAGAAACTTGCTGACTGGAAGATGGTGATGCCTCTGTAGAAGCATGCCAGTCATTGGTTGATAAAAAATTATATCCTGGGAGTACTTATCAGTCTCAAAAAGCCATGGTAATCATTGGCCTGGATTCTTTTTTATTCTTTTCTGATGGTGTACTACCTATATCAGCAGGCAGGTGCATAATATAGGCCAACTGCATCAGATCTCAGAAGCATTGTCAGTACTTGGATGGGAATCCACCAAGGAAGATAAGCAGGGTCAGTATTTGACTGGGAGACCACTAAGGAAGACTCTGAGGTATGATCCTTGATGCTGAAGCAATGGAAAACCACCTCTGCATCTCACTTGTCTTAAAATCCCCTTGCTGGGGTTGCCTTAAATTGATTGCCACTCTATGGCAGTTATATACATACTGGCTATACCCTGTATTGTGGACACAGGAGCAATCATTCACAATTTGGCATCCTTAAGAATTTGCTACTTTGAGCCATTGTATCTATGACATTGTTGCTGTGCACTTCTTCCAAGGAGTTCAGAACTGCATACATAATTATTCCCTCCTCTATTCTCACAGAAATCTTACGATGAGTCATTAGGTTGAGAGAACTTGACTGGACGGAGGGCTTCAAAGCAGGGTGAGGATTTGTCTCTGCATTGAACATTCTGATCAATTCACCACATGAAAAACCTCCATGTATCAGCCTTTGAGGAGTGTTCAGAATCTCTAACTACCTCAGAAGGTAGGACCAGAACCAACAGGCTGAAATTAAATCAAAAAAAATTCCGACTCAACATTAGGAAGAATTCCTGACTGTTAGAGTGGTTCCTCAGTGGAACAGGCTTCCTCAGGAGGTGGTAGACTCCCCTTCCTTGGAGGTTTTTAAACAGAGGCTAGATGACCATCTGACAGCAATGAGGATCCTGTGAATTTAGGGAGTTTCCTGCATTGTACAGGGGGTTGGACTAGATGACCCTGGAGGTCCCTTCCAACTCTATGATTCTTTGATTCTACTGCACAATGCAGCTGCCATTGTACCCTTATGGGAGTGAAATGAAGGGTTATAAATGTGCAACCTTGCTGATCTGGAGTGTGATCCTCGCTTTACTTTAACATGGAAAATATAGGACATCACAAAAAAACAAGAGAGTTCTGGATTTACAAAAATCTATGGAATGTTCTTCTTCAGACTCTACTGTACCCATTCACACACAGATTCTCAGGGAGTTGGTTTCACACACCAACTAATTTACTTTGTTTCTTATCATGTCAGATTCAGAATTCAGGCATACTGTGCAATGAATGACTGAAGTTTTCAACATTCAGTGGCAGACTCACTGATAGGTTACATTGACTGGTTTTTCCTCAGTGTTTATTTGCATCATGTTGAATATATGAAGGATTTTGCCCCCCCAGACGGAAAGAAGAGATGGACACAAGGGTTTGGGTAACTAAAGGGCCACTTTCTTTTTTTATTATATTAACACAAGGGCTATAAACATAACAGGCAGCACGGCAGGGCCAGGGGACGAAATACCCATTCCCTGCTGCATAACGGGCGAACCACCCTGCCCCTAGGTATAGCCAAAATACATGGCTTGTACCCAGCCAGCCTAGCAAAGGCCCTGGAGTTCCAACCCCCAGCCACATGGCTAACGGGCAAATCAATTCATGCAAACCCAAGGCAGTCCACTTCATCACTCAACCGGCCCGCATGGTCCAGGAATGATTTAGTGAGACCCCGAGCCCCAAAACTGGGGTGCTACAGGTGCTCACCAAGCTGCGTACCAAAAGTTTAGGCCAAAACCCAGCCACCATGAGGCCAAGCCTCTGCTTAGTCAGCTGCGCCCACTAAATGCCCAACACTTACTTAAGCCCAAGTTTCAAGTCTTCTAAAAAGGCACCATTACCCTTGTTCAAAAGACGTACACCATTGTTCCTGTATAAACCCACGCAATCAGCCCAGATCCCAGGGTGAGGAAGAAAGTGGCCCAACCCCCCTCGAGGGCTAAAGTCATCTTTGGCCTGCAACACAAGGGATTTTCCCTTGAGCAGGCCTAAATCATTGCCACCCAGATGTATCACCACAACATGTGGCAGTAAAACGTGAACATCTTCGAACAATAGGGGCAACAGGCCTGACCAATGGAGACCCACCATCCATGCCATTCAATGGTGGCCCACTTGCTGAGCCCCAGCTGTGACCAGGCCGAAGTCCTCCTGGCCCTATGGGCAGACCAGAACAAGGAAGCTGTGCCCGCATATGAGGACACATCACCTCTCTCCACGGACCACAGCACCTGAGAAAAAAGACACAATGAATAACATGGCCCCTTAATAACATGATGCCAATTACTGCAGTGCAAGAGGGCGAACATAGCCCTTATAGGCCGAGGAACGCCACCTACCAAGCTTCTGAATGGAAGGTGGGGAGTACCCCAGTGCAGCAGCAGTAGATGCTGCTCCTATACGGAAGGAATGGGTGCCAAACTTAACTCCCGACAGGCCCAGCATAGCAGAGGCCTTGCATGTCACTGTCCAAAACTGATGCTTCGTCAGGGGACTGCAGTCCCCGTGATGGAACAGCACCCAAACCACGAGCAACCATGTAGCACGTTAAAGCTGCCCCAAAGAATGTCATGAGAGAGGTGGTGTGAAAGAGCAGCGCTTCATACTCTGACACGCACACCTGACCCAAGACCAATAGTAAACCCCTAAGAACTGCAGGGGAAATAGGTTGCCTAGGATCCCGTCTGGGCCCAACTTCTCTCGACCAACCTTCCAACATTTTTTTAATGCAGAAGTCACCGGTATTCGCCTGAAAACCCAAAGCCTTACTGGCAAAGGTCAACGCAGAAAGCCGGCCCCAAATAGATGGGACTGCTAATCCCCTGCGTCTTAAAGATACACTATAGTGGAGTAATTGCTCCACCAGAAGGGGCCATCTCCTTTGGTAACCAACTTTGCTCCTAAAACTGTTGAACTGGCATACTGCCCTGTTGTACGATTTTCTGGTACTAGGAGCAATGGCGAGACTTACTTCTCTGCCGGCCTCAACTCTCCAATCATCTATATCCTGGGAGGCATCATTGTCGGGAGAAGATCTGCGTCTGGGGCCAGTTGGCGAAACCTCTGCATCTGTTTGCGGGAGAGTGCGTCAGCCACCCCATTAGCCACCCCAGGCACATGCCCAGTGAAAAAATAAAATATTGAGCCTCAGGCAACGGAGAGTGAAGGCCTGCACTAGCCTCATCACCCTGGGGGATTTGGAAGTGAGGGAATTGATAACATGCACCACGGCTAAGTTGTCACACCAAAAGTGGACTGTGTGGTCTGCCAACTCATTCCCCCACAACCAAACGGCTACCAAGATCGGGAAAACCTCCAAAAAAGTAAAATCACTATTCCACCCCGCATCTACCTATTCCTGAGGCCATTCCTCTGCGCACTAATGTCCACGAAAGTAGACGCCAAACCCCAGGAACCCTGCTGCGTCTGATGTAATTTGCAGCTTGGCTTCCAGCTGCAACTCCGCCCTCCAAAAGGAGATACCATTAAAGGATGTTAAAAACTCTTTCCATAGTAAAAGGTCCTCCCACATGCTGTATGAAATCCTGATTCGGTGGTGCGGCTGGCATAATCCCGCCATTGCATCACACAGCCTCCTCAAAAAGGGGTGACCAGGAGCTATTACCTTACATGAGAAATTTAGGTGACTCACCAATTGCTGCAGCTCCCTCAAGGTCACCTTCCACCGCAGCAAAAACTGAGCAGCCATTTCCTGCAGACCTAGAATTTTATCCCTTGGGAGGCATGAAGTTTGCTGGCATGAATCAAGTTCAACCCCTAAGAATGTCAATTGCTGGGTAGGGCCCTCTGTCTTCTCATGGGCTAGCAGAACACCCAGTTCCGCTGACTGCACCGCAAAGGCCGCCAGCAAATGGGCACACTGGCTGGAGCCTAAGGGGCCCACAAACAGAAAGTCATGCAGGTAATGCACCACATTGCCCAGGTGAGCCCGGAGCACACTGCCCATTCTAAAAAAGGAGCTAAAGTGCTCAAAGGCCACACAGGAAATGGAGCACCCCATGGGCAGGGCCCTGTCCATATAAAATTGCCCTTCAAATTGGAAACCCAGCAATTCAAAATCCAAAGGGTGAACCGGTAGGAGGTGAAAGGCAGACTTTATGTCTCACTTTGTCAACTCCACCGCTACCCCACAGCACCTTACCATCTGCACCACGTGGTCAAAAGATGTGTACCGCACAGTACACAAATTTTCTGGTATGGCGTCATTCACCGATTCCCCATGAGGGTAAGATAAATGATGAATCAATCTGAACTCTCCTGGGGCCTTTTTAGGCACAATGCTCAATGGGGAGACCCTCAAGGTACTCACAGGGGATGTGGAAAATGGGCCAATCACACTACCCTCGGCTAATTCCTTCCCAATCTTCTGATGAACTATGTGCTCCATCCCCATAACTGACTTCAAATTATTGGCCATAAACAACTTTCTGGGACCCTGAAAAGGAATTCTAAACCTGAACTTAAAACCATTTAACAAATAAAGCCTATTTTCATCCTTTGGATAATCATGGAGCCATGCCTCAAGCATTGTCACCCTTATTAGGCTGGGACTTTTTAGCAAATGGCTTATCCACACCGCCCAGGCCCTGCTTATGCTGTCCCCGCCTGAGTCTACCCCTAGAACAATTCGTAAAGGAATGAAACCCCCAGCAAAAAGGGCACTCATGTTTGTATGGGCAGTTCTTTTTACCACACACCCTCTGGGACCCAAACTCCCAACAAAGCAGGCGAGGTTGAACCACCTGTCCAATACTGCTGCGGGCACCAGAAGCAGTGGCTGGGCACTGTACAACATGTCCACTGTCTGACCTATCACCCAGGTTAGGTCGTGCTGGAGACATAATCTGCAGCCACAGCTGTGGCTGAATCTGATCCCACTGAAGGGCCAGGTTCAAAGCCGCCCGCATTCTAAACTCCTCATATTGCAGCCAGGCCAGGCCAGTAAAGCTAGTGTAGCTTTTGTAAATGATGTCAAAATACTGAAAAAGGGTAGTGGCTCTCCATGGCTGAGACCTGGCTATAATTCCAGCGTAAATAATGAACCCAGGCACCCAGTTCACCCATGTCCTGTCAACTTTCCGCTTCTTGATTTTCTCCTTTTCCTTATCATCCAAATCTTCTTTATCCTTTTTCTCTAGCTCCCTACAGAGCAGAGAAAATAGGTCCACAAATTTCCCTTTTAGTATCTTATCCTTGGTGGCCGGTAACAAGTGATCCCCAAGAGGTAAGGCCAGATCACCAAAAGGTAAATCCTTAGCTGGCACAGCAGAGTATGATGGACCCCAAGGATAAGAAACCCCCCAGCCACCATAGGGTGCTACGGAAGCTCCCGGGAACTGGATGGGCAGGCCTCCCCAAGGACCCCAAGGGTTAGCCAGGTTAAGACCCCAAGCCCATGGCTGGGAATTATTAAAAGCTGCAGGCTGGCTATTGGCAACCGGCCCAAAAGTAGCAGACTGCCCCCAGGGCCACGTTGTGGTAGTGTGCTGTGAAAACTCACCCCTACCCAACTGCAAACTCTGTGAAGCATCCACGTCGGGCCCCTCCCCTGGAAGAGGCAACACACCCTCCGTTCTGTCCGTAGACCTGCTTTCGAGGGAAGACAAACGATTAAGGATTTCTTCCTGGAAGCGCTTTTTAGCAGCTCGTTGTCAGCCTTGGAAACCATACCCATTACACCATTCAATGCAATCGGCTGCCTACCACCCGAACCCTCCAAAGCGGCTATTCTGGCTAACACAGACTGCTCGAAAGTGCCATCCTCCTCATCAGACGATGAAGACAAAGGTGCTGACTGCCTAGGAACAGGCTGCTGAGGTCTCAGTGCAGGGCTCTTGCCCTTGGATTTGCCCTGTCCCTTAGGCATGATAATGTGCCCAATAAGCAAAGACAAACCCTTCTACTGCCCTCGCTGATTGGCCTGAGGTAGGTGATGAATGTAAAAAGCAATCCTCAAAATGACCACCCCAAGCTATGCACAAAATGGCCGCTCCTTTACCCGGCAACAAGGAGGAAGAATCCCATAGCTCGAAGCAACTGGCAGTCCTCGAAATGGCCGCCCCTCTCCTCCCCAGCAACAGGGAGGAAGATAAAATGGCCGCCCAACTAACACCACTATTAGCCACTGCCTCCCTCCAAACTGCACTGTCCAGAACAACAGCCCCGCACAGTGCAAAGCAACCATTCACTCCCACCAAAGATCAGAAACAGGGAGGGGAATGGCTCCTCAGCCGAACGAAGACACTGAGGAAGCCCCGTGGGGACAGATAAAGTCAAAGCAATGGGGGAAGAAGAGGTGAAACAGATGCAATTTTATCCTGCAGCAAAAAAAAAAAACCGGTTCAGTTTGATCCACTTCTGAGCTATCAGACAGCCCCTGATGAAGAGGCAGGATCCTGGCAGTGGTCCGTGGTTACCCATTCACACTGCTAGGCCCTCCTTTACTCTGTTTTTGAAAGAGGCATTTTTAAAATCTACTACATTATTAAAATTCACACTGCTAGTGCTGCTCAACCACAGACTCACTGTGGAAAGTGGTTTTTTTAAACAAAAGTTGTGTGTGCACTCAAGCAGAGAAGCGCACAAGTGCACCTCAGAAAGCAGTTAAGGGGAGGAAAAAACCCAACTGTGCCCGATCCTACATATTTTAGAAATTTCAATACAAAGGAGTGGAGAGCCATAGTTTCACATTTCCTGTCAAATGTGTACATTTAATATTCTTTTGTTGAACAGCTAAGCAAATCCCAATAAAATCCAAAGTGTTGCTCTGCCTGGTCAGTAATGATAACTCAGGTAGAGTGATATGCCTCTCCACAGCTGGTTTTTAGGCTCCAGAAAATGTGGAACTATAAAATGGCCCACAGATACAATTCAGAGAAGCCTCTGATCCTTGAAACGAAAGTGCAGCTCTCAAACTTACTTGGCCAGGTCAAGAGAACTCTCTGGCGTAACAGCTAAAACACAGACAAACTCCCTTACTACTCTTTCTGAAATTCCTTTCTCCACTCACCTGATTATACTCCTGACTGTGGACAGAGCTAGGATGAGGTTGCTACCAGTCACATGGACTAGAAGCAGTGATTGGAGAATACACAAAAGAGCTCTGCTTAAGTAGGGATTTTCTAGGATTGGTTGCACAAGCACAGGATGTGCACTGTTCATTTGCTCCTCAGATTCAGGAGTTTCTCTAAAAAGTGACCACACAGTTGTAACCAGTTCTTGCCATTTTAATTCTACATTTTGGTTTTTTGTGTGCAGAATTTTGGCAAAATTTCCAGGAGTGGAAAACAGATAAAACAAATTATCTAGCTCACCCCTACTCCACATGGTCAAACTACTCAATCTGTCCAGTCAAAGAGGAGAGGTGAAGGTGTTTTCTATGCTACACAAAGGAGGTTTCAAAGGGGTCAAATGCCACAATCTCCTGACAGCAAGAAAGCTTAGTTGTTCTAGGCCCTCCTTTACTCTGTTTTTGAAAGAGGCATTTTTAAAATCTACTACATTATTAAAATAACATTGCAAGTTTCCTAAATGAATGACTGTAGCAAATACTTTTTTTTCTTTTTTGGGAACTGGAGTGGCACACAGTATGCTGCTACTGCCACCTTCTGAAAATCTAGATGTAACAAATTTTATTCCAAAATCAACAGAAAATATTGGGTGGGGGGCAATGCTGGAAGAATCATCTGCAGTTTAGGGAGGTAAAATAAAACAGAAATTAAAAATGGTAATCCACTCAGTTTATATAAGGTTAAACAACATTACATGTCATTCTATTGGGGTTTTCCCCCCAGATCTTTGAAAACAATGAAGGTTCAAGGTTTGTGAATTAAAAAAAAAACTGGTTCAGGTTATTTAACATTTACAATTTTCCTTTTAAAAATTCTATAGGATCTAACCCCTAGTCATCATTATCAAAACAAGGACAATGGACAACATGCTATAAAACCAGAATGCATGCGATTAGAAGTGGACTTGATATGAACAATCAATGTCCACCCCTAAAATTGCCATTGTGGAACTGATTCCATCAAGGCTGCAATCAGAATGATGCATTCATCATTCATGTGGATAGTAATGATCATCCTTACCAGATCCAACAGCAGTTTCTCTCTTTTCTTTTTCTCCCATTTATCCCCAAAGTAATACCCTGTGGACATTAAGGACTTCTGCACCTGCCCCATGGCCAATCAAGCTGCATGAGGCTCATGTTTTTCTGTGCACTTATAGGAACTTACCACCAGTGAACCTTCTCAAAGTGAATTTGACGCATGTGCACCCATGACTCATTAAACTCCTGAATGGCGGAATATCCATCCAACAGTTTTGTCTAGCGAAACCCAGAACCTGAATTTTACTCATCTTATGCACTGTTCATTAGAGATACAGTTTGTAACATGCACCTGAGTACAAATTGGATGAATTTTTGTTCCAATACACAGGTTATTTTTAGGTATTTATTTGATTAACTCCTATTGATTTCCACTTTTACATGAAATTGCTTCAAGAGGTAAAGTGTTGCTTGTAGTGCATTAGTGCTTTGCAGTGATAGCACTGATGATGGAATAATGATTCAAAGGCTGCATCCAGAAGGTAAATACCCTACTTGATATTGGTGATGGGTGATACATAATGAAAACTTAGCCTTATACCGAAGAACAGGGACAAAGTCATTAACTGTAATTTATGATGCCCTTTTAGCATAACGCTGCTGATAGGAGCATAAATATAGCTCCGGGCACTTGTTTATTATAGAAGTGATGCAAGCTGAAACCGTATCACCATTTCTCAGCTAATGCAAAATAAATGGCTGTTTATGGAACTGAGGTTTGCAGTTCAAAGATGTATTTCTTAGAGCCTGATAATGGAGTAATGTTCAGAGCACTAGATACAGTGCAGCAATATTCAGAGAGCCTGCTTTTCCAAATGCATATATGACTATATATGAACACCTTGACTATAAAAAAAACAAGATAATAAACAGCAGTTGTTTAACTGGTTTATGGAAGATTGTTTAACAGTTGTTAAACTGGCTTATTTAACAAGCTTATGGAAGATGCCCAACACAGTTAAGAGAAAGATGCACAAGTAAGCAGGCTTCTAGGCACATTTCCCTGGCTGGATAGTAAATCGTGCATGCAAACAAGCTCTGAGCACCTGCGTGATGCACAAATTATTCTCTTTCCAAATCCAGGGTGTAGGGCTGCACATGAACTTCCCTCCCTACATTCCTTTGCATAGCAAACTTGTTTTATCTTTATTTATCATCTTTCATTTAGACTTCAATTTTGAGCTGCATTAAAATTTTATTTAAATATATGTGAAATGTAAAAAACCACATTTTTTGCTGTAGCTGAATGTCTTCTCTTTCTTGTCCTTTCTAGAGGTGTGGAAGGGCTGGCTTTTCCTGTATTGTTTAGGTTTTCCTCCAGAAGGCAAAGCAGACGTTCTCTTCTTGCTGTGCAGTTTTTCTCTCCTCTGTTCTCAGTACAAGTGGTTAGTATTTCTATCATGCAAACAAATCCTCCCTTCTTCACCCAGAATGAATGTTTCCATACCATGTTTGTTTTCCCCTTAGAAATCAACCTGGTTTGATTTTCAGCTGTTTTTGCATGCTTTTGTTGGCATCATTTCTGGTGATCTTTATTTTCTAGAAAAATATCAAAGGTTTTTCACTGATCAACTGGGAGTCAAAATTATATAATTATATAATTTATCCTGTATCCTAAAAGAACCCACTCAAAACACCATGAGAGCTAGTTTGGTATAATGGTTAAGTGTGCAGACTCTTACCTGGGAGAACTGGGTTTGGTTCCCCACTCCTCCACATTCACCTGCCAATGAGACCTTGAGTCAGTCAAAAGTTCTTTCAGAGCTGTTCTCTCAATAGTAGTTTTTATTAAAGCTCTCTGAGCTCCATCTACCTCACAGTGGGCGTTTTCGCACAGGGCTTACCCCGGAGCGACGTCCCTCTTCACCGCGCAGCGTCTGCGTGGATTTCGCACCAACTGCTCCGCAGAACCCGGAAGAGCCGCAAAGTGCCGCGGCTTTTGCGTCGCAAATGTAAACCGCCAAAAACCAGTTTACATTTGCAACGCAAAAGCCGCAGCTCTTCACGGCTCTGCGGAGCAGTTGGTGCGAAATCCGCGCAGATGCTGCACGGTGAAGAGGGACGTCACTCCGGGGTAAGCCCTGTGCGAAAATGCCCAGTATGTCTGTTGTGGAGTAGGAGATTGTAAGCCACTCTGAGACTCCTTTGGGTAATGAAGGATGGGGTATAAATTCGATCTCCTCTTCCTTCTCCTCTTCTTCTTAAAAATGTCAACTTTTCTATTATATCCCTGCCATTTCACCAGTTTATGATGATTATCAGCATTAAGGTAAGCATGAGCAACTTGATGGAGAAACTGGAGAAAGAATTCTAGTCTACTAGTCTACCTTAGACTTACAAAGCAAGGTAATTATTATACATTTTTGTATTTTCTAAAATGAATTTCCTTATCTACTTTCTCCCCATGAATATAGAAGCAAATAAGCCAGCCAAATAATCTGCATATACTATTTGGAATGATGTCCAAAAATGTCTTTTTAAAACATCATTTAGTGCCCAACTAGAATGCATTTTTTGCTCTGTGAAAGTATCTGAAGCCTAAGTCCTGGACAAAAGCGATGCTAAATCCCAAAATGAATGTCAGGAAGGTGGAAGGCTAATAAACTTAAGCCTCAGCCAGAGAAGATGGAAGTGCTAGTTGTGTGTGGATAGTCTGACTAGGAACTTAAGTTGTCACTTGTTTTGGGTAGGGTTGCACTTTCCTTGAAGGAACAGGCTCAGAGTCTGAGGGTGCTCCTGAACCCAGGCCTACCACAGGATAAGTAGGTGGCAGCTGTGGCTAAGTGAGCTTTTCACCAGCTTTAACTGGTTAGCCAGCTACAACCTTTCCTGGGCAAAAAGGATCTGGCCACTGTGCTATGTGCCCTGCTTATATCTAGAATAGATTATTGTTATGAACTCTACATGGGGCTGCCCTTGAGAAGTGTTTGGAAAGTTCAGTTTTGTGCAGAATGCTGCAGCCAGGATGTTGACTGGAGTGGGTCGTAGGGACCATATAAGTGCTGGCCCATGTACACTGGCACCCAATCTGTTTTGGGGCACAATTCAAGATGTTGGTGTCAACCTATAAAGCCCTATATAGCTTGGGACCATAATACTTGAAGGACCACCAACTCTCTTTCAAACTTTCCCAACTATTAGAATTATCTTCTGATGCTCTGCTTCTGGTACCCTGCACTATGAGATTAGGCAGTCGCAAGCTGGGAGATAGCTATCTTCTGCCAGCGGGTTAAGGCTTTTTTTGTTTGGTTTGGTTTGATGTTCCTCAGTGATTCCTCCTTTGTAACCAATGTTTTAATTGTTGTTTATGTATATTTTACTGTATTTTATGCGTATTTTAGCTTGGTTTAAGTGGCTTAAAGATGTGTTTTTGTTTGGTTTTGATGGCTTTTAAGTGTTTTTTATTATTTATTCTTTTAATCTGTCAGCTGCTTTGGTTGCCCTGATCAGGGTAGGAAGGCAATATATTAATTTTGTAAATTATAAATAGATTAGGCTGAAAGACAATGACTAGGAATGGGCACAAACTGGGAAAATGCAGTTTGGTTTGGTTTGTGACCCACGCACAAACTAAACCATGAGTTTAATCAAACCAGAAGGTCAGTTCACAAACTGAACCAGTTTGTGGTTCATGGCAATGCAATCACTTTTTGAAAGGGACCACAGTTCCTTTAAATGGGGTTGTAGAAAGCCTGAAAAACAACTGAGGAGTGGGAAACAACATGCTCCCTGCCACTCAGCATTTTCAGTCTGTCTCGTGCAGTCCCTTTAAACTTTTCTTTTCAAATATATTTTATTTAAATCACCAGATACAAAGGTCATACAGATTATGTAGTATGATCATGCACCAAACAAATAACATAGTAAGCTATCGTTTACTCTTTTTAATTGATTATACAGCTTTAACCTTCATATGAAATTGTACATATATTTAAACTTATTAACTACAAACAAAAGCAGTAACTTTAAACTTTAAAGGCACTGCAGAAGACAGTTAAAAATAATGAACTTTCATTATTATTATTTTTAAAAGATTTTTATTGAAATGTTAACATCACTATTTGTGAGTGAGTGAGCAACTAACTGAAAATGTGTTAGAGAAAGTGTGAGCTGCTACTTGGCACACAAAAAAACTCTAAACCCATCAACATGGCTGTGGGCATTTTAGAAGCATCTTCTCACATTAGAATTAGCATTTCTTAACACAACCATCCCAAGCAAGACAACAAGCTCAAATCCTATTCATATTACTTCTGTCTTTTGATGTCAATATTTCATTAAACTCCATTTAATTGTAGGAGTGAAAATATATTAGTAGCACATAAGCCTTCTGAGGTTGTGGTTTTGTTTTTGTTTTGTTTTTTAAATAACACTTAGGACAATGAAATCTATGTGCACTTCTATTTTTTACAACTTTGCTATTGCTTACAAAAAACCTGCAGTAGCACAAAAAAAAATACCTTCTTGGATGTGTGTGTGATGTGACTTTTTGCAAGCCTTTTTGTAGCCAAGCCTTCTCCTGTTTCAAAATTGAATACAAGCAATAACAACAATTGAATTCTGTGACACTGAACACCATCAGGCATTTGCTATGTGGCAAATGTGATGGCCTGCTAATAGACACTTGCTTAATGTATACATATACGTAATAGAAGAATTGTCTCAGAATTTACAAATTGAAATTTGGATTGGGACTAAATGAAACAAAGAAACACTGTTCCAGCTGTTACAGAGTACATAAGAACATAAGAGAAGCCATGTTGGATCAGGCCAATGGCCCATCCAGTCCAACACTTTGTGTCACACAGTGGCCAAATATATATATATATATATATATATACACACACACACACACACACACACTGTGGCTAATAGCCACTGATGGACCTCTGCTCCATATTTTTATTTAACCCCTTCTTGAAGCTGGCTATGCTTGTAGCCGCCGCCACCTCCTGTGGCAGTGAATTCCATATGTTAATCACCCTTTGGGTGAAGAAGTACTTCCTTTTATCTGTTTTAACCCGACTGCTCAGCAATTTCATCGAATTCCAATGAGTTCTTGTATTGTGAGAAAGGGAGAAAAGTACTTCTTTCTCTACTTTCTCCATCCCACGCATAATCTTGTAAACCTCTATCATGTCATCCTATCCTCAACTCAGGTTGAGTGTGCATTGGAAGGACCATTCCAAGAGAGGAGTAGAAAAGTTTACAAAGAGAATTCTCACCAGTACAAGACACCTGAGGCACTGCTTCACATAAGCTTTAGCATCACCGCTACCTCAGTTTGACACTGCCAGTGCAAAGGACAAAATGGGCAGACCTGGGATTGGAATGCTGGTCTCACTCAGAGGCCAGCATCATTCACAACAATGGTTTAAGATTATACTTGTAAGAGAAATGGCATGACTAAAATACTCCAGTTGGGGTCATTGAAGACACTCAACTGACTGCCCCACCAGCTCTATCTCTCCACCAATATTACAAGTGATGCAAATTAGAACATAGATTGAAAACTAAAACTACTGTTTAATAAATTTCAGTAAAGAATCCCAGTTTTTAAAGGAGAAAACAAACTACATTTTGTCTAGGTTTGTAGCTTCAGATGTCATTAAGGTTGCAAACTGGCTGGAGAAAAAAAAGTCCCATCCATTAATGGTGGCTTAATGGGGTGTTGTTTACCAGGCAATGTTATTTACTTGGATGCCTTGAAAGGATTCAGCTGCCCATTCAATCACAATGCATTTTTATTAAGGGGACAAGATCTGCCACATTCTACAAAAAAGATCTAATCAGGGCTTTTTTTGAGCGGGAACACACAAGAACGCAGTTCCAGCTGGCTTGGTGTCGGGGTGTGGCTTAATATGCAAATAAGTTCCTGCTGGGCTTTTTCTATGAAAAACCCACATGAAACAATGATGTCAGGGTGTGTGGCCTAATATGCAAATGAGTTCCTGCTGGAAAGATGCATTCTGGACATTGGCTGATCCACAGTGTGGGAACAGTCATAGAAATTGCTGTGAACCAGAAGAGGATGCCATAATCTGTCTGTAAGAGAAAATGGTAAACATGCCCTGGTTGGAAGAGTAGAGATGCCACAGAGATATTTTCTTGCAGCTGCACCTATTCAGGTGATTTGTTGTGATGATAGTTTGGAATGAGACACCTTTGTTCATAGGATGTGACACTAAAGGGAAGGAGTGCGAATCAGAAAATGCAAGTAACTGAACCAACCATACATTCATTATCTTTGACATTCATAAATAATTTGAACAATGTCATAATCACAAGGCCCATTATGTTTACACAGGTTCTTGAGGTCTTCTTCTAGTATTTCCAGGTGATTAGAACCCCTTAGATTTTACCTGGAACTTTAGCTTTAATTACTGCCAGTAGCTTGATAATCCATGCCTCTGTAATGGTGGGGAATGGTAAGACTTCATCTTTCCCAATGGTTGAGAGCTTCTAACCTGGAGGAAGAATGTGTTACTGTGTCATGAATGTTACAGAGGCTGCAAAGCTCCAGAGATAAGAAACATTAAAAAATATTTTGAACTTGATGCATAGTTTTGAGAACCTCAGTGTAAAGGCTTAAGTTGTTTATATGTGCATCTCTTGAAAAGGATATTTATCAAAACAGGAAGTATAACAATCAAAATTCCATGGAGAACCTACTTTATGCACATCTGGAGAATTTATATTCATACTACTCGAGTATTGAATATTTTTACATATTCCTTGGAAGCCTGGAATTGTATTGGAAATTGGTGGTTTGGTTTAGATATTTTTGACCACTGTATTTATTGGCAACAGTGTGCGTGTTACAATATTTTGACTTTTTTCCATATGCATTATTTGTGGTTTGTGTATTTTTCATGTGTTTGTGTAATTAAGTACATTGTTTTCATTGAACAAGGGAGATATCTGGTGTTTTCTGGTTGCACCTTTTGCAACAACAAAATATTATGCTCTGATTTGAGGGGGAAGGTAATATTAAAGCAAAACAAGTTAAACAGTTTTAAGACAGGCATTTATCTGAGTACTGTAAAAGGGGAGTATTTATTGTCTGGATACGTGATTGTGTCAGTATGGCCTTGCTTAACTTTCAGATTCAAAAAGAGTTGTTCAAATGTAAAGAAAGGCTTTGTCCTACATTCTGCAATGAATAGTTGGCTTTCACATCACTCATGCAAAAGTGTTCACACCAAATGCTCAGATGTAAAGGTGTGTTTGAACTTATTCCCATTGATGCTGAAGTAAATTATATTAATTGTACTAGAACATTCGCCAATAACATAGCAAGAAGTTTATTAGGAGTATCTTTCTTCCGAACCTGCTTGTCCTTGATTCCTTCCCAACCCTTATCCTCTTGTGTTCCTATAGTCTTGTTAAGCATGTTGAATTACATGCTCTGGTCTTTGCACAAAGCTGTTTCTTCGCCTGAACCAACAATTTCTATAATCTGTTCAGATTCTTTTGCAGCCTGGTCATTGCATCCATGATTCAGAATATATTAAACATCTATGCATGCTTCCTCATCACATAACTAAGCACAGAATTCATTGCTAATTGAGAGGAAAATTGTGCTAGGATGTGGGAAGTTTAGGGTTGGGCTAGGAGGCTTGACTTAATCTTCTGGTTTCCTTAGGGGGGTTTGTGAGGTGCAGGGAACACTTTTTGTATTCAGTGCTTTGTTTCCAGCCTTTGGCATCTGGTCTAGACACCTAGACCTGAGATTCTGGAATGGTGATCTTGATGAACCAGTAGCTTGACTCAGGATAAGGCAGCTTCACATGCTCAGGTGAGACATTTTTCTAAGGGACAATGTGATTGAGTGGGCTTTTCTGTCCTTGGATCTTCAAAAAAAAAAAGACTACAGTTGGTTAAGAAGAGTTCTTCTTGAGTGGGGTGGGCTTTATATCAAGAGACTTCTGTGGACTTTTCATTCTCTGTTTCTGCATGGGACCAAAAAATGTTAGCAGAAGCTGGAGTAGGGTTGCCAAGTCCAATTTAAGAAATATCTGGGGACTTTGGGGGTGGAGCCAGGAGACTTTGGGGGTGGAGCCAGGAGCAAGGAAGTGACATCACTTCCAAGTCAAAGGTCAAGTGATGTCACTTCCTGAGCTTCACTCCTCTATATCACTTCCAGCACACTGCATCAAACCCCACCTCTAAAACCCTTCACGGGGGTTTAGGAATCCTAATTTCTACATCACTTAAATTGAATGTGTCCATCTAAAAAACTCAAACCCATGGGCAATGGCTATCCTCCTACACTTCAAAATGGGGTCTCTTCTAATACTAAATGTATATATCCCTCCCCAGCAAAAATGATCAGATATAGCAAGGTACTGTAATTAATCTGAATTTTTTATTGAAGAACTTTTATTAGATACTCCAGCACACCTGATTCTAAAGGGGGGGGGGGGGAGAGAGAGACTTTAGTGCTAGACTCAATTCAAATGATAAGATTCTAATTGACAAATTTGGATGAAAGCTTGCTAAATAATGTCACTTAATTCAAAACAGATATGGGCTTCCCCCTTAAACAGTGGAAGCCATTCCCAACCTAGTAAGACTTAGTTACTGCTGTCTTCTCAGGTCAAACACAATTACAAGGCTAAGTAGCTCTATCATACCTCTGGTAATTCTGTGGTCAGGTATTTCTCAGTTGCATTCCCTTTGCCACAAAAAAGAATTTGTAGCTCTTTATGCTTCAGGAACTTGGCAATTTGGAAGCTTAAGATAATTCACACCAGAGAAAATTCTTATATGCACACTAGAGCATATTATGTCCTCCTCTATGTCTAGCAATTGGGAGTGGAGGTTTGCATATATCACCCCTACCAAAAATCCTAATAAGCAGCTCTGGTTACCATCATGTAATAGAATAGCTCTAGGGTTGCCAGGACCTGTCACTGACCAGAGGCAGGGGTAGGGTTGCCAGCTCCAGGTTGGGGTATTCCTGGAGACTTGGAGGTGGAGCCTGGGGAGGACACAGAACTCAGGGGATTACAATGCTCCCAAAGGCCACCCTCCAAAGCATCCATTTTCTCCAGTAGAAATTGACTTTGTAATCTGGAGATATGCCATAATTCCAGGAAATACTTTCAAGTATCAGTTATTCGTCTTTCCATTTAGTGGGATTAGAAAAGAACACAATATCAAAGCAATATCTGCAGTACTGCATTTAGAACACCTGAGACTCAGAAGCAATGTTCCCTCTAAGCTGTGGGGTCATGTGAGCAAAAAATCTACTTTGTGAGCTACTGGCATTGAAGTCATGAGCTCCTGCATAAATTAGTTTCATGTGGGGCCATTTTTCCTGAGCTAAGACAAAAATGTGTGAGCTGGAGACTAAAAACTGAACTAGCTCACACTAACTCAGCTTAGAGGAAACATTGCTCAAAAATATGTTTAAATGTCATCTAGAACCAACATATTCATAATGCAATAAACTATATTGCTTCTTTTTCACAAAAAATACAATTCCTGTCAAACTATCTGATCTTTACCTGGAAAATCCCTCCCCCCAGTTGTTATAGGATTGGTTTGTTTGGTGTGTTTGTTGTGATAAAAAAACCCTGCTATATCTTAAGGGGGGGGGGGAAGGAGAGCAAGATAATTAACTCAGCTAAACAATGCTAGCAAATAAAAATAGGTTAGTTTTAACACCCATTTTCTCAAGTGAAAATGACTTCTGTAATCTGGAAATGAGTTGAATAAGTATGCTTGCACATGAAAAAATATACCATGAATTAAACTTTGTTGGTCTTAAAGGTGCCACTGGGTTCAAAGTTTTAGCAAGGTTTTAAAAATTAAGACAAATTTCTTCAGAATGTTCCAGACACCCGGGCCAGCATATACTAAAGTTAAGCTGAACATGGGGTAGCCAAAGGCAATAAAAGCAGAGGAGGCAATAAATCAGATAAGACAATGAAAAAATAAACAGTCTCCACAAGAACACAAGGCTGGGACTGCGCTTAGCCCAGCCCGGCTGAAAAGCACATAAAACGAAAACTTAAGCACTCTAAACCAATACCTTAAATCATTATAGAAAGCACCTTAGTAGCAGAGCAAAACAGCGTCAGAAGATTACTCCTTGCCTGTACACCCACCCACTGCAATTCCTGTTCTGGAAGAGAGGCTTTTCGTCTTAAAAGCAAAGCAACCCAAAAAGTTCTCAATAAGTATTCTACTGCAAAGTTCTGCAGAAGTTGCTGCTGACAGGTTGAGGGCAAAGCAGTTTATCAGTTCATGCATCATTCAAAATCTCATCAAGAACACCTCATGCCTTTCTGTTCTGTAGTGAAGGCACAGGGCAGGTTTGTGTGAGGAGAAATTGTTTGCTAGATCTCCCCTCTCTCGGTGCCTGGAAGGAATGTTTATTTACACACCAACCACCGTTTGAGCAATGAGATCTACAAATCGCGCAGGCTCTACAAATCTTCCTTACTAACAGGACAGGACAGACACCCCCCCCCCCTCCCTTCCCTTCTTTTTAGGCTCTTTCTTAGCTTGCCTGGGTGATGACTGGACTCCAGTGCCGAGCCTTCGGTGGGTGCAGGGAATCAGGCAGGCTCTCTCCAGGAGAGTGGCATGAAATTGGCGCCGTTCCCCTCCCCCCCTCCCGCTTCTGGACTTTTGAAGAGCGGGGGAGGAGGCTATAAATTCTGGAGTCCCCCGCCAGGGCGGGGGGGTTGGGAAGCCTAGAAATAATGGATAGAGGCACCTTCTTTTGGGGCTCATAGAATTGGACCCCCTGGTCCAATTGTTTTGACACTTGGGGGGTACTTTGGGGAGAGGCACTAGATACTATACTGAAAATTTGGTGCTTCTACCTCAAAACACAGCTCCCCCAGAGCCCCTGAAACCTCCAGATCAATTTCCCATTATACCCTATGAGAATCGATCTCCACATAGGGAATAATGAAGTGCTCAGCAGACGTTTCGCTCCCCCCCCCCACTCCTCCCCTGTTTCTGGCAACTCTGAAGTGAGGGATTGGCCTCTCTACTCATGAGTTGCAGCCAACTTCTTCCAAGTAACACAGACACCCCATCCCAAGAGGAAGCCTTTCCAATCGGAGACTGGAGCTTCCAGAGGGGGAAAGTCACATGGCGGCTTTGGGGGCAGGGCTTCCCCCTGCCGGCCAGCTGACTGGGGGCAGGAAGGAGCCTGGGAAAGTGGAAGAACCCCCACTGGGACCTGGGGATTGGCAAGCCTAAAGCCACATATGGTGGGAAATGCCATAACTTATGGTGACTGTAAGGTTTCCAAGACAAGAGACATTCAGAAGTGGTTTGCCATTGCCTGCCTCTGTGCAGCATTTCTGCACTCACTTGATAGTCTTCCATCAAAGTACTAACCAAGACCAGCCCTGCTTAGCTTCCAAAGTTGCCTGGGCCATCCAGGACAAGGTAATGAAGCCACTACTGATATGTAGGCCTCAGTCAAAGAAAAATTCAGAAAGGTCCATTTGGTCAATGAGGCTTTTTTTTTTTTTTACAATTTATGTTAAAATATTTATATCTCCTGTTCCCAAACAAATTCAAAGCAGCTTACAATCTACTTTTTTAAAAAA
This sequence comes from Heteronotia binoei, assembly GCF_032191835.1. Lineage (NCBI taxonomy): Eukaryota > Metazoa > Chordata > Lepidosauria > Squamata > Gekkonidae > Heteronotia > Heteronotia binoei. The sequence continues at coordinate 126,840,780 of NC_083226.1, read as the reverse complement.
GCAACCACATTAAAACATTTTCTAAGAATAGCATCAAAATATGACTATATAGTAGACATGGCACAAGCAACTTCACAGACTGCTTTGCCAAACCAGCAATCCGTTCAATGTCTTTTGAAAGAAGATTGCTTCACAAGCATTCCTGCATGATGGAAGGACAATGCCATTCAGTGATATTGGAACCAAGAAGGGATGGGCATGAACCAGGAAAATGAAGTTCAGTTCAGTTCGTGATCCATGGCGTACCTGGTTAGTGAACTACAGACCATCACAAACTTTTTGGTGCTAAATGAACCTATTCAGTACGTATGGTTCATAATGTGGTAGAATGGCATCTGGCAAGTTAGAGATACCAAACTCACAGTGGACCTCTGACTGACTTTTTTCTACCTGCCCTCCAAGCTTGGTGAGGATTGGATTCACAGGGTCCAAGATTCAACTCTCCAAAGAAGATGCCCCCCCTGGAAAGTGCTTTCTGGAGAAATAACAGGTGTACATAGAATGGGTTCAGGAGTACATAGAATGAATCTTGTGCAAGGTAGAGATAGCTGACTCACAGCAGACCTCCATCTGAATCTCTTCTACATGATTTCCAAACTGCGTGCAAATTGGATTTATGGAGTTTGAGTTATGGTCCCACAAAGAAGGTGCTCTCATCCTCCATTTTTCCAAAGGAGAGGAAAAACAGCAAACAAAACAATGGCAATAGAAGCCCAGAAGAACACAATCTAAGTTCCAGAGAACCTCTGCAGTAGAAACTGAGGGGGGTGCATTTTGTAAGCCCAGCAGCATCATTACAATGTGGCCAGAAGAACCAGTGCCACTGCAGCAGTGCAAACCAATAAGGTCAAGCGAGGAAAGTGCTTTGGTGGGAAATGTCAGGCACAGGTTCAAAAGTGTATGGAATGGTTCCCTGGAAGCTACATGCACTAAATTCATAGGGGACTTCACTCTGCCACCAGCTTGTCTACAATCTCTCCAAGTTGGGGGCATATTACATTTCTGGGGTCCCAGTTACAGACCCCTAAAAAAAGGCACCCCAGTGGTCTCTTTGGAAAAGACATCTAAAGGTTCTTTAGTCCATGAAACAGCTCAGGAAGAAGTCATACTCACGTGGAAACGTAACCTGGGCAGATCGGCCCAGCCAGACACTGGAAGCAAGGCAAGCATCCCCCCTCCCCTGCTTGCCAATTTGGAATGATGGAAATGCAGACATGAAAAGCATTCAGATGGAGCTCCCTGAAGTAACCCCACAACAGCTGGGTTGCACCCCAGCCCCATCCACCAGACTAGCAGTGGAAGAATGCCCATGACTCTCACAGACTCCATTTGAAACACCATGGTGTATTCTTATTCTACACAGGAAACATCTATCCAGCTGGCTGGGCCAGGCAGATTTGGAACAACAGAAAGGCAGACATGACAAGAGTTCCAACAGGGTCCCCCAAAATAACCCTACAACAGCTTGGGAGGCATCCCAGCCCCACTAGACAAGCAAGGGAAGCATGCCCACAACATGCAGGCTCAGAGGATTCAGCCAGCTACTCCCTCATCATCACTACTGCTAAATACTCCACCATCACATGCCTAGCAGCCCCACCACTGCTGATCTCCCAGTTCACCACTGACAACCAGTAGTGAGTCCTGGTTGAGCTTCTTGAAGCACCTCCTCCTTCTCACTCCCAACCTCTTCCACCCACTGTTTCCTCTAGTTATGTTTGCTGGCCTGTAGCCTCTGCACTTCTTTGCAAAGCTCACACTTCTATTGCATGAACTCTGCATTCTGGAGAGCAATGCTGCCTTTTATCTGGGTGTCACAGATACAGGCCAGCTAGCTTGTATTCCCCTTCCTTGTAGAGAGGATGCAACCTGGGAAGGATGCCCACCTGCAACCTCTGTGCTAGGACCCTAACCTGTCTCCTTGGGGCCTGGCCTTGTGCAGAAGCCAACACACGGTCCACCCTTGGCTGGCCGTATGGGCACAGACAGCATCATTGGTGTCCTGGAAGGGCTTGAGGACATGCACCATTTGGGAGAGGGTCAGCCAGACATTTGACCTGATCCTGAACTCCTGTTCTCTGTGCAGGATAGTCATGGAGGAGACGACATCTTGCACCACACACTTCTCCTCCACCAAACATGCAACCATGGCAGTGGTGGCGTTCCATTGGGTGAGTAAGTCCTGGATGAGCCAGTGTTCAGGCTCATACCCCTCCCCTTGCCTCTTGTGTCTTGAAGCTGTATGAGAAGTGGGTGGCCAGCCACCACCAGGTCTCCAGCAAGGACTGCATCTTTAGGGTAGCAGCATCTCAGCTGACCTTGACAATCCTCCCTAGCCCTCACATCATCCTTCACCTCCAAGTGAAGAGTGTGCACCAGGCAGACAATGCCCCTGAAGTGCTAAGCCTTCAGTCCTGCCAGCATGATGGTGCTGACATTTATGACCATGTAGCCATGGACACCGTTGCTGCTGCCCACCCATTCCCTCAGGCTACTCTGTATCATGATGGCAATGTTTTGTGCCCTGTGGAGCAGAACCACATTGTAGCCTGGTGGCAGGACTGTCTCCTTCTAGGGCCTGGACCATACCCCAACAGACTGAACAAACAGGTCCACTGGTTGCCACCAAGGAATGGAGAGGGAGAAGAAGAAGAAGAAGAAGAAGAAGAAGAAGAAGAAGAAGAAGAAGAAGAAGAAGAAGAAGAAGAAGAAGAAGAAGAAGAAGAAGAAGAAGAAGAAGAAGAAGAAGAAGAAGAAAACATTGGATTTATATTCCACCCTCCACTCAAGAGTCTCAGAGCGGCTCACAATCTCCTTTATCTTCCTCCCTCACAACGGACACCCTGTGAGGTGGGTGGGGCTGAGAGGACTCTCACAGCAGCTACCCTTTCAAGGACAACCTCTGCCAGAGTTATGGCTGACCCAAGGCCATTCCAGCAGCTTGTGAGCAAGACCCCCCTATTTTCGCATATATATGGACATCATGATCACCAGTTTGGTTGCCAGGATGCCTGGAGTTTCAAATCACACACATCTGCTGTGAGATATGGTTTTTACCTACCATTTTCTATGGGATGTATGTGGATACTAAAAGCCTCAGCTTTACAGAAGCACTCTATCTCTGAATGGGTGCTAGCCAGGAGTACAGACAAGCTCCCAGCCGCTCCATGCGTGCACAGTCTTGGCCATTACAGTGTAAGAAGTCGCACCACCATGAGCTGTCCAGTCAAGCGATTTCCAGCCCTTTTCCATGAAAGCCATGTTCCAAGGCTAACATCACCAGCGACCATCTTTCCTTCACAGCCAGACTCCATGACAGAGAAATGAGAGGCTCACATATCCAACAGCTGCTTCAACATCTGCATAAGGCAATCACGCTTATCTTAAGTGTGGATCCTGCTGGGCTACCCAAGCTTTTGTCAAATGGAACCCTAGACAAAGGATGGTGCCGGCCAGAGGAGCAAGAAGAGGAAGATCAGCCTTACCCAGAGCCAGAGCTATTGTGTAGATCGGGTGTCACCTTAGATATCAAATTCGGCTCTCTATTGTCACTTTTAGATAAATTTGTATAGCTTGTTTTAATCCCCTCCATCCATGCCCTGCCCAAACTGTCACTCTGGAGCCTCCCCTTTTTCTGAGGTAACACACCATGTTATGCCGCATTATATCCCATCTGACCCCATGTCATAATCCTCTGGATCTCCTCCCCCTAAGGGCTTAAGGTAGACCTTATAACCTTAAGGTAGACTTTATAACACCCCACAAGTGTGCATATGACAGTACCCCCTACCCCAGTGATGGTGAACCTTTTAGAGACCGAGTGCCCAAACTGCAATCCAAAACGCACTGAATACTGAGGTTTTAGTTTAGAAAAAAACAACTCATAGGCCAAGGTCAGACTTACATAAACTAACAAGATGGGCATGGATGAAAGCCAGATGCATGTCGGATTTTATGTGGCTGTCCAAACATCAGCATCTGGCAATGGCCGTTGGCTCGTTCCTGTCCCGAACTGCCACGACTGAGATGTGGACTTTTTTGATAGTACATTAAATCCAGAATAAGAATGCTTCCAACGACTCCCACATGTACTTTCAATGTCTGAACGCTCCATTGTAGCCAACTCGTCACAAGCGCACGTCCGCTTCCCTGTGAGAGCCCACTCCAAATGATATCATTGCACCAGCAATTGTTGACTCAGCCTTCCAACCTTCCGAGGTCAGTAAAATATGTACCCAGCTTGCTGGGGGGAAAGTGTAATGACCGGGGAAGGCAATGGCAAACCACCCCGTAAAAGGTCTGCCATGAAAACTTTGTGAAAGCAGCGTCACCCCAGAGTCGAAAATGACTGGTGCTTGCACAGGGGACCTTTCCTAAATGGGGGGGGGGGCAGATCAACTACCTTTGCCTTCTCCCCACCAGGCGGAGAGACGGCAAAGAGAGTTCCTGTGCTCCCCCCATTTAAACACCCTGGCAGGGTGTTCATTTTTTGTGACAGTCTACGTTGTTTGATGCCAGTTCTGGCCTGTTCTGGCCCATTCTGGCTTTTACCCTAAGAGTAGCCATGTTAGATCAGGCCAATGGCCCATCCAGTCCAACACTCTGTGTCACACAGTGGCAAAAAATTTTTATATATACACACACACTGTGGCTAATAGCCACTGATGGACCTCTGCTCCATATTTTTATTTAACCCCTCTTGAAGCTGGCTATGCTTGTGGCTGCCACCACCTCCTGTGGCAGTGAATTCCACATGTTAATCACCCTTTGGGTGAAGAAGTACTTCCTTTTATCCATTTTAACCTGTCTGCTCAGCAATTTCATCGAATGCCCACGAGTTCTTGTATTGTGAGAAAGGGAGAAAAGTACTTCTTTCTCTACTTTCTCCATACCATGCATTATCTTGTACCCTGTCCTGTTTAAAAGGGGGGGAGGAAGATGACCCGCCAGGTGGAGAGACAGCAAAAAGAGTTGCCGTGCTCCCCCCCATTTAAACACCCCAACGTGGTGTTTAAATGGGGGGGAGGAAGATCACCCACCTTTGCCGTCTCCCCGCCAGGCGGAGAGACAGCAAAGAGAGTTGCCATGCTCCCCCCCGTTTAAACACCACGTTGGGGTGTTTAAATGGGGGGGGGGGAGGAAGATCACCCACCTTTGCTGTCTCCCCATCAGGCAGAGGGACAGCAAAGAGAACTCCTCGGCTTCCCCTCCCTGGCTGGGTGTTTAAATGGGGGGGGGGGGAGATCGCTCACCTTTTCTGGCACTTTTTTTTTTTTTAAGCCAAGCACAGTATCCCATGGTACAGAGCTTGCGTGAGTGCAGAATGCCATCTCAAAAAATGAGGTCCGGTTGAGACCTCTGATCAACCAACGATGGGACCAACGCTGCTTAGAACTGAAGGATGGAGGGATGTCTGATCAGGAAATTAGTTGTAAAAAAGCTGCGGGGTATAATAGTGACGGGTTAGGGATGGATTTAATGGTGAGTGTGACCACGGCCATAGTGAAATTAACAAACTGAAAGAACATTTGGTTTGGATAGCATTAGCTTAGGAAACCAATAAAATAGTAACATGTCAGAATGGGAGAATGATGGTGAGAGTGCCATAAGGCAATAAATGGAGGTTGTTCACTGCTCTGTTGCTTGCAGGTCTGGGTTAAACTGAGAACATGACTTTCCCAGGGGTGTTCCTGTCCACCTAATTTACTTTTGAACATGTAACATACATTATAAACATCATTCTAGTTTGTCATTAGGAGAAAAGAATACCTTAAAATACAGTGTGTTTAGTAGGAGCTGGCGGTTAGGGTGTCCAATTCAGATCTGGGAGGTCCTGATTCATATGCCCACTCTGCCCTGGCAGCTTGCTGGGAAACCTTGGACCAGTAATATACTCTGAGTTAACCCGCCTCATAGGTTTGTTGTGAGGATAAAAGAGAAGGGGAGAGTGTGTCAAACCATTCCAGTGTCCTTTTGGGGAGAAAGGCAGGGGATACATGATGTTAGTTAATAAATTAAGTCAATGAAAGGAGTCAACTGATTTATATGGCTAAATCTGAGACAGCAGCACCTTAGAGAACAAGATTTTTGAGAGTCAAAGCTCCTTTTTTCTAATCAAGGGAACTCTAATGCTGGAAAGCTTGTGCCCCCTCCCCCAAATCTTCTAAGGTGCTCCTGGGCTTGAATCTAGTTGTTCTACTATGGACCAGCATGGCTACCTTTGAAAACTTCAGGGATAGTCTGAATTGTATTAACTAGAAAGTCTGATGTGAGAAAGGAGGGCCAGTTTGGTGTAGAGGTTAAGTGCATGGACTCTTATCTGGGAGAACCACGTTTGATTCCCCACTCCTCTACTTTCGGCTGCTGGAATGGCCTTGGGTCAGCCATAGCTATCATAGAGCTCTCCTTGAAAGGGCAGCTTTTGGGAGAGCTTCTCTCAGCCCCACCTACCTCACAGGGTGTCTGTTGTGGGGGAGGAAGATAAAGGAGATTGTGGGCTGTTCTAAGACCCTGAGATTCAGAGTGAAGGGCGGGATATAAATCCAATTTCTTCTTTTTTAAACTAAAACTGCAATCCTGTGCATGTGCAGAGAGTAGGTGCCACTGTGCTCACTGTAAATTACTTCTGAGAAACCATGGAGAGCAAGCCCAATGAGGAAAAGCAAATGGACTTGGGGATATTCACTCTGGAGAAGAGGAGGTTAAAGGGGAAGACATGATTGCTATTTTAAAATATTAGAAGGGCTGCCACTTAGAGGAGGGCAGGGAGCTGTTCCTGCTGGCAGCAGAGGAGAAATGCTGGCATAAGAAAAACTTTTTAACAGTAAGAGTTGTTCAACAGTGCAATCGACCCCCTCACTGGCAGTCGTTAAGCATCGGCTGGGCAAACACTTGTCAGGGATGCTCTGGAAAACCAGAACAGCAGTGCAACAGTTCAAAAACAGCTTATCATCAATTTGCCTTATGGTCCCTGTAGCTTGAAAGAGCTCTGCTCAGATACTGCTATCAGAAGCATCGCATTTGAAAGCAAGGAAGCCTCCCTTTCCACTCATAAATCAGAGGCAATCCCAGCCGCAGTTTCTGCCAAATTAGTGGGATCCAACATTTCCTGTAATAAGCCCACATCCCTTCAAAAAATGTGATTGATTCAAGGTCCTGATCTCTTCCCCCCTCCCCCCACCCCATTCCCCACACACCCATGCTCTCTTCTTCCCTTTGGCTTGGACTGTGCCACAACAGTTTTGAAATATGAAATGCAACCAGGTCTTGACCACATGAAAATGTGAAGTTGCCTTATACCCATCTCTCTAGTGCAGGTGTGGCCAAACTGTGGCTCAGGAGCCACATGGTGCTCTTTCACGCACATTGTGTGGCTCTTGAAGCCCCCACCAGAGAAGGCATTTGTCTCTTTAAACAACTTCTTCAAGCCAAGCCAGCCAGTGGCTTGGAAAATGCATTTAAAGTTCAAGTTGCTTTCTTTCCACCTCTCTCCCTCCCTCCCCACTTATTTTCCTTCCTTCCTCTCAGACATCTGACATTTGTGTCTGGTGGCTCTCACACATCTGACAGTTATTCTATGTGGCTCTTACGTTCAGCAAGTTTGGCACCCCTGCCCTAGTGCGTCCCATCTAATCCCCTCCCTAAAACTGCAGGAACACCTGCAAGGAATTTTCCTCTGTGTGCTGTGCTTGGGGGCTGCATTGTGGTTGCACCCACCCCCCATGTCAAAATTCCAAAGGTGCCCACGAGCTCAAAAAGGTTGAAGTGCCCTGTTGTCTCTCTAAAGGAGGCCCAGTTAGGGTTGCCAGGTTTGGGTTGGGAAATACCTGGAGATTTGGAGGAAGGAGCCTGAGTTTGGGGAGAGGAGGAGCTTCAATGAGAAATAATTCCATAGCCTTGTGTGTGGTGGGGGAGGGCAGTGAGCACGCGTGCCCACAGAGAGGGCTCCGAGTGCCGCCTCTGGCACCCATGCCATAGGTTCGCCACCACTGCCCTACCCTGCTGTTTAGATACACCCCCAATACTTGATCAGTTGAGGGTCCTCTCCCATCTCCCTTTTTCATTCCCATTGGAGCCTTCCTTGAAGACTACAATAGGTAATTATCACCCTGTTTGTCCATCCCTGTGTTTAACCCATGTACATTTTCCTGCTATTTTCTTAGACCTCTATGTATGTTGTATGATTTTGTACCCTTGTATATGTGCCTTTATTTCATAATAAAACCTCTTGATTATTAGACAATATCTCCTCATTATTGAGTGACTTCCAAAGAGAAACTTCTGTATACATAGATTCTGATCTCGCTAAAGCCTAATTGCCCACTCTTTAATTCCCCAAATCTAATTTTAGGGCAATTCAGGTAATAAGCTGCAAGTGGAGGAGTGGGGAATCAAACCCGGTTCTTCCAAATAAGAGTCCGCACACTTAACCACTACACTAAACTGGCTCTCAAGCCATGTTGCTGGCTGCTCCAGAGGTCTGTTGAGAAGTGTACAGTTCTGCCTTGCACTCTGGAAAACTCAACCTTGACCATCACCAATGCAGAGTGGTGCGTTCCTCCATGAGAGGATGGAGTACCAGGAAGCCAGGTGTTGCAGCAGCTAGTGAAAGGCTACATCCTCCACAAGGGAGAAGGGCTGGCCATCCACAGCAATCATCTCACTGATGAGGTGAGTGACTGCTTCCTGGGCCCTCCTTGTAGCCTTTCTGGTTGACACTGTCGGCATCCTGAGGGACTGAACCCTTGGAGGGTGGCCTGCCTTGATGTCCCAGCTATTGCGTCCCAAGTTCAGGGAGCCTCTCTGCTTTTCCCTGCTAGAGGAAGTGAGCTGTTACTTCATCCCACTGGCTGCTACTTGTTGCATAAGTATATATATGGAGATGGTCATTTTGTATCCTATTCAAAGCCACAAAGAGTTGCATCCTTGCTCAGGTGAACATTCAAAAGGATTTATGTCCATAAATCCAATGAGTGACATGCACAGATAAGCCTATTGATGTATGGTACAAAGCCTACTTAGAGATGCACATCTCTATGGACAAATCAGGGCATCAGCATGTACTGGTTTTAAAGCAGACTGGCCTTTTAACAGCAGGCGTCCATCCACAACATTTTGACATAAGTGGTAAAGCATGAAGATCTTAAGTGAGCCACCTTTGAAATTCTGGAGCCTGAACCAGTTCACTGCATATCAAAGCAACTGCAAGAGACCAACATAAGTCTCTTCAGGCGCCATAATACAAAAGGTTTGAATTTACATTTTGAAGAAGTAAATACTTCTTTGCTGATTGTATTTTTATTGCACATATGAGTTTTCAAAGGCAAAACAATTACTCTGTAATTGCAAGCTATTACAGAGCCATGGGCTGAAGTATGAGTGAATTAAACCTTTTAAAATTTCATTTGAGCTTGTCTGCCACTGCAGCCACAGAATCCTTAATATCAAAGTAATGTGCACTACAGCTGGGCCATTCCCCACCCCCATGGTTCAGGCCAGCTTTCACAGATTGTGAAGTAAACATCTGCTATTCCATCTGCAGTCGCATGTCAAAGTTAGTTAAACACTGATAAAGTTTGATTGAGCCAGATGCAGCATTAGTGATCAAATTCATTTGTCTAGCTTTTTGCTTTAATGGTTACTTTTATTGAAAAGCTTGTCTGTAACACAGAAAAGAAGGCATAATCAAAATGGGGAAGAGCTGACATAAGACCTGAAAAGCTTTCCATTCCAAAGAATCATGTTTCAAAAGTAAACTTTGCATCATAATTATAATTTTCCTGCTCTTCCTCTAAGAGGCTCTGGTTAGGATAAATGGGGATTTGTTGCCCTGTCTTGTAGTTTATGCAGAGAGAGAGAGAGGGAGTGACTGGTCTGAAGTCATTCTAGTCCAAGGTCCAGGGGTTGTTTTGTAGAAAAATAGGTGGTGGAGCTCATTAGGATATGCCCCTGCCCCCAGCCAAAAGCAACCCAATGCAAGAAAGAAGAGCCCTGGCTGAGTAAGGCTTGCTTGGACTGGCTACAGATCCAAGTGTGGGTTAAAAGGCCAGCAAGCCACCCACCACCCAAAATCACATAAGAAGTGGAGAAAGGGTGGAGCAGGCTTCCCCAGGGGTTAATGAGGGCTACTGGGGATGCGGCAAAGCCCCTGGTGACTGACTGGCTGGCTGCCTGCTCTCCTAGTCCAGGGATAGTTATGCAGCTGCACCTACCATTCAATGGACAAGGTAGATGGGAAGGAAGAGGGGGAACCATCAGAAAGGTTCAGGAACTGTGCTTCTATGAGCTCCTGCTGAATCTGAGGCCTGCCAAGGTCAATGCTCACATCAACAGCTTTTCTCAACATGTTAAATAGAGCACACTAGCTGTAGTGTCTTGTGCTTAAACAAAGCACCACACGGTCCCGTTAGTAAGGGCGACCAGGGGAAGTCCCTTGGTCCCCCCGCGCAGCGCGGGAAAGACTCCGCCTATCAAGATCAGTGGTGGGAACTTTGACTGGCCAGGATTGGGCTGGCCAGCTGGGGGGCTGTTCCGGGATGAATGTATATAAAGTGGGGCCCGGCCCACATGTCCCAGTTCCGTAATGTATCTTCCAATAAAGCTTGTTGCCTTCAACACATCTCGTTTCCGAGTACATTACACTGGCGACAAGGATGGGATGTAGCTAGGGAGGCGTCCGCGGGAGGAATCCGACCTAGCCGAAGACGAGGAAGGCGCTTAACCGCAAGAGCCGAGAAGCCCGCCACCACCATGGCGAACAATAGCGTAACGACGGGCCATCCTGCCGAGTTCAACCCGGACCACCCCGAGAGGTGGGAAACGTATACCGAAAGAGTCGACTGCTACTTGCGGGCCAACTTAATTACAGACGACAACAGAATGAGGGACGTCCTGTTGAGCGTCTGTGGAGAGGCGACCTTCGAGATCGCCCGAGGGCTCTCAGCCCCAGCAAAGCTCACCGAAAGGACATACAGGGAGGTCGTCAGACTCCTCACAGGGCATTTTGCGCCCCAACCATCCATCATGGCCCGCCGATTCCTCTTCCACAAGAGGGATCAGAAGTCCGGAGAGACGGCGGCGGTCTATCTGGCTGCTCTCCGACAGATCGCGGGGAACTGCGAGTTCGACAAAAGGGAAGAGGCCCTGAGGGACAGGTTCATCTGGGGCCTCCGAGACGAAAGGCTGCAGCAGAAGCTGTTCGCCAAGGAAGAGCTCACCCTACAACAAGCCTTCAACGAGGCGACAGCCTTCGAGAGGGCCACAATAGCATACAGCCATCCACGTGGAGAGGCAGTACACCAAGAAGAAATGGAGCCGGGGGACCGAGAAGAGGAAGACGCTTTCCAGCTCCGGCGACCACAAAGTACAGACCCAAGGGCCCCCACGAAGCAACGAACGACGGAGAGGGCCCCCACCACCAGATGCGCCATCTGCGGTGACCCCCACGAGAGGAGGGACTGTCCGTACCGCAACCTGGACTGCCGCAGCTGCGGAAAGACAGGCCACATCGCTCAGGCTTTCCGGGCCAAGAACAGCCGCCGGCAACCGTCAGCGCACCACGACTCAACGGATGCTCACACAATGGCGTCCACAAGCCTGCAGGTATTAAACTTGCCCCTCGCAGCCCCAGACAAAGTCAAAATATCGGTCCTCATCGAGGGCGCCCCCTGTGTTATGGAAGTGGACTCGGGTTCCTCCATCTCCATTATCTCGGAGGAGACCCTTAAGAGACTATGCCCCCGCCACCGCCTCCAAATGAGGCCGGCGGACTTCGTACTGAGGGACTTTCAAAAGAACCCGGTACACATCGTGGGATGGGCCCGGGTGAAAGTAGAATGAGGAGACTTCAAGGGGCCCCTAGACATCCTGGTGGTCAAGCGTTAACTTACCACCCTATTGGGGCTGGCCTGGTTCCAACCACTGGGGATCCAGCTGGAGGGTTAAACGATTGCAGTTCGGGGTTAGCGTGGCTCCGGGGATCTTTCAGAGCATAATGGACTCTCTCCTTAAAGGGATCCCCGGAGTTCAGCCCTTCTTCGATGATGTTTTAATCGCCGCCCCCGATGCAGGAGAGTTCAGCCGCCACCTGCGAGAGGTCCTCCGTCGGTTCCAAGCGGCGGGGCTGAAAGTTAAAAAGGAGAAATGTTTGATAGGAGTCCTGCAGGTGGAGTTCCTGGGGTTCGCTGTGGATGCGGAGGGAATTCACCCGACTGTGGACAAGACCAGGGCCATCGTCCAGGCCCCTGCCCCCACATGCAGGGCGGAGCTACAGAGTTTTTTGGGCTTGCTGAACTTTTATCACTCGTTCCTGCCCCACAAAGCTGCTGTAGCGGAACCGTTGCACCGGTTACTGGGCAAACAAGCCCCGTGGGTTTGGGGCAAGCACCAAGCCACGGCGTTCCAGGCGGTAAAGGACCTCCTGGTCTCAAATGCGGTGCTCCATCACTTCGATGAAGCCTTGCCGCTGGTTTTGGCTTGCGACGCATCCCCCTATGGGGTGGGGGCCATCCTGGGGCACCAACTCCCGGACGGGTGGGAGGTGCCGGTCGCATACTACTCCCGAACTCTAACCCGGGCAGAGCGGAACTACGCTCAAATTGATAAGGAGGCCTTGGCAATCGTGGCGGGGGTGCACAAATTTAACGACTACCTGTATGGTAGGCGTTTCACCATCACCATGGACCACAAGCCGCTCCTGGGTCTCCTCGCCCCTGACCGCCAAACCCCACAAATAGTATCACAGCGGGTCCTGAGGTGGAACCAATTCCTGAACTCGTACACGTACACATTGGTGCACCGCCCGGGCAAAGCCATGGGGCACGCCGATGCCCTCAGCCAGTTGCCTCTGCCAACGACAGACCCAGATCCCGCCCCGGCCCACAGGGTGATGCTCATCAAGTCCCTGCCCGAGCGCCCACTCCACGCCGAGGAGGTAGCTCGTGCAACAGGCAGGGACCGCATCCTCGCACGAGTTTTGGACTGGGTGGGAAGGGGGTGGCCCACGGGCAGGGTAGACAGTGAGTTCAGGCCGTTCGCATCCCGTAAAGAAGAACTATCCTCCCACAAGGGGTGCATACTATGGGGCAGCAGGGTGGTGGTCCCCCCCCCCATGCGCAAACAAGTACTCGAAGCACTGCACGAAACCCACCTGGGGATCGTAAGGATGAAAGCCCTGGCCCGAAGCTATGTGTGGTGGCCAGGCATGGATGAGGAAATAGAGGGGTGGGTGAGAAGGTACCAACCATGCCAGGAGTCCAGGCCCGATCCACCCTCTGCACCGGTCCACCGATGGGAGTGTAACAGGCGGCCATGGTCCCACCTCCACTTAGATTTCGCCGGGCCATACCAGGGGCAAATATTCTTTGTCCTGGTCGATGCCTATACAAAATAGCTAGAGGTAATTCCGGTAGCGTCCACCTCCACGGCGGCAGCAGTCAGAGCCCTACGGAGGGTTTTCTGTACGCATGGGATACCTGATACCCTGATCACTGACAATGGCACCGCGTTCACCTCCCGGGAGTTCCAGGAGTTCATAGGGAGATACTTAATCAAGCACATTAGGTTGGCCCCTTTCCACTCGGCCACCAACAGCCAGGCTGAACGCATGGTGAGAACCACCAAAGAGGCCCTAGGCTGCATTGTTCAAGGGGACTGGGACCACCGACTAGCAGCCTTCCTGTTCCACAACAGGATCACCCCCAACCCAACAACAGGGTCCAGTCCCGCTGAGCTGCTAATGGGGAGGAAATTGACTACCCGGCTGGACAGGCTGCACCCGGACCGAGCCACTGACGTCCGCGGTTCCACAGAGATCAGGGAAGCGGGGGTTCTTCCCGGGCAATCCAGTCTATGCGAAGAACTTCGCAAGCGGCCCAGATTGGGTAGCCGGCCAGGTACTGAGGGTGACAGGGTCCAGATCCTACGAGGTAGTAACCGAGGGGGGCCAGGTGCTGAGGAGGCACATCGATCAGCTGTGCCGCCGCACCTTGCCAGAGGAACCACCCGAGGCGGGGGGAGCGCCGGGCGAGGGAGAACCGGCATCGGAAACCCCAGAAGCGGCCCCGCCAGCACCGAGTCTGCCGACGTACGAGTCCCCGAGGCCGGCCGATCCTGAACAGCCACCACAGCCGACCCAGTAGCAACAGACTGAGAATCCCCAAGAGGCAGCCCCCTGCCCGGAGCCCACGTCCGCACCACAAGCAACCCCGCAGCGATCGACCCGGGAACGCAGGGCGCCAGCCTATCTGCAGGACTATGTATCTTAGACTAGGGGGGGAGGAGTGTAGTGTCTTGTGCTTAAACAAAGCACCACGCGGTCCCGCTAGTAAGGGCGACCAGGGGAAGTCCCTTGGTCCCCCCGCGCAGCGCGGGAAAGACTCCGCCTATCAAGATCAGTGGCGGGAACTTTGACTGGCCAGGATTGGGCTGGCCAGCTGGGGGGCTGTTCCGGGATGAATGTATATAAAGCGGGGCCCGGCCCGCATGTCCCAGTTCCATAATGTACCTTCCAATAAAGCTTGTTGCCTTCAACACATCTCGTCTCCGAGTACATTACACTAGCCATGCACTGCATTTGACAAATTGTCACTGCCACAACCCATCACGTTGTTTTTCCAGTACCAGGTCAATAGGAAAGCCAAGAGGTTTAGCATCTCCTACTAAATCACCATGAATGTTTGGTGGAACAGATCTGGCTTGGTTGGTGACAAGTTGTTTAGGTCTGCTGTAATCATTATACTGCACTGGCTCCCTCCAAAGCAAAAAATAATTCCACCAGCAGAGTAAAATCTTCTGCAAGGAGTCCCTGATGCAGTGAAGCTATTTGTACTGAAAACAGAAATATCACAGAGATCTGAAACTGATTTAAACACTGAAGTGCACGAGACAGACTAACTTCAGCACTACACAGTTTTTGACCCAGCATGCCAGGAATGATGATGCATAGAAAAGACCATTCCAACTTCCCATAAGAGTGGGACGTGAAACAGAACTTCATTGGATGAGCTTAAGAAGGGGATCCCCTAGGGATCTTGGAGGTCTCCCAAGTTGCAACGTCTCTCTTTTGATTCTCCTGGAGAAAATAACTGCTTTGGAGGTTGGACTCAATGGTATTATAACCCATTAAGGTGATGGTCTCTCACCTCCCCAAACCCCTTCCTTTCCAGGCTCCATCCCCAAACCTCCAGAAATTTTAAAAGGCGATCTTACGAGTGGTATGATTCAGAATGCAGGTCCTTAAAGAGGCAGGTTACAGCTGGCTTGATTCTGGCAAGGGAATCTCAATTGACGGCTCACTATACGCAGTTAAAAGTCCTAAAAAAACAATTCAAGGAACTTACCCAACATAAGAAAGAAACTTTTATTAAGAGAAACTGGGAGGCCCTGATTAATGCAGCAAAATCAAACAATTCATCACTTTTTTGGCATACAATTAACCCACTATTGAAAGTTTTCCCCTCAGGAGCTTCAAATCATATTACTGCTGCAGAGTGGGTGGAACACTTTCAGAGGATATATGCCTCTGAAGAGCCCTCTTGCCCCACTCTACGAGCGAAGTTGCTAACAGAGGACATTCCATCCTGGGATCCTGTCACCAGCGAGGAAGTGAACTCCCTTTTAGGGAGGGTGAAAAGCGGGAAAGCCCCTGGGGGGGATTACATTAGGTCTGACCTACTCAAAGAGCATCGGGATTGGTGGGCTCCAACATTGGCTTCCCTTTTCTCATATATCGATGAGACAGCAAACATGCCAGCCGATTGGGGCTGGGCGATTATTGTGCCCATTTACAAAAGAGGGGGTCATGATCTCCCCTCGAACTATAGGCCAATTAGTTTGCTAAGTGCTATTAGCAAACTGTATGCCTTACATCTGAGGGACAAACTTATGGCCTGGATGGATTCTCAAGGCATTATTGCCGATGTTCAGGCTGCCTTCTGCCCTGGAAGATCCCACCTTGATCAGACTTTGGTGCTGCAATTTCTGGTTGATAAATATTTGGCCACAAAGGGCTCCAGACTATTTGCAGCCTTTGTCGACTTTAAAGCTGCCTTTGATCTGATACCCAGATCCAGGTTATGGGGAAAGCTTGCAGCTTCGTCTATTGACAGACGGCTGTTGTTGCTAATGGTTAGCCTTTATAGTAACTCAGGCATCAGGATAAGATGCTCATCTCAAGGCCATTTAACCCAACCAATTTTAGTGAACAAGGGTGTCAGACAGGGTTGTGTGCTCGCCCCCTTGCTTTTCAATTTGTACATAAATTCACTTCTAACCTCCTTAACTGATTTGGCTTTACATCCTCCCAAGCTCGCCGATCGGCATATTCCAGTTCTGGCGTATGCTGACGACGTGCTTATACTATCCAGGACGCAGATTGGAATGCGAAGGGCCCTTCGCCATCTAACCCATACCAGTCTGCAGGAAAAGTTGGAAATTAATCTAGATAAAACCAAGGTTTTAGTTTTCGCCAAACGTTTCAAGGCTCATTGCTGGTTTCTAAATGGTAAACCCATTGAGCAAGTAAAAATTATTAAATATCTGGGGGTGATTTTTCATTATCAGGGTAAGCGTTTGGCACATAAGAACTATGTTGCACAATCTGCGCAAAGAACAGCTGATGCCATCTACCGTTTTTATATCTCCAAAGGGGCCAAATTCTTGCCTGCAGCATTAAGGTTGCATACTGCAAAGACCAGGGTCCAGTTGCTCTATGGCGCTGAAATTGCCCCTTATTTAACCACCAAGCCTTTGGAGATTGTACAAACTAAACTCCTGCGCAAGCTTCTGTTTGTTCCCAGTTGTGTGCCAAACACTGCCATCAGGTTGGAATCTGGCGTCCCAAGCATCGAGACGTCTATGCGGTTAAACACCCTTTGTTACTTCTTGAAGGTTCTCTCAAAGCCAGGTGGCCTTCCCCATCTGATTTTTTTCAACTCTTTTGTGGGAACCTGGGAGAAAAGGTGTTTAGATCATTTTAGACTCTGTGATCTCTCCCCTGAGTCCCTAGCAATGATGGAACTGAGGGATGCGAAAGAACTTCTGTGCCTGAGGTTGGTGGAGCTTGAACTGAGATCTGCTAGAGCTAGTCTTTCTGCACACATTTTCCTAGGGAAGCAAGCCGAAGTACTGTCCCCAGCCAGGTATCTTTTCAACATCACTATCCCAAAATATCAGATAGCTTTCTCAAAAGCACGACTCAATGCACTTTTTTCTTCGGTGCTTTTGGGACGTTACGCTGGGTACCCATATCTGGAAAGATTGTGCCCCTGCAATTGCAATGAGGTTGAAACAACTCTCCACATTGTTTTGCACTGTCCAAATTACAATGACTTGAGGGCAAGATTAATCTCTCCGATTCTTGGGTCCTTGGCGGGCAGGCAGGAGGATGAGCAAATTGCCTTCCTCCTGTCTGATGCTCATTCTGATGTTTCATCTAAGATTGCCCGTTTCTGTTATGCTGCTCAGTTGGAAAGGAGGGAAATTGAGAATGTTAATCTTGGTTATGAGTTTTAACAATATGTGTAATAGTAGGAGTCAGGAATTTTGTGTAAGAGGTGATGGGTTTGTTTTTATGATTTTGTTTTTGTTTGTATTAAGCTGGTCAGATGACCGTGAATAAAGAACTACTACTACTACTACCTCCAGAAATTTCCCAAGCCAATTAGAAACTCTAGGATGGTCATAAGAGAGAAGAAGAAGATGAAGATATTGGATTTATATCCTGCCCTCCACTCCGAAGAGTCTCAGAGCGGCTCACAATCTCCTTTATCTCCCTCCCCCACAATAGACACCCTGTGAGGTGAGTGGGGCTGGAGAGGGCTCTCACAGCAGCTGCACTTTCAAGGACAACCTCTGCCAGGACTATGGCTGACCCAAGGCCATGCTAGCAGGTGCAAGTGGAGGAGTGGGGAATCAAACCCAGTTCTCCCAGATAAGAGTCCGCACACTTAACCACTACACCAACCTGGCTCTTGTAAATATACACTAGCTGATGATTAACAATGCAAACCCTGAGTTCAATGCATTTATAAAGTTGTAACTCTTTGTAAATTATAAAATTGTAAAACTGACAATTTACCTGAAGTATGCAGCAGGAAAAAGGTAAAGGTAGTCCCTGTGCAAGCACCAGTTATTTTTGACTCTGGGGTGATGTTGCTCTCACAACATTTTCACAGCAGAGTTTTTATGAGGTGCTTTGCCATTGCTTTCCCCAGTTATCTACACTTCCCCCCCAGCAAGCTGGGTACTCATTTTACCGACCTTGGAAGGGTGGAAGGCTGAGTCAACCTGGAGTCAGCTACCTGAACCAGCTTCCACTGGGATTAAACTCAGGTCGTGAGCAGGGAGCTCAGACTACAGTACTGCAGCTTTACCACTCTGCGCCATGGGGCTCTTATGCAGCAGAAACTCAGTATTAATTAACCAATAACTGTTCTTGATTTCTTCAATTCTGGTATCTATTTATAATCAGGTTTACAAAGGTGAATATTTACACACAAGGCCCCTGCCTATCTGCCTTCATCGTCAAGGATATAATATCACAAACAGCTCCAGTTCCTTTCCAATTTCTGAATGACAGCGATTCTGAAGAGAAGCCAAGTTACATCAGAGAGGATAACAGTAAAGCCAGTTGGCATAATCTGGAACTGGGAAACTCAAAGCTGGCAGTTAGTATCTAGGCAATTAAAATTATTGTTTTCAGCTGAGACCAATTTAATTCCTGCAAGAGCAGCATATAAAATTATTGTCATCTTGTCAAGTTGCAATATGACTTTTTTGTGTTGACCATTCAGGTTAAGAATGTAGTTTTATGCTTGGCTTTCAAACAAATAGGAATATAAACTATCAGAAATGTGCATCCAGGAATCATGCACAGCACCTACTTCCACAGGGACAAGGCAGATGTTACCCTCCAAATATAATATGGAGTGAGTGACAGCATGAGTGGACAACCTCTGGGCTTAAAATGTATTTTCATATAAACTCTCCAAAATAAATAGAGGATATTTCCTCACGTTGTATATCAGGAGTGAAAAACAATAGGATCACAGTGTACAATCAAGCAATGTTATAAACAAAATACCATGAATAATGACTGCTATTGACAAGTTTAGTTTAGTTTGCACAGGGGACCTTTCCTTCCCTTTTTTTTTAGTTTAGTATAGTTTATTAAATTTATACCCTACGCTCCCCACCGAGGCAGGCTCAGGGCGGCTGAAATAGAAACAATTCTATTTCTTAATTCTATGAAACCAAAATTACCCTCATGTTAATACTTCTCCATAAATTTATACAATGTAAAATGCCTGTAGTTATTCTGTGTTGACTTACATACAAACTTGCATATCTATAATACAATCCAAGTGTTTTCTTGTTTGTCCACTTTTTTGGACAAGCTTCCATTACAATTTTTTGAGAGCCAGTTTGGTGTAGTGGTTAAGTGAGTGGACTCATCCACCACGTCATCCACTTTGAAAGAACTGAAGTCCTTTCTACGGTCTCACATTATCATACCCACCTGAACAGAGAAGCTATTGAGATTTACAAACACCAGCACAATTTTAACAGAAAGGAAGAAGGCATTTTCATCCACCAATCTTGGTACCCAGCTCTGCAAAACACCCTACAGACTATAAATTGCAGAAAGTCTCAAAACAACCAACACATTCCACAGAACAATCAGCACAGTCAAAAAGCATCTTCCTTATCTTCACACCCCTTCCAACCCTCCCAGCAATTAACACAGAACAATGGTCACATTCAACAGCCAGTTTCCTTATCACTACCCTTCCAGGAAGCCCCACCAAACAATGGGCACATCCACAAACCAATTGCCCTTTCATCACACCCCCTCCAGCCTAGAAATAGCAGCTCTCCAGCAGCCCTGGCCCCACTCAATGCACAGCAGCCAAGAAGGTCAGAGCGCCTGCTCCGGCTGCAATGTCACTGAGAATGTTCTCCGCAGCTGAGAACGAAACGTCTGGAAGGAAAACTTTCTTCAGTAGAACACGGCACTTGATCCCAAAAGATTCTACAAACCCTAATAATGTTATAGTACTGTCTGACATAATCGCTGGAAGGCCGCAGGAACCTTGGGGAAACAAAAGTGGACATCACAGCTGACTAATATGGAACAGCTGACCAATATGGGAGTATTTGGACTTGTGTATTGATTGGAAAGACAATGATCCAAAAGCCCCTTGCGCTGCCTCTGCACTATCCAATTAGCCTTCTTGAGAGAGGACCAACAGATAATGTAAAAAATGCTTAATAAAAATGAATACACTTGGCATCACCAGCTTGTAGTATATTGTTTTGTTCCCATTTTAAAGGATATAAATATTATGGATGGATGACAAGAAGAAGAAAGTTATTGGTAGTAAGGGTTTTTCCTGTGAGAGAGCCTGCTAATATCTGCAAGCTGGGTCTTTATTCTTATAGCCACTTCACTACTTTGCAGTTTTCTTCACAGATGGTAGTATTATACTTGTGTTGGGGGAAACATGTGTGCTGTTAAATGTTCCTTCAGCATCGCATTAATACTAATGATGAGAGCTATTAGTACTGCACCACAGATAAGAGTTTCAGTTTTTCCGAGAATTTTTCAGGAGCATCTTAAAGCTTTTGTGTCTTCCCATTGGTATTCATCTCTGCCAAGCAGTGTGACAATGAAGACTGATTTCCTCTTCAAGTCAAAGAAAAGTGTAGTTGTGTGTGTTTATCACCTTTATGTCCTGCATTTATTCTAACATAAAACATATTTGAAAATACCATTATCTCAGATTATATTAAAAACAAAATTGTACAACAGATTTGTTGTAGTCCAGTATTTATAGGAAAGTTGATGTTATGCCAATGCCAAAACTTTACTGTATTCAGCAGCATTTATTTCTTCACATGAAATAATGATCAAACTTTTCTTTTGAAAGCTATTCCAATTTGCTAGCTGGTTTGGTCTAACAAGTTACTTAAAAGTGTCCCAATATTTTTTTTCTTTCTCTTTTAAATAGCACACCTATTGTTTAAATAGCACACAATCTGAGAAGAACAAGTTCAAATCTCCCTCTGTGTGGTTGTGGGCATTTAAGCCTTTAACACCCTTTTGTCAAAAAGATTACCTAATTCCTACTTGAATATCATCAGAAAAGGCTTGGGCTTGAAAAAAGTCTTTACCTGGCTCTATAAACTTAATAGATTTGGCACCTGGTGAATTGTTATAGAAGATCCCCTAAGTCAGGGGTTCAAATTGAACTGAACCCAGAACAAAACTGGCAATTTATGCAATTTTTTTAACTGGTAAGATATGTTCCCTATCACGTATATCAGCCAGCTGTCATTTACATCTGTCCCAAGTAGGTATACTCAGAACCCTTCTCAGGTCTAGCCAATAGGACTCACTCCCAGGAAAGTGTTCTTAGGATTGCATTGCTAGTGTACCAGCAATAGATTCTGTCTGAATCATTTTCAAAGGCAACTCCATGCACAGAATATGACAGGAATGGAAACTGCCTATGATTGCAGCATAAATAATGATGCATTATTGAATATGCCCCCCTCCTGGATGCATTCATTAATGTGGTGAAGTTGTGTGTGTCAGCAAAGCTGAGAGCAATACAGTAAGAGGGCTAAACTCTTAGCAGTCACTCAAGGCAGAATGGCCACAGCTGAGACATCAGACTAAGATGCATCCACCCCCTTCAGGAATCAATGGCCACATCAGCAGAAGAGAATAGACAGTTCCAATGGAGATGGGGGCGGAGGAATCCTTGTGTACCTGCTGGGCAGCAGCAGTAGTGGAGGGAGACAATGGTGAAGGATCTTTTATAGATCGTGGCAGTGCCACTTCAGCAAACCCTGGTTAGTACTGCACAGAAAGCAGCAATGACAACCCACTTCTAACCAACTCTTACCTTGAAAATCCTATGGTGAGACAATCCAAAATGAAAAAAGTTATAGTGCTGGAAGATGGAACCTCTATCAATGACTGTGTTCATTGATTTAAAACTTATCTCAATTAGATTAGGATACTTTTAGTCAGAAAAACACAAAGTGTTTTACTTGCAGAATGATAAACACAGAAGAAATGTGGTTGCACTAGTAGTCAGGGGTTATAATGCAAAGTCTGACCAAATAATATCAATTAGCCTATCAATATAACCATAATTCAAGTTAATCCCCCAACTGCAGATGCTAATGAGGATGAAACTGAAAGCTTTTATGCAAGTGTCCAGGAAGAAACAGATCACTCATTTAAACAAGATGTAATGATAATCATAGGGAACTGGACCGCAAAAGTAGGAATCAAAGCAGAATTAAACAAACTGACAGCAGTTTGTTAATTGCAAACATGTATTTCAAGCAACCAGACAAATTATTGTGGACATTACTGGATGGCCAATATAGAAATCAAATAGATTACATAATTGGAAGTGGAGAAGTTCTGTTCTCTTAGCTAAAACAAGATCAGGAGCTGATTGAAAGTAGAGATCATAAATTCTTAATACTGAAAATTGAATAAAGCTGAAGAAAAACACCAAAGCATTCAGAGTGACAAAATACAATATAAGCAATATTCCTGAGGAGTTTAAAACCTAGTAAAGAACAGATTTTCATTTCTAAATTCAAGTGAATGTGATCCAGAATAACTATTCTGGGTTGAAACCAGAGATATTATCAAAGAAGAGTGCACAAAGAATATCCCTATAGCCAAAAGAAATAAAAAAAAACTTGATTAATGACTGATGAAACCTTTAAAATTTATAAAGATAGATAAGAAGCAAAAGTAAAAGATGACAGAAACAAAATAAGCCTAAATACAGTATCCCAGCGACTTACATGTAGAGACTAAAGGAACTGATAATAACCAGCATACATAAATAGAACAGCAAAAAAGGAGGAACAAGAGATCTGTTCCACAAAATCCAAGAATCCAAAGGGAAATTTAAAGCAGTTAGGCATGCTGAAAGATCAACATGGAAATACATTAACAGAACTGGACAAAATAAAGAAAAGATGGAAACAATATACTGAACTATACAAAAATGATGACAGGTTGACAGATTCTAAGAGGAATCTTTTGAAGATCCCAGTTTCAGAAAGTGAAGTAAGAGCTGCACTGAGAGCAATTGGTAGAAACATTCACCAGGAGTAGATGGGATATCAATAGAGCTAACCCAAGCCATGGAGAATGCATCCATCAAAATCTTAACCAGATTATGCCATCAAATATGGAAAACAAAACAGTCACCCACAGACTTTAAAATGTTGAATTTACATTCCAATTCAATAAAAAGATGTCAAAGACTGCAGCAATGATGGGGATTAAGATCAAATTAATTCATGCAATGGTATTTCTCATTATTATATATATGTGTGAAAGCTGGACAAAGAAGAAGAGTAGGTTTTTATACCCTGTTTTTCTTTACCTTTAGGAGTCTCCAAGTGACTTACAATCACATTCTTTCCCCTCCCCAGAACAAGCAACTTATTAAATAGATGGGGCCGAGAGAGCTCTGAGAGGACTGTGACTAGCTCAAGGTCACCCAGTAGGCTTCATGTGGAGGAATGAGGAATCAAACCCAATTCTCCAGATTAGAGCCCACCACTCTTGACCACCACACCACACTGGCTGGAGAAAACTGAAAGGAAGAAAGTTGATTCATTTGAAATGTTGTGTTGGAGGATAAATGGACTGCCAAAAACCCAAATATGTGGTTCTATATCAAATCAAGGTTGAACTCACCCTAGAAGCTAAAATGACTAAACTGAAGCTATTATTCTTTAATCATATCATGATATACTGGAAAAGATAACAGAACAAAATAGGAGTCGATTGCACCTTTAAGACCAACTTAGTTTTTATTCAGAACGTAAGCTTTCGTGTGCTCTAAGCACAATTCATCAGACACGGAATCTGGTACAGTGAGCAGAGCCATACATAGCTGGTAGGCAGTGGCCCAGAATGCAAACTGGTACAGATTTAAGAACCAATGACAGAATAGTAAAATTAACAAATTGAGCAAATCTTTGATCTGAGTAGCATGAGCATGAGAAAGCAACAAAACAGTAGTATGTCAAAATGTGAGAGTGTCTGTCAATGACTCTATTGCTATAAACCTGGGCCAAAAGGAAGAACAATGTTACTAGGCAAAGCTGAAGGCATCAGGGTTCACTCAATAAAGGAAGCCATGGCCCTCAGTTTACCAGAGCGGAACAAGACTGTTAATGATATTTTGGTTGTTGTTAATATCTTTTTGAAGGTTGGATGACTTATCTGATTACCTCTGGACGCATTTGAATCCAGTAGCACCTTAAAGATCAACAAGATCCTTGGGGTAAAAGTTTTAAAAAGTCACCAGAACATAAGAGAAGTCATGTTGGATCAGGCCAATGGCTCATTCAGTCCAACACTTTTTTTCACACAGTGGCAAAAAACCCAGCACCACAGCTGCCTTCATCAGATCTGAAAGCTTATACCTTGAAAATCTTCTTTGTTTCTAATGTGCTTCTGGACTTGAAAGCTACTGTCTAAATGTGTTATTTTCTATGGCTTTTTTGGCATAGTTTTTTTTAACAATTTACAATAGATATATGTACTAAAATGGGAATTGTTATAAAAAATAATTTAGTTAGAATGTTTTTTAAAAACACACATTTTAAAATTTGATATCAAGGCAGGGTTATTTATAATTTTATACCTGAGGTTATAAATGTGATGTGTTTAAAAAGAACTATTTTGAAAAGTACCAGATGGTACTTGCTTTCATTACTCTTTAAAGTCATCTATTTATGTCTTAAACATCTTTTATATACAGGAAACATTTTAAGCTAGCAGTTTGCATGTGTCTTGTTTCAAACTGGAGTACTACAGACAGCCATAACAATAAAAGTCAGTTTCTAATGTGGACAATGTACATGCTACTCAAGGAAATAAATCCATAAAGTCTTAAGTGTGCTATAACTACCTAACAGTTTGCTGACACCATTATTTCTGATTTCCCACTCCAGTTAATTTCTAGAGAATGCAAGCAGATGCAGTGTTGGGGAATGTCTTAAACACACAAATCTTTGTATCCATGGTAGGATTTTAATCCTCTTCATTTTTTGGATGTAGTTATAAATAATCTTATTGGAGTGATTTTGGAGTAAATATTTTGTATTAAAAACGCATCTTGGTGTCCAACAGAGAAAATCCAAATATGTAAAGAACGTAATAATTCAAGATGTATTTGTGAAAATTAATTAAAGAAGTCAAAGTGACATTATCTGTGACTTTGACCAAAGGCAAAAAAACAGTTTCTAAAGATACCGACTAAGTACTTTCCAACAATACAAAAGAAGATATGTTGATACAACCAGTGTAAAGCCTGTCCATCCAAGCTGTTGATGAACTACTGAGTTCAGTTTCAGTTTCAATCACTTTTAATGGCATAATACTACTGAGTTATTATCAGGGCTTTTTTTGTAGCAGGAACTCCTTTGCATGTTACGCCATATACTCCTGATGTAGCCAATCCTCCAAGAACTTGTAGTAGGCCCTGTAAGAAAAGCCCTGTAAACTCTTGGATAATTGGCTACATCAGGGGGGTATTGTCAAGCTATGTGAATCTTTCTTGTTTTCATTAATCTGATGCTAATGAAATATTGCAATTGAATGTATCTGTTTTATGAATGCCACTAACCAAAGCCAAGATGGGCACATCAAAGCAGGGAATATTTAGGGGGTAGTTTGTTCCTCTCGCTTTTACTAACAATGCAGGAATTCGCTTTGAAGATAAAGTGCCTCCAGGGAAGGTTCCCAGGACTGACCCCAAGGAAGGAAACCACAAAGAGATAAAGGATGGCCATGTGAATCTTCACACGTGAATGTAGCATTGTTTAGAGAATGTAGCTTTGTTTAGAGAACGCTTTGATGTGACACCTTAAGTATGCCTTTCACTGTTACTATGTACCAGTTCCAATCTTCTGCTCAGCTCTGGACTATCAAATAAATCATACTTTGTTTCAAATCAAGACTGGTTACTTTGAGACCCAATAGCTTGACAGGTATAGCCTAATATGCAAAAGAGTTCCTGCTATATATTAAAAAGCCTTGGTTATTATTGAAATGATGATTATATACTATTGAAATCTTATTTAATTGTTCAGGATAAACATTTTTTATAAAGGGGTTACAGCTGATGTTTTAATTCTGTAAAGAGAAAATGAGAAGTTTTATAGCACTGTTTATGATATATATTATCTTGGGGGGTTATTAAATTGTTTCCTGACTTTAATAATCTAGTTTCATTGCAGGGGAGCTGCTGTTGCCTGACCTTTGAATAAATTTATGAATGCATCAAAAAATCATAAAAAAAACCTACGCAAACCAATTCTAGTAAGGAATGATGTTTTTCAAAAGAACAAAAACTCTTAAAACAGATAGAATCTTACCTAAACCAGCCTAGCAAGCCAATACCAAACTTGAGAAGCCACAGAAACATAAAGGGAAAAAAATCCTGGGAGCTTGCAAATGCTGGCTCCCAAAGTTCCCAGTTAATCCTAAATATTTTTGCCATCTTTTGGGCATAGAGCAGGGGTCATTGGGGGTGGGAGTATTCAGGAACGGCCCTAGGGTGCATGGTGCCCTAGGCAGACTCACGACTTGCCACCCCCCCCCCGCAGCGCTCCACTTCCCGCTCCATGGCACTATGCCCTGTCATCCCTCTCTGCCGCACCTCCTCTTCCCTGCCTTCCCCACCAGGTCTATTTCTATGCCCGGGAAAGGGCAATCAAGCTCTGTGCTCCTGGGCTATTTAAAGGTGCCTCCCCGTCGATCAGCTGCTCAGTAGGTAAAACCATGCCGGAGGCTCCCAACTCCTATGCCACCCCTCCTGCTTGCTCACTGTCAGTGCCAGGTTAAGAGGGGGCAGACCAGCAGCAGTGGGAAGGACCAGCGAGCTGCTTAAAAAGTGACTCAGCCTCTGCCACACTCCCCACTCCCTTCGCAATTCCAGCACTGACAATGAGCACACAGGAGGGCCAGCATAGGAGTCAGGAACCTCCTGTGTGGTTTTACCCACCAATCAGCTGATCGGCAGGGGGACCTTTAAATAGACCAGGAGCAGGGTGATCAATCACCCATTCCTGGGCATTGAAATAGACCTGGCGGAGGCTTCCAGTTTTGGCTTCATGGAGGATTGACGTGCTTCTCAGTGAGGAGCAGACCAGACCCTCTGTTCTGGGCAGAGAAGGTGTTTTAATACCTGCTGTCCACATCTTCTAGGCAAGAAGGTGGCCAAGACATGCTTATAAAATTCTGAGATTTATTTTGGCAGACGAGGAATCCCATCAGGGTTTCTTTTTGGCTTTGAAGAGTCTCCGGAGAAGAATTGCATTCCAACATCTACAGAGGATATCTGGAGTCATTAAATTGACTTAAATTCATCGTGAACCAAAGCTTCTTTGGGACTAATTAATATCTAATGGAATTTGACCGGTGCTTTTTGAAGGATCACATCTTAAAAAGGTAAAGATCTTTATCTATTGCTCCAGGACTAAATTAAGATTTATTTGGAAGAAAAATAAAGGTCTAGATACTAATATAAGACATTAAAACAAAGGAGGAGGAGGAGGGGGAAAATTGGAACTAAGAAAATTAAAGTAATGGCTAAAAAGGGGGAAATTGGAATTGTTATGCATACCTGTGGTCAGCTACCCCCTCTAATACTAAAAGAGAACTGCAGAACAACAAGACGTCACAGGAAGTGACATCATAGAAATATCACAAGACTTCTTTACCATAGAGAATGAGACTTCTTGGCAAGAAAGGAAAGTGGTGGCCATTAAGAGAAGGGGAAAAAATAAGCCTCTCTAGGATTGTAACCACAGAGAAACATCGGTGGCCATTATAAGAAGGTAATTTTCTGCAAAAAAAATTATTAAAAAGAACGGGACAGTTAAAAAGAGTGGAGCCAATAAATATCAACATTTGAAGATTAAATATATTGAACTATGTAATTTAAAGCTACCTGGGAGCAATCTATAAGAAAAAGATTTTTTTTTTGAAAAATAAAGGAAAAATCGCGTGGTCACCATTTTGGAAATTTTAAAGTTTTAAAAATTAATATCTTGGCTTTGGAGCTTAGGAGGACAGCGATTTTGGGCTTATCTGAAAGGGCATGTCCTAATCTATAAGACTGTATAGTTTTAAAAAACTTTGGTGACATCAACTTTAGTGCCTATATTTACAATGGGAAATGTTAGTCCAAAAGCCAGGGAAACAGATACAGACAAGAGCCAAGACACTAGAAGAAGTAAAAAAAATCTGAAAAAAGAACAAATGGATGCCATGGAAGCAAGACTGGTGAAGGTGATTAAAGAATCTGTAAGTGAATGTAAGAAGGAATTAAAAAAAGATATAGAAGTCCTCACTAAAGAAGTTAAAGCAATATCAAAAAGAATTCAAGATGTTGAAGATAAAGTGACAGACCATGATGCAAGAATTAATACAATGCATTCCACTATTTAAAAAATGCAGGAAAAAGCAGTACTGCAAGATTGCAAATTAATGGAGAATCAGATATGTTTGAGAGGGGTGCCGGAAAAAGATGGAATGGGACTTCCGGCAAGATGGCCGAGTAACGCAAGTGCCTGTCCAGGTGCTCTTGGATGACACTTGGGTTGCAAGCCTTAGGGAGCGACCCCCTGCTGGGTCCCTTCTAAGGAGGTGTCTGGGGACACCCCCGCAGCCAAAGGGAGCTTACAGAGGATTGAAGGGAGCAGCGGAGGCTTCTCTTTTCAACTTCTGTCTTCCCTGGGCCGAGGCTTACAACTGCTCTATAGCTCAAACTGGGCCGCCGGAGAATGGAGCGCCTGAAACTACAGCGACTCTAAACGTTAGCCCTGAAAGACTAAGTAAAAGAGGTTTGGAGAGATTTTGTATGAAACAGCCTGGACCGGGAATAAGGGGCAAAATACCTGTGCTGAGAAGACGAGTTCCCCTCAGGGCTGAAAAGCGAAGAAGCCGAAAACAATCCAAGCGGAACGGATAGCAGCAAACCGACGAGGTGAGCGAGGAGCGGATCCCCCCCCCCCTTCTTACTTTTCTCTGAAGAGACGGATACGCGATAGCTTTGTTTGACTTCCTTTTATCTTTACCCTCTTATCTTGGTGAAGTGGTAATAGAGGGGAGGACGGCCAGAAGGCATGGAAATTAATTAAGACTGAGGAACGTGAAGAAGGAAGGAGGAGGTTGAAAGGAAGGAGGGGGAAGTGGTAAAGATGGACATAAATAAAAAGATGAAAAGAAATGACTGAATGAGAACTTTGGAAGTGTGGAGAGTGGAGAACGGAGAGAGAGAAAGGGAAGAGCTGGAGAGCTAGAGAGTGCAGAGGCTTGAAAGATGGCGGGGGCTGGTAGCGTGTGAAGAGGGACAACGGAGGACGGAGTGGAAGAAAGGAGGGGGAGGTGGTTCTTAGTGGCTCCTGCCGCGGCTGCCTCCTCCTTGAAGAGTGGGTGATTATCCTGTTTCATTTTGAGACTCTTGACTGCCGCCTTCTTGCTTTGCGCCCACGTTTTGGAACTACTTGGGCTTTATATGGCGTCACTGAAAGCTTGATTAGAACTCATTAAAGGTGTAGAGGCTTCTGGGAAGAAGAAGGAAGAAGGAAGAAGGGAGAGAAGACTTCTGGGACTTGTAGTCCGGGACTCTAAGCAAGGGTGAAGTATCTGCTTAGACTGAACTGACGTTACTTTGTTTTATTTGTTTTTCTTGTTGCTTGACACAACGCTGAACTAATTGAATTAATTTCTCCTACCCTGGTGATTTGAATACTGATACCATGAATGTTGTTATAAATTGTTGAATGCTGAACTCATTGGGACTTGTAGTCTGGAACTTTGAGCAAAGGTGAAACTCTCAGTTAGACGGATTTGGCTCCACTTTGTTTTTCTTGTTTTCTTTACTGCTTATTATAATGTATTGAACTGATTGGTCTAACAACTTTGATCTAATTGATTATAACCTTGCTGTATTTTTCTGGGTTTTGAGCTCTCTGGTTAAATTGACCACCACAGTATACTGTCTGTGTTATTGATATAATTAAGTATTGAAATCCTAGCTTGACTATAGAACTATAGAACTCATATTAATATTGCTTGGGTTCATAAAGCTTTAGCAAATTTAAGGAAAAGCATAAAAGGGGTATTTGTGATAATACTGGAGAACATAAAGAGAGATAAAATCAGCATTTAAAATGGATCCTAAAATTAAGAAAGCACCACCAGCCCAAGCTACCCCTCCTGGCCTAGGGAAATCTGCTACTTCAGCATTGAATCAGGATGCTGTTGAAAAATTACATGCCACAATGTTGGCGGGTTTTAAGCAGAACCAGGAGGCTTTGGAAGAGATTCAGGCAGGATTAAAGGAAGATATTAGAAAAACAAATGAAAGGATGGATGAATTTCAAAGGCAAGTCCTAGCAAATGTACAACAAGCACATAAGTTGACGGCTAAGGTTGATGTGCTGGAGGAGCAGGGGAAAACTATGGCTGCTTCGATGAGAGAAGTTAAAAACACCACATCAGACTTAGAGGATAGACTGGATAAAATGGAAATGGACCAAGCGATGTATAAACTGAGATTTCAAAATGTGCAAGAAGAAAAAGGCGAAGATTTACATAAAATAATTGAAGAGATCTTGAACCCAGATGGGAAACAGGAGATGAAGGATATAGGCCTAGAAATTGATTGGATAAAAAGAATAGCAACGGCATATACAAAAAAGAACAACCTCCCAAGGGAAATTCACGTAAGATTTATGAGAGTTTCCACATGTGAGAAGATCCTGAGAACTTCAAGAGGAAATGAGATAATGTGGAAAGGAAACAAGATTAAAATCATGAAAGATATTCCCTGGAGGGTAAGACAAAGAAGAGAAGGCTACAGGAAGCTAGTGGCGTGGTTGGTTGACCAATCCATCTCCTTCAAATGGCTGATACCAGAAGGAATTTTTTTCGTGTACCAAGGTAAAAGATTCAACATAACATCCTCGGAGAAAGTGCAAGAGTTCTGGATGGAATATATTGATAATCAAGAGACTGAAACGGAAGAAGAGCAAGAAAGAGAAGAAGCTTCAAGCAGCACCTATAGGCAAAGTACAAAGAAGAAGAAAAATGGAAAAATAATGACAAGATCGCAAGCATCGAAAGAGAAAAGAGAGATATTAGATAGTAATCTAGGACAGAACAATGGATAAGAAGGGACTAAAGATAATATCAGTGAACATCAATGGCTTAAATGAACCGCATAAAAGGAGTAAGATATTTCTTCAGCTCAAGAAGACCCAGTCTGACATAATATGTATTCAAGAAACACACATCAAAAAGGAAGATCAAAGATATCTACAAAATAAGAAATTGGGTACCCTCTACCATTCTTCCGATCTCAGGAGAAAAAGAGGAGTAGCTATATATGTGAAAGAATGGATTAACTCTAAGCTACTCTATTGTGATGGTTCTGGCAGAATTGTGTTGGTGGAAGTCGAAGTGGAAGGTAAAAAGATGATTATAGGAAACATCTATGCTCCCCATAACAACCAAGATAAATTCTTTGCTGAATTGTATAAGAAGTTAATTGAATTTGAAAATACAAGTTATTGTATCCTGGGAGATTTCAATGCTGTACATGACGTTCTTAAAGATAAAAAAACTGGGAAGAAAGGGGGGGGGAAAAGGCTGCGTGGCCTACTTCCCCAAACCTTCTTTAAGATGGCAGATGAACTCAACCTGGTGGATACTTGGAGAATGAAGAATCCCCAGACGTCAGACTTTACCTTCCATTCTCAAGTGCATGATACATGGTCCAGATTGGACATGTGTTGGATGTCAATATCAGTGGCAATAGCAGTGGAACAGGCCGATATACTTCCAAAAGTTTTTGCTGACCACAACCCAATACAGATAACTCTGGGAAAGGCAACCCCCAGGACTCGTTGGACATTAAATACGCAAATCTTAAAAGATAAAGAATTTGTATTGGACTCAAAAAAAAAGATAAAAGCGTTTTTTGAACAAAATCGGGAACATGATACTCCAATCCAAATAATATGGGACGCCTTTAAAGCTTTTTTTAGAGGTTTAGCAATTTCCTACTCAGCTAAAAAAAAGAAACAAAGAACCCAAAAGTATAATGATCTATTGGACAAACTACGTAGACAAGAAAACATCCAAAAAGTAAATAATACAGAACAGATTAAAACAAGGATCCACGCTTTGCAACACCAAATAAATCTACTGCTATCAGAGGAGCTTGAGAGGAAACTAAAATGGACTAGACAAAATTACTTTGAGAACGCGAATAAAACTAGTAGATGGTTAGCCTTCAAGCTGAGAAAAGAAAGAGAAAAAAAAGTTATCAGATCATTGAAGGATGAGAACCAAATAGAAATGGTCAAAGAGGAACAATTGAAAGAAATTGTGAGGAAATTTTATCTGAAGCTATATAAGAACCAGCAAGTATCTGAGCCCCAGCAAGATGAATATTTAAAACAAGCCAAGATGAAACAAATTACAAACCAGCAACGGGAATCTCTGGAAAATCCGATAACAATGCAAGAAATTGTGGAAGCGATTCAAGGCCAGAAAAATAATAAGACTCCTGGTTTAGATGGTTTGCCGATTGAGTTTTATAAGTGTTTTGAAGAGGTGCTTTTAATACCATATAAACGTGTTTTGGAAGGAATAAGAGAGACAACTAAAATACCTGAATCATGGCTGGAGGCGTTAATTACATTAATATATAAAGGTGGGACTGAACCTACAGACATTAAAAATTACAGACCGATCTCATTGCTGAACGTGGATTACAAAATTTATGCGACCATACTAACAAACAGGCTTAAAAAGATTATCCCGAATATTATACACGAAGATCAATCTGGTTTTATTCCCGGAAGAGTAATGAGACAAAACGTTAGAATATTAATGAGTGTCCTGGAATACTATAAAGAACATCCAGATAAACAACTTGCGGTAATTTCATTGGATGCAGAGAAAGCTTTCGATAATGTAAATTGGAGCTTTATTTTCAAAACCTTAACATCAATTGGCTGTGGAGAAAACTTTGTAAACTTGATCAGGTCTATTTATGCAAGCCAAAAAGCGAGAATAAATGTTAATGGCTCCCTGACGGACCCAATAAAGATTGAGCAAGGCACAAGGCAAGGCTGCCCGCTGTCCCCTATTCTCTTTGTTCTAGCATTGGAACCGTTACTGCAAATGATCAGAGAAGATTCGGAAATCAAAGGAGTGAGAATTAAAAAGGAAATCTATAAAACGCAGGCTTTTGCTGATGACATATTAATTACGTTGGAAAATCCAAACTCCTCAATTGGAAAGTTGATGTCTGCCTTAAAACAATATGGGGAAGTAGCAGGTTTCAAAGTCAACTATCAAAAAACTAAGTTCTTAGCTAAAAATATGACGAAAGAACAAATATCTGAATTAGAAGTTGAATCAGGATTTGCCTATGAAAAAAAAATTAAATATTTAGGTATAAATTTAACAGCAGAACTGAAAACCCTGGTAAGAGATAATTATGAAAAAATATTAAAAGAAATTAAAACTGACTTAGAAAAATGGAATGAACTGCAAATCTCTTTACTGGGAAGGATTGCAACAGTCAAAATGAATATACTGCCGAGAGTGCTGTTTTTATTTCAGATGATCCCTATCATCCTCCCAAAATCCTTTTTCAAACAACTTAACAAAATAGTGGCAAAATTTGTTTGGCAAAACAAAAAACCTAGGATCAAACTGAAAGTCCTACAAGATAAGAAGGAAAGAGGTGGGTTTGCCCTACCAGAGTGGCAGATCTACCACAAAGCGTGCATCTTGACTTGGATCAAAGACTGGCTGTTATTAGAAAATAAAAGACTTTTAACTCTGGAAGGTGCGGACCTTGTTAAAGGTTGGCACTCGTATATATGGTACGAAGACCCCAAAAAAGGGAGCATCTTTTTTAGACATGAAATAAGAAAGTCTTTGTTCAAGATTTGGGCTGAAATTAAAAAACAAGTATATAGATATACTCCCAGATGGCTCTCCCCAGTGGAAGCTTCAGTGCACCCCAATCTTTTTTGTTGGGGAAACCACCTTACTTATGAATCGCTACTGGATCCCAAACACGAATTGAAAATCGAGGAAAATGTGGATATGGATTGGTGGCTTAAAATGCAAGTTAAATCAAGATATAAAAAGGACAATGAAGTAGGATTCTCCAAAAAGTTAAATGAATTTGATTGCATTATACTAGGAACTGACCGGAAGCTTACTTCAAAAATATATAACTGGTTACTCGATTTGAAAATGCAAGACGAAAATGTGAAGGAAAATTGGATTAAATGGTTACAGGATTTTGGTTATACCATCGAACTAAGCGAATGGGAGAAAATATGGAAAGAGAATTTAAGATTGACAAAATCTGCCCAGCTAAAAGAAAATCTATATAAGATGGCTCATCGATGGTATTTTACCCCAGAAAGGCTTTCCAAAGCCTTCCCAAATGTATCGGATAAATGCTGGAAGTGTGGTAAAGTAAAAGGTTCTTTGTTCCACATATGGTGGAAATGTGACCTTGCAAAAAAATACTGGGTGCAAGTTTCGCTTTGGTGTAAAAAGATGTTAAAGATTAATATCCCGCATGTGCCAGAATTGTACCTTTTGAACATATGTAAAATCCCTATATCTAAAACAGCGAAAAAGTTATTGTTTTATATTATTACAATAGCGAGGACCTTATTTGCTAAATATTGGAAAACGTCTCAGATACCATCCAAAAGAGAGTTTATGTTAA
This sequence comes from Heteronotia binoei, assembly GCF_032191835.1. Lineage (NCBI taxonomy): Eukaryota > Metazoa > Chordata > Lepidosauria > Squamata > Gekkonidae > Heteronotia > Heteronotia binoei. The sequence continues at coordinate 126,805,948 of NC_083226.1, read as the reverse complement.
ATCTTTTAAATGCTGCAGAAATGGATATGTTAACATGCAGATTGAATGACGGGAACATGGAAGAGTGTGAGAAAACGTGGTATCCAATGTATGAATGGGCAAAAAAATTGGGATTTGAATGGTCTTGAATAGAGATATTAATATTATAAATATTTAGTTTCTTGTATATTCGCTCCAGAAGATAAAATGTATATAGGATTATGAATAACATATTTTTTGTTGTTGTTATTGTTGTAAATGCTGAATTGTTGTTTAGTTGTTACTTCTTTGGTTGTTTATTGTTGTTGTCTTCTTTTTGTTGTTGTGCAATGTTATAATAAAAAAAAATGTTAAAAAAAAAAAAAAAAAAAAAGAAAGAAAAAGATGGAATGGTCTTAAGAACATACATAATAAGAATTATTGCTGAATTTGTTGGTGATGACCCTGAAGAGACTAACTATTTCTATGACTATATTTACAGGGTCAATTCAGAGTATGCAAGGAAAAATAAACTACCAAGGGATGTGGTAGTAAAACAAGAGACCTGGCGAGTAGAATTCTAAGTAAACAATATGATGGTAATTTGGTTGTGGAGGGCAGTGAAGTCAGAATCATGAAAGAATTACCGAGAAAAGTTTTAAGTGACAGAAAACTTGTTGACCGCATTACTCACACTTCTCATATATCCACCATGGGTTTGGCAACTGAGCGACAAAAACGAAAATATAACAACATCTCCAGAACCAAGCAACCCTCTCCTACACTGGACACACAACGCACAGTCGTCAACCTGTCCAAACGACAACTGACAACAGCTGAAATCTCTGTGCTCTCCAAAGGAGGGAACTTCGCCATCACCCCTTCCAGAATTCCTACAGAAGACATTATCGCTAACATTGAAGCCAGTATTCGCAACCTCCCACGACACATTACAGAAGAAATAAGAAGAGAATCATCAAGAATCTTACAACATGCTAAACCCTCAAAAAGCAACCTCACCCATGCAGAAAGATCAGCTCTAAAAACCCTCAACACTGACAAGGACATACTGGTTCTTGCAGCGGATAAGGGGAACGCCACAGTTATTCTCAATACAGAAGACTACCATAATAAAATTCAGGACCTTCTCAAGCCAGATACATACAGGAAAATTTCGCTGCGATCCCACCACAAGAATACTTCGGAAAACAAATCTGTTCATCAAAGGCTCTTCAATACCGATTGAGGATCAACGCCTGCGCAGAAAGTCTGAAGCTCTGCCCCCCAGACTATATGGCCTACCTAAGATCCACAAACCCAATGTTCCTCTTCGACCGATAGTCAACGCCATCGGCTCACCTACCTACGCCATAGCCAAACACTTGACCGGCCTACTTCAACCCCGTGTGGGCAACACCACCTCTTACATTAGGGACTCATCACATTTTTTGGAAAAAATCAAACCCCTAAAACTCCAACCAAGTGATCTTTTAGTAAGCTTCGATGTTGTCTCGTTGTTCACCATGGTTCCCGTCAAAGAAACCCTTGTTCAACTACAACACATCTTTCCTGATGACATCACTGCCCTATTCCACCACGTGCTCACCACTACCTACTTCCAATGGAACAATAACTTTTATGAACAGATCGATGGAGTTGCCATGGGAAGCCCCCTTAGCCCTGTCATCACTAACTTTTACATGGAAACCTTCGAAGATACAGCACTAAGATCTGCCCTCCTAAAACCGCGTTGCTGGCTCCGATATGTGGATGATGTTTTTGCCATCTGGAGTCATGGAGAGGCTGCTTTGAATAACTTTCTCCTTCATCTGAATTCAGTCCATCCTCGTATCCAGTTCACCGTGGAGAAAGAAAACAATGGTCAACTTGCCTTTCTTGACGTTCTCATTACCAGGAAAGATGATGGAAAACTCGGCCACACTGTATTCAGGAAACCCACACACACCGATCGCTATCTAAATAAGAATTCCAATCATCATCCTCGCCAAAAACGTACAGTTGTAAAAACCCTCATTCACCGTGCATCACGCATCTGTGAACCAAGCCAACTCCAACAGGAACCACACCACCTCAAACAGTCACTGCAGGCCAATGGATACTCCCAACAAGAAATTAGAAGAGTCCTCCATCCCAGGAGACCATCCACACCAAATCCCGAGCCACACACAAATGTGGGTACAGCCTTCCTGCCCTACATAAAATCTGTCACCGACCGCATTGGCAAAATTCTCAAACGCCATAATATTGACACAGTCTTCAAGCCCACACAACAGATCCGCCACATGCTGCGCTCGGCCAAAGATATGAGAGATCCACTTTCAACCCCTGGAGTCTACAAAATATCCTGCTCCTGTGGTGCAGTCTACATTGGCACTACCCAACGCAGTATCAACACCCATCTCACCGAACACAAGAGACACTGTCGCTTGTTTCAGCCAGAAAAATCAGCTGTAGCTGAACATGCACTTCAAGAAGGAGACCACGTCATCCACTTTGAAAGAACTGAAGTCCTTTCTACGGTCTCACATTATCATACCCACCTGAACAGAGAAGCTATTGAGATTTACAAACACCAGCACAATTTTAACAGAAAGGAAGAAGGCATTTTCATCCACCAATCTTGGTACCTAACTCTGCAAAACACCCTACAGACTATAAATTGCAGAAAGTCTCAGAACAACCAGCAAATTCCACAGAACAATCAGCACAGTCAACAACCATCTTCCTTATCTTCAAACCCCTTCCAACCTTCCCAGCAATTAACACAGAACAATGGTCACATTCAACAGCCAGTTTCCTTATCACTACCCTTCCAGGAAGCCCCACCAAACAATGGGCACATCCACAAACCAATTGCCCTTTCATCACACCCCCTCCGGCCTACAAATAGCAGCTCTCCAGCAGCCCTGGCCCCACTCAATGCACAGCAGCCAAGAAGGTCTGAGCGCCTGCTCAGGCTGCAATGCCACTGAGGATATTCTCCGCAGCTGAGAACGAAACGTCTGGAAGGAAAACTTTTTCCAGTAGAACACGGCACTTGATCCCGAAAGATTCTACAAACCCTAATGATGTTACCAGCCATGAAAACCTGAAATCTTTGAGAAAACTATATAAAAAACTGACTGATCAGTTGAGAAAGAGTGAACTGAGATATAGATGGATTCTTCTAGAAGGTGTGGGTTTTGAGTACAAAGGGAAGAAATGTACCATCACAAGTGTGCAAGATATTGAGAAATTTCTGATGGAAAATAAAGCATTTGTGGGTACAGATTAAAATTAGAAAATCATGATGGATTACAAATTATTATCTTGGAATGTAAATGGACTTAACTCACCACAAAAAAGAAGAGCAACTTTTCATTGGATTGGGAAGCAAAAGTGTAATATTATTTGTTTGCAAGAAGGAAGTACATATTAAACAATTGGATTACAAATTTTTATGGAATAAGCAATTAGGTTTGGAATTTTTTTTCATTGGCCAAGGAGAAAAAAAGGCGTGATTTTTAATGTGAAGCAGGACTTAGACCCAAAACTGATTTTTAAAGATGATGATGGTAGGTTTATTGCAGTGGAAGTGATGTTAAACCATAAAAGAACTTTGCTATTGGGATTGTACGCTCCTAATGGAGCTAAAAACTCTTTCTTTAAGGATATTATGCAACAACTTGACCAAGTGACATATGAGCAAATTATGATAATGGGAGACTTTAATGGAACGGTTAAGAATATTTTGGACAGATCTGGGGGGAAAAATAAATAAGGGAAATTACCAAAATCTTAGGGATTACAAAAAAATTGGGGTGGATAACAAAAAAAATAGAGATTCTTCCTAAAATAAGTGCAGATCACAACCCAATAATGTGGTTTGCGAAGGACACTAAAAAGACTTTGAGATGGCGGATAAATGAAGATTTGCTGCAGAAAAAAGAGGTAGTAGAGGCTCTGGAGAAAGAGACCAAAGCTTTCTTCCAATTAAATGAAAATAATGATGTCCAATACCAAATGGTGTGGGATGCATATAAAGCAGTAATGAGAGGCATTTTAATCATATTGCATAATAAGGATAAAAAAGCTAAAGAAAAACAAATGATGGATCTACAAAAAGAAATTGGAAAGAGACAGAGGGAACTTTAAAAAAGGCTAGGGAAAAAGAAAATCTCAAAGGAAATTACAATTCTACAAGAAAATTAAGACATTTACTAAATAAAGAAGTGGAATGGAACTTTAAAAGGCTTCAACAAAAATCTTTTGAGAGCGCTAACAAACTGGGAAAATATTTGGCCTGGCAAATGAAATGAAAAAGGGAAAATAAAACTATCAATAAAATTATTTTGGGAGACAAAGAAATTGTGGATCAGGAAGGAATCAAAAGATAATTTTACAAATATTATGCAAAATTGTTTAAAAGCCACATGGTGGATAAAGGAAAATAGAGACATTTTTACGGAAAATGAATGTAAAACCCTTAACTGAAAATATGAAGAAAATTTTAAATGACCTGATTGAAAAAGAAGAAATAGAGGTGGCAATTAATTCAATGAAATTGGGGAAAGCTCCTGGTCCAGATGGATTTACAGCAAAGTATTATTAAGTTTTTAAGGAGACTCTACTTCCAAAGCTTCTGAAATTGATGAACATTATAAGAGCTGAGGGGAAGCTACCTAATACCTGGAAAGAAGCAGTAATCTCATTAATACCAAAAGAAGACAGAGATGCCACAAATGTAAAAAATTATAGACCAATTTCATTACTTAATAATGATTATAAAATATATGCTAGTATACTAGCAGAACGTCTGAAGCAGCATTTGAATAATTTTATTAAAGAAGAGCAAGCAGGGTTTCTTCCCAGAAGGCAGATCAGAAACAATATCAGAACAGTAATTGATATAATTGAATACTATGATAAACATCCAGAAAAAGAAGTGGCTTTGTTTTTTGCAGATGCAGAGAAAGCTTTTGACAATGTACATTGGGAATTTATGTTTGCAGTAATGGAGAAATTGAGATTGGGTGAAGACTTTGAGAGAAAGGTAAAAGCGATATATACTGACCAACAAGCAAGACTTTGTATTAACGCAGACTTGACAGAGAAAATGGTAATTAGTAAAGGAACAAGACAAGAGTGCCCTCTATCCCCATTGATATTTATAATGACTTTAGAGATATTGCTTATGCAGATCCAAGAAGACAAGGAGATAGGGGGTCTGAAATGGAAAGTTTTTTCTTACAAATACAGAGCTTTTGCAGATGATGTAATGTTTATAAACGAAAACCCGACTCAAGTTACACCGTTGCTGCTTCAAAAAATTAAAGAATATGGTGAACTGGCAGGCTTATATGTGAACAAAGAAAAGTCAAAAATTCTGTGTAAAAATATGTCAAAGAGTAAACAGGCAAAATTACAAAATTTAGCAAAATGTGAAGTGGTTTCTAAAGTAAAATATTTAGGAGTAGAAATCACAACAAAAATATTGATTTATACAAAAATAATTATGAAAAGCTCTGGCAGAAAATTGATGGAGATTTATTAAAATGGAATAGGCTGAACCTGTCTATACTGAGTAGAATATCGGCAATTAAGATGAATGTATTACCAAGAACAGACCAAGAATTGTCTGTTCTTGGTCCAGACAATTCCAATAGTGAAAGAAGATAAACAATTTAATAAATGGCAGAGGAAACTTTCAGCATTCATATGGGCTGGCAAGAAACCAAGAATTAAAATGAAGATCTTGACTGATGCAAAAGAAAGAGGAGGTTTTCAAGTGCCAGATTTAAAATTATATCGTGATGCAGTTTGTTTGGTGTGGATGAAGGAATGGATAATGCTATTAAATAAAAAAAAAATTAACATTAGAAGGCCATGGAAATACTTTTGGTTGGCATACATACTCGTGTTATGGGAAAAGTAAGATGGATGTTTTTTTCTCACATCATTATATAAGAAGTAACTTGTTAAAGACGTGTTTGAAATACAAGAAATATGGTGATGAGAGGAAACCACTTTGGATTGTGCCGACAGAATAAAGTTATATTCTGATACTGAGGAAGAAAAACGGATAACATACAAACAATTGCTGAAAATATAAGGCGGCAAGGTGGAATTAAAATCAGTGGAACATATGAACATATGAAGCTGCCTTATACTGAATCAGACCCTCGGTCCATCAAAGTCAGTATTGTCTACTCAGACTGGCAGCGGCTCTCCAGGGTCTCAAGCTGAGGTTTTTCACACCTATTTGCCTGGACCCTTTTTTGGAGATGCCAGGAATTGAACCTGGAACCTTTTGCTTACCAAGCAGATGCTCTACTACTGAGCCACCGCCCCTCCCCTATTTGAAGAATTGGATTATAAATGTAATTGGTTTCAATTGCAACAAATTAGAAATGAAGGAATAAGACAGGATCAAACTGAACTGGAACGATTGCTGTTTGACAATAATGAAAAAAGTATTTCAAAGGTATATAAATTATTATTGAAGTGGTCTACAGAAGATGAAGTGATTAAATCTCAAATGATAAAGTGAGCAATTAACATAAATAAAGTCATTCAGATGAAACAATGGGAATATTTATGGAAGAATATGAAAATATCGACATGTAACAATTTTAAAGAAAACTGTTTTAAAATGTTATACAGATGGTATATGACTCCTAAGAAACTTTCGAAAAAAAATAAACAGATGTCTGATCGATGCTGGAAAAAACATGAAGGATCTTTCTATTACATGTGGTGGACGTGTGAAAAGGCTATACAATTTTGGCAAATGATTCAGCAAGAAATCTTAAAAGATTTTGGGTTACAATATAAAGAAAGCACCTGAAATCTTTTTGTTGGGATTACAAATGGAAGGTTTTCTGAAACAAGACAAAACATTGCTTTGGTACATGCTTTCGGCTGCACGGACATTATATGTGCAGTTGTGGAAGCAAAATAAGCTACCAGAAAAATGGGACTGGATTATGAAAGTTATGCATTGGAGCGATATGGGCAAACTTACTAGAACTTTAAAAGAACTTGATATAGATAAGTATAACAAGGAATGGGAGAAATTTCAAAAGTATGAAAAATAGTGGAAGGTGAAAGGACATTTGGTGATTTTTAACAATGGTTAACTTTTTTCTTTTTTTAATGTAAAGTGTTAACTATAGATAAAGTAGAACTATGGAAATATACAGTGTTCTTTGCATATAAGGATTGGGCTTAATGGACGATAATTTATATAACACCAAAAATTAAGTATAGTAATATTATAAATAGACTATTAATTAAGATAGAAAATAATAGTAATAAGTAATTTTGTTCTTATTTGTATTTTATTATAGTTATAAGTGTTTTTAAAAGGTTCTTAAAAGGTTAATATTACCTTTTATTCTTTTTATATTTTAAGTTGAATGCACTGGGGAAGTTGCAAAAAGGGAAGAGGGAGATGGGAAATGTAATGCAATATGTTTGATGTTTATTTTTGGATGATTACTGATTAATGTTGCTGAATAATAAAAATTGTTTTACCCGAAATAGACCTGGCGGGGAAGGGAGGGAGTAGAAGGCTAGGGAGCAGGCAAACTAGGCATTTGCCTAGGAGGGAGGGCGAATTCAGGGTCCCCGCCCTGAAGGCACCCTAGGCAACTTCCTAGTTTGCCTAGTGGGCGAGCTGGCCTTGGGGGTATTTGTGCATTTCCTGCATTGTGCAAGGGGTTGGACTAGATGACCCTGGAGGTCCCTTTCAGCTCTATGATTCTAAGATCTTTATTTGCTTACTTCATATAAGTACCCATCTTTTTTCCAATAGATCTCCAAGTGGCTAGCATCATTCTCTTCCCCTCAATTTTCTTTGCCTCTACCATCTCCTGCAATCAGCTGTAATTTACCTTCTAAAAGATGTTAGCAATAATTTTGCCCCTCTCCCTCATTTGTGTATTGCCTCTTGCAAATAAAGATTATCAGACAGGCACACATCATATAGGCAGTATGTAGCATTGGTATTCAGATATAATCAGGGGTGTGTGTGTGTGTGAGTGTTGGTACTATTGGTACTGACTACTGGCATGTTTTTGGAGTGCTCTCTCAAGCACTGAGAGTGGAATTGGTGGAAACCCATGCAACCTTATTTATGAATATTTTCAAAGAAATGAAAATACTGTATATAATGCACAGATTACTCACAAATCCAGTGGGAAAAAATATTATGGTTCTTAACACAGTCACTAAGAGTCTTGAGAAATATGTAAATCTCCACTGTGGTCTTCCTGCCTTTACTCGCTAACAGTATTTGCACTACTGTTATATTCAACCTGGTTCTCATTCAGTAGCTAAGATTAACCCTTTGCATGAGAAGTGATGGTCTTCACCACCTACACCCCTTCATGTCCTCTCTGAGCAGTAAAATGTATTGGAATTGCACTGAGCAGTACCTATTCATAAAGGCTGTAGGCAATTTATACTTGTCAAGTCAAGCATAGCACAAAAGAAGGAACTACAAGCTGCAGTCTGGGGATTAATCCGGTTTTTGAAATCCTCTGTATGTTCTGACCATCACAGGGCAATTTCAGAATTTCAGTGCCTCCTACTGACTGAATTTAAGTGGAATATTCAATGTGCTGGACTTGGGCTTCAATCTTCCTTTTAATAAAAAAAAAAAAAACGATTATGTAATCCTCACCACCACTCCAACAATAAAAATATATGTAATGTAATTTTTTTTTTTATATCCCGCCCTCCCCCGCCGGGCCAACTGCCTCGCCCGCCTCAGATGAAAAAATGCTGACTTTGCAGTGGCTGTTATCTGGGCCTCCATTGATAATGAAGGCTCCAGTAAAACACCCAGGCTCTTTACCCGTTGCGCCGTCTTCAGTGGCGCCCCGTCAAAAGCCGGGAGAGATATTTCCTTCCCCAGAGCGCCACGACCCACATGGAGAACCTCTGTCTTCGCTGGGTTCAACTTCAGCCCGCTCAGTCTAAGCCACGTTGCAACAGCCTGCAAAGCCCGGTCCAGGTTCCCCGGGGCGGAGGTGGGCCGGCCGTCCATTAGTAAATAGAGCTGGGTGTCATCTGCATATTGATGGCAACCCAGCCCAAATCTCCGGGCAATCTGGGCGAGGGGGCGCATATAGATGTTGAATAACATCAGGGAGAGAACTGCTCCCTGGGGCACCCCACAGTCTAGTGTGCGCTTCTGGGATCGCTCACCCCCAATCGCCACCCTCTGTCCCCAACCCATGAGGAAGGAGGAAAGCCATTGTAAGGCCAGCCCCTCTACCCCTATGTTGGCGAGGCGGCGGATCAGTAACTGATGGTCCACTGTATCAAATGCAGCCGACAAATCTAATAACATCAGCACTGCCACACCGCCTCGATCCAGTTGCCGCTGGAGGTCATCCACCAAGGCGACCAGGACTGTCTCCGTCCCGTGACCCGGTCGGAAGCCAGACTGGCACGGGTCCAGGATGGAAGCGTCATCTAGAAATCTCTGTAGCTGCAGCACCACTGCCCTCTCGATAATTTTACCTAAAAATGGTATAGGACTAGTTCCATCAACGCCTGGCTGCATAGGTAACCTGTGAGTGGGCCACAGAAGTAAAGGTTGTAGCAGATACAGTGTTTTTCAAGACAAATAGTACCCCTTCTTCCTCCAATGAAACAGGTGTTACTTTTTTGAAAATTGGTGTGTAAGTAGTACCCATTGAACCTATGAAGAAATACTGTTAAAGTTCTGTATATATTGCATACATGATATATAGAATCCCTACTATTATTCTTCGTACTTGGAGGCCCCTGGAAATATCATCCAATCTTTCTAAGCAAAGTCAAAATAGTAGCTATTCTAGGCCCCCAGTCTGCAGTGGGGCTGTAGTGTGAAGAAGAGACTTAAACCTTCCTTTCCATTACTTTACCAACTGAAACTGCCCCTCCATGCTGTGGCTGTATTAACCCCAAAGAGGAGGGGAGATAATCTAAAATAGTGCCATGTACAACTTAAACACACAGAGAGAGTGGAGGTTTTCAGCATTTTATTTATTTACTTATTTATTTAGGCTTCTCTCCTGCCCTCCTTGCAAGGCAGGCTCAGGGTGAGTTACATCAAAGCTAAACAATAATTTAAACAAAATGTGATTTAATACAGTAGCTAAAACATTAAAACCAATTCCAAAATTAGCTAAAAGACTCAGCTTTGACAGTAACGGCCTATTAGTCTAGAATAGTTTCTGATTGCTAGAATAAAGTGAGGGGAGACCAACAGCTGGTGATGTCCACCACCTCAGCTAAAAACCTGGTGGAAGAGCTCTGTCTTACAGGCCCTGCAGAACTGAAGCAGGTCCCACAGGGTGTGGTTCACCAGTGACAGCTCATTCAACCAAGCAAGGGCCACGGCCAAAAAGGCCCAGGCCCATGTTGAGACTAGTTGGACATCTCAGGAGCAAGGAACCATCAGAATATGTTGGGTTGCTGATCTTAATACCTGACAGGGCTCATATGGGGAGAGGAGTTCATCTAGCTATGCTCTATATGATGTGTGCCCAAAATGCTTACAGTATCAAGAGCAAACTAATTTGTGTTAATTAAATGTACGCCAAAGCCATAAAGAGATCCCAGGAATGAAGAATGAAGACATTCTGCTTACATTTTAATTTTTCAACATGCAACTGTCAGGAAATACAAACAGCTTCTTACATCAAATTGCACTTTTCTCTTGTAACAATGTTTCATAAATGTATTAACCATCCATTCATGCAACATCAAAATTCACAAATTCCACCCACCACCCACATGTGTGTGCATACACACACAGAGTAATTTGCACTTTTCTGAGTATTCACTGCTGCAGTTGGCAGTGAAAAGAAAGGTGAAACTACCACACAAGTAAATATTTGGATACAGCATGCCAGGTCACTACAAATGAAAATGTCAAAAATACAATTCAAAGCCCTTCTAGTGGGGGAAAGATTTAATTTGATGGCTTAATTCAAGGAAAGTTAATGGGAAAACTAGATATGTGTCATTGGCTCACTTGTGGATTTTCCATGATAGTCACTAGCTTCATACATTTGATACTTTATCAGCAGGTGTAAGAACTGGCTGTGGAAACTTCATGCCGTGAAAGTAATTTGGAACAACCTAGCAAAGAGCTTCTCTGATTCACACATTTCACAGTCACTGGGTCAAATCAGGCACAGCTGGAAAATGTGAACATTGAAAATAGGCACAAAGATGTATAAAGAGGACATCTGAATGATTAGAGAAATTGAACTTCACCAGTCAAAATAATGCACCACAGATACTTGTTTCCCTTGGCTTTTTATTTAGAATACTTGAACTTCTGGGTGACCTGACTTACTCATTTCAATTAATGAGTAAAATTGTTCTACTTTTGCATGATTTAGTCCTATGCATGTGGAAGAGTATATGTGTATGTGTTTGGGGAGGGAGCTACTAGCAAAGATTGTATTTGTCAAGTAGAAGCTGCTTAACTACTAAATTGGAATGAGGTTGAGATTGTATTATAGCCTGATGCATAACAATGAATAAGCTTATTTACCTGATGATGGTTTGAATACAAAAGTAGCGTAATAAAAGCATTTAAAGACCCTAATAAAAATATAGTTTCCTGCCTCTTATAGACTGTTAGGATTGTCTAGAGGGAGAAAGACTAATGCTAGTAACATATATTACTAAAATGCAAAATCTCCATCTGGTTATCGGGAACACTCCATCTGGTTTATGGGAACACTAAGATCCGAACTAGATGTTACAACTTCTGTGAGTCCACCACAGGGGCTCACAGACATATTGGGGCTGGGAACTCCTTTTAAAATCACCATGGGGGCCTGATTCAGCCTAATATCATAGTGCAAGAGGAGGGGGGATCCTGCCTCTCCTTGCCCCAACGTGTCTTTGAGCTCTCCAGTGGGTTTTCTGAACCCATAAGGTTTACATTGGCTCTAAGATTTCATTTTGGGAGCTGTGTAATTTATGGTTTTTGTTTCTAGAAAGTGTCCTGGGGAAAGATCCTGTATGCACTGTGGAAAGAGAGTGATTCAGGCTGGCAAATATAGCTGACTTGCAGTGCAGTTCTAACTACAGTTATACCCTATGATGGACAAAAGGCTGTCCTGCCCAAGAAGGGGGGAAAGAGACACTCAGCTGAGCCTATGGAGGTGCTACTCCAGCATCCAATCGCCTTTCAGAAGGGGGATGAAATGCTGGAGGGAAACACAGCAGGAGTTCAGTTCAGTTCTATCTTGGGGAAAGCAAAGTGAGAACATACAATGTATGTGTGAAATGATTCAACCTAGTCGCTAAAAGCCTGTTTATGTCTACAAGTAGGGATCTGAGGGCTCAGTGCACTGGGCCTGGCCCCTAGCAGGGCATCACCAGGGGCCTCAGAGCCTCCTTCCCCTGATTTGTTCCTGGGGCTCTCCATAGAGGCAAAAGTTGTTAGCATTGCCCAGACACCAGCAGTTGCTCTTTGAAGAGAAGGATTCTGACAGTACAGCAGTGATTCATATGGTGCAGGGGAGGAAGCATCCTCCCCTTATACATCCCAATTCCCTGCTGCGACTCCTTCCCAGTGTTTGCATGGGTTTTTTTGCCAAGCTGCTGTGGGGTTACTTTGGGGAGCCCCTGTCAAAACTCAGGGGAATTCTGCCTTTCAGCCCTTTAGAACCTGCTTTTGGAGACTTGGGAGGTAGCCTTGCCATCTCAACATGTGTTTCTATTCATTTGCTATATAGAAGAATACACTCCAGTTAATGGATGTGCTCTGGACCTGTGTATTTCAGCCTGGGGTAGGGGATGTGAGAGTTGTGGGCACACCTTCCTTCCTTCCTTCCTTCCTTCCTTCCTTCCTTCCTTCCTTCCTTCCTTCCTTCCTTCCTTCCTTCCTTCCTTCCTTCCTTTCTTTCTTTCTTTCTTTCTTTCTTTCTTTCTTTCTTTCTTTCTTTCTTTCTTTCTTTCTTTCTTTCTTTCTTTCTTTCTCAATTTATTTCCCATTTTTCCCTACCAAGAAGGGCTCAGGATGCCTTCTAACAATTAAATATGCAATAAAATTGGCAGAATAATTTAAAATTCACATTACAGAAAACTAACAATCAGTCTACTGTATCAGATTGTGCCTCAACCCGTCACTGGTAGGCAACAGGGGAGGCAGCTATCACAGAAGAGATCTGAAGCCCAACAATAAATGGGAAAAACAGCAAAACAGGGGCAAAACAAAGGAAAAGGAAGGAAGAAGAGGGTAGGAGGGGAAAAGGGATGAATGGGGTAAAAAAAATTAAAATTGGGTGGGAGGAGAGGGAAGATCTCTCTAATGATCATTGTCCTCAACCATATGCCCAGCAGAATAACTCAGTCTTACAAGTCCTGCAGGGCCTGAGTCTCTTTAGCCAGAGAGTTCTACCAGGTTGGAGCCAGAGCTGAAAAGGCCCTGTTCCTGATCGAGTAGAGCCAGACTGCTCTGGGGCCAGGGATTACTAATAAGTTGTCACCAGATGAACATAGTGCTCTCTGACGGGTATATATAGAGAAGTGGTCCCATAGACATGATGTTTCCAGACCATTTACGGCTTCAAAGGTGCCAGAACCCTGAACCTGATTCAGTACTCAGTCTGCAGCCAGTACAATTGGTAGAGCACAGGTTGTATATGTGCTCTCAAAGGGGTCCCAGTAAGGACCCAGGTTTCTGCATTCTGAACCAAGTGAAGTTTAAAGAGCAAGTTCAAGGGCAGCCATGTGTAGAGCAGTTTACTCTGGAGATATTTGCCTTTTTGTCCTTCAGAACCTGCCTTTGGAGATTTGGGGGGGGGGAGGCTGCAAGCATAGGAAGGATGCTTGTCTTGCTTAGCTCACTAGGAGCATATCTACTGTGTCATGAACCTCACAAACCAGTTCATTTGGCACCAAAAACTTCATGATGGTGCAGAAATTGGGTATGCCAAAAACAAAAATGAACTGCATTTTCCTGACTCGTGCCCATCCCTACCTGAAAATATTTTTAAAATTCAGACTTCCTGAAGTCAAAACTATTTTAAAGCTGCCGGAATGGCTTTGGGTTAGCCATAGCTTTCACAGGAGTTGTCCTTTAAAGGGCAGCTGCTGTGAGAACCTTCTCAGCCCCACCCACCTCACAGGGTGTCTGTTGTGGGGGGAGAAGATATAGGAAATTGTAAGCTGCTCTGAGTCTCTGATCCAGAGAGAAGGGCAGGATATAAATCTGCAGTCATCTTCTTCTTCTAATGTGCCTCACCAGATTTCTCCTTTGTCTATCTGGAGACCAGTGCTGCTTATCTGTTATTTGAACCCAACTTGGAAACAAATAAATATTCTGTGTTGTTAATATACAATTCCTGCCTCAGTAATCTTTATATTCCATTTGTTCACCATAAACGTAGCTCACAGCCACAGATCCTTGCTACCTTAGAACACCTATAACTGAGGGGAAGGATTATGCTTTTAAAAAAACTTAGTTCTCCACAAACCATAGGAGGCTGTGTGGGTTCCCCCAGTGGATAAAAAGGCCTATTACATATCCTTTTGAGGTCATGGACTTCAACTGATTTAGAAAGATGTACCTCCGCTTAGGATTGCACTGACAGCCCAGCACCTTCTGATCCAGAACCAGTTCCTGGCAGCTAGATGTACCAAGAGAAATCTGTTGTCTCCTCCTCGCACCCTCCCACACACTCCCAGGCCTTATTTGACTGGAAAAAACAGAAATGAAGAGGTGGAATTTCTATTGCCCTAGAAATGCTTATCAAACAAACTGCTTCTCTTGGCATATAGACATAGGCAGAATACATTTGAGCAGATACAAGTTCATCTAAGATGTGAATCTGTGAACTGACTCATGGGACTGATAAACTTATCCACTGTACAGCATCAGCCCTTCTGGCTTCCCATGCTATAATTCAGCTTCTTGGAAAAAACAGTTTCATTTTGCAATGCAATTTGGGCCTTACAACCGCTAGTTCAGTTCAAGGTTCCTTGCACCTTTACATTTACAATAAATTTCCTTGTTGGCTTCTTCTTCATGGTTCTTAACATCCACTTTGTCATAGTTCCTGTTCTGATTGTGGAAAATGGCTTGGTGCCTGAAATGATTACTACTGTTTTGTATGACTACATTCAGATACATCTGTGTTGGTGGAAACATTCAAAAAGCTGGGTGGAGTGGGCTTGTGCTCACAGATGAGGTTTCAGGTGGCCTTTATTTCTTATCAGAAACTTCCATGACAAAAGGAAAAGAGTTTGAGGGGAAAAAATGCTCTGCCCCATTAATAGAGACTTAATAGGATGTTATTTAGCAGATGATGTCGTTTACCTCCATGCATTGTGTTGTGTCTTGCATTTCAGTCCTGAAATTACAACACTGCGAATGCTACAGAGGTGACTAGTGGAGTCCACTGGTCACTGGACGTAGCTCGCAAATACGCTCCGCCAATCAAGATCTGTGGCGGGAAGTTTAACTGGCCAGGATTGAACCTGGCCAGGCAGAGGGTTGTTCCGGGTTGTGTATATAATTGGGGACCCGGCCCGTGTTCTCTCTCTTGTGATGTACTCGCTAATAAAGCATGCTGCCTTCAACACGTCTCGTCACTCAGAACATTACACCATGGAAAAATTCAGTGGCCCATTTTTGCCCATTAAGCACATTAAGTTAAAGGATCAGAACATTTTTCTTCAGGCCTGTTTGCAGCGCTAACGAAGACGTCAGGCAGAAGCAACTGCAATATTTCTAGGGCAACTGATGAAGGCAACTGGAATGAGAAATGATTTCAAACAAAGATAAAGAACAACTAAAACATCTTGACAGCAATCACTAAGCTTTGTTCAAGGAAAGAATGAAGGTCATATGATCTTAGAGCAAGGCCAGTTTCCTAACAAACATAAGAGAATGTTTCTAAATCATAATGTGAATTCTACAGCAGCTATTAATAAGGGCTCAAACTGTGACATATTTCAATAAACATTCATTTTTGAAAAAAAAATCAAAAATGATTAAAGAGTGGATGTGTTCCTCAATATTTGCACAAACTGCTTTTTTTTAAAAAAGGATTCCTTCTTTGTCTGTCTCTGTTTTGGTAGAGGACTCCCAAAGTCCTCATTTCCATCTATATCAAATCCAAACAATTGAGGATAAAGCAGGAGTTCGTTGACTCTTAAAACATTAGCAACAGCCTAACAGGTCTCTTCTAGGAAGGAGGCTGGAGATCTCCTGCTTTTACAACTAATCTCCAGCTGGGAGAGATCAGTCCCGCTGGACAAAATGGCTTGCTTTGAAAGGTGGACTCTGTGACACTGTACCATGCTAAGGCCCCTCCCCTCCCTCTACCAGATCCTCCCCCAAAGTCTCCAGGTATTTCCCAACACAGACCTGGCAACTCTACTTACCTCCCTGTCTTTATTTAGAAAAGTTGAGACTCTACTCACAATTATTTCCATAACATTTTCTCTGCACAGGAACTAGTGAATATCTTATATTTTAATTTTGCAATACTGTTTTCAGAAATGAAGTATATCACTTCTCCTGTTAGGCAAACATTGAAAACAGGTTCTGTAGATACACTTTCTTGAGTTCAGGAGATATATAACAAAAGCTAATTAATATTTCAAAGAGGTTTTTGGATAGTTGATGCTTCTATGAAGACATTACACATCCTAGAAAATGGCCAAAACTGACCATTTCCAGTCTTCTTTATATTTTGCTATAAACTTCAAAGAAACCTATGTCAGGTCTTTGAAATGTCAATATAATCACATAAGGAAAGCAATAAAAGATATTGATTGTAACTATAATGCACTAGCTTGAAGTTTTTCCTGGATGTGTATGTGTATGTGTTTTATCATTACTGTTTCATGCTACATTTACAAGAATCCGGCCCCGCCCCGACTGGGCTGCAAAAGTGGCTACGCCGTGGGGCCGTTATTTGCAGCCCCGTAAGGATCTGAGGCTTTCTGGAGCTTCCCAGGCATCCAGGCGCTTCAGGAGGGCAGAGTGTTGAGGCTATATATAGCCTCAGCCCCGCCCATCCTTCGCAGTTCTGGGCAAGCTCTCGGCCAGGTCGGAGGCACGTTGGTGCTCCTCATCCAGGAGTGCGTAGGCGGGGACATTCTTCATTGGGCCTGGCTCTAGGGAGTCAGACAGGTGACCGGGGAGTGCGACGAGCCGGCGAAGAGGCGTCGGAGCTGGCTAGGAGCAGTGGAATGCATCATCGGGCCCCAGGAGGGGCGATGGTAACAGGGGAAGGGGTGAGGGCACCAAGGAGCGGCCTCGTTATTTCGGCCTGTGCCTTTGTTGGGGGATTTCTTTGCGGTAGCGTGTTGGCTGGGATTAAAGGGAGGTTGTGTGCAATCAACACTTCCCCCTCCCCCCAGGGAATTCTTTATAAGGGCCCTTGGGTTGGGGGGTGGTTATCTTGTAAGGAGAGGGCTGACCCCAGTCCTTTACTGCCCCCCCCCCAAAGTAGCTTTGGTGTTGGGGTGCCTTAGGGCTTACAGTGGATATGGGTCCAAAGAAAGGACAGGGCCCTTCCAAGGGCAAGCAGCCGGCTAAGAACCCTAAGAAGAGGGTCCATCCTGGGGCCCCGGGGGAGGACCAGATGGACAGTGTGGAAATGAGGCAGGCTATAATGGAGTGGCTGAGTGCTCTGGAAAGAGAACGGGGTGCGTTGAGGGCGCTGGCAGTTTGGCCTGGGTGTCACAGGGGCATTCAAGGACCCTTACTTTTGAGCACGAAGTGTTGGCAAGACTTTCTGCATTGTAGGAGGGTATGGGCCCTAGGATGACGCCCGAACGAAGTCAGGAGGCGAGTACAAGCAGGGATGTGGTGCAGAGTGATGAAGTGGTGGTACAGGAAGTTGCGGAGGTCAGGCAACAGCTGGCCCAGCCAGTAGTGGTCGCAGTGACACCGGCAGGTGGCGAAGGTAAGATGGCAGCGACACAGCAGCATGCCACATGGCCTTGGGGTCCTTGGGGCCCCGGCGTATTGCCAGGGCCTGTGAGGGCGGAGCCGGAGTCTGCATCTATAGAGCAGGGGGGACATTGGGTTTTACCTGCCCAGCCCGGACCATCATGGGCGTCAGGGAGTCCTGCTGTTGGGTGGGTACAGGGTGCCCCAGTGGGTTGGTGCCAGCCACCTTCTGCTTCTGTGGGGTCGGAGGCTGCCCAGGGGTCCACGGCACCGGCTGTGGCAACAGGGGTTTTGCCCTGAGGTAGGCAAATGTCGATTGCCCAACCCCTGGTTTGGCCCAGTGTCCCTTGTAACCCTTGGGGTTATCCCCCTAACCCTTACGGGTCAGTTCCTTTTTTGGCTATCCCATTTGGAGACTTGGCAATGCCTTTGGGGGACTACCTGACCGCCGTGACGCGGGGAAAAATTTTGAGGGGTGAATATGTTGATGTATTTAGTCTCCTGTATAGAGAACTGGAGAAGAAGAGTAAGGAGGAAATGGACGAAAAGGAGAAGGAGAAGCTCAGGCGTAGGAAGGTCGACAGGACCTAGGCTGCTGGGTTTTCTCATATATGCGAGAGTGATTGCTAGGGCACAGCCAGCGAGGGCCGCACCATTGTTTCAGTATTGTGATATCATTTATAGGGCATACACCGATTTTGCGGGGGCAGCCTGGTTACAATACAACAAAACTTTCAGGATGAGAGCAGCAATTAACCCAATGTTGCCGTGGGACCAAATCAATCAGCAGTTGTGGTTGCAGCTGATGGCCCCGGCTTAGCCCAATTTCGGTGATAGGGCCGATAGCGGGCATTTAGTGCATAGACAGCCTGGTACCTCAACAGCCCGCTCCACGGCGGGTCAGCCGGTTCAACTTCGGCTGCTTTGTTGGGAGTTCACGTCTCAAGGAGTCTGCTCAGGGAAAGCATGTAAATTTAGGCATGAGTGCCCGTTATGCGGTGGTCCCCATGCATTTTCGGCTTGCAGTAAAGCCCAACAAAAAGGGGGGCCAAAGTGCCCCGGGGGAGGGGGTAATTCGCAGACACCTGGTAAAGGGTCCCAGTCCCATTCGACTGAGAGTTCTTAGGCGCTTCCTGAAGGGTTATCCCAGGGTTGCGGACAGAGACTATTTGTGGGATGGGTTCAGTTCGGGGTTTAAAATCCCATTTCAGGGGCCTAGGGCACCCTGTAGGGCATCTAACCTTCGTCCATTGTAGGGCTGGAACATGTTGTTAGAGCGAAGATAGCTAAGGAATGTGCGGAAGGGCGAGTTATTGGTCCTTTCGAAGCCCCTCCAGTTACATGTTTGAGGGTTTCCCCAGTGGGAGTGGTTCCTAAGAAGGCAGCAGGTGAATATAGGTTGATTCATCACCTTTCATACCCCAGTAGGGGGTTGGTGAATGATAGAATTCCCGACCATCTTTGTTCGGTAAGATACACTTCTTTTGATCAGGCAGTCAAGGTCGTGCCGGGGTGCGAGCTGGGCGCAGAAATGGCCAAATGCAACATTAAGTCGGCATTTCGTCTGTTACCAGTACACCCTGATGATTTTGAGCTGTTGGGGTTTAAGTTTGAAGGAAAGTATTATATGGATAGAGCATTACCAATGGGGTGCTCTGTATCCTGCGCTGCCTTTGAACGGTTTAGTTCCTTCTTGGAATGGCTGTTGAAGGATAGATCTGGGTGTGAGGAGATAGTTCATTATTTCGATGACTTCTGTTCGTGGGCGTGGCAGGGATGGAACATTGTGCCAAGCTTTTGGAGCTTTTCATGAAGCTGGTGGATGACCTTGGTGTGCCATTGGCACATGAGAAGACGGAGGGCCCTGCTACTCGGCTCACATTTTTAGGTATTGAATTGGATACCTTCCAGAAAGCTTCATGGCTGCCAGCTGAAAAGGTTCAACAGCTGAGGGAAAGGCTGGCTGCATTGAAGCAAAAACGTAAGGTGTCGCTTTTAGAGCTGCAGCAACTCGTAGGGCATCTCAATTTTGCCTGTAGAGTAGTAGTGCCGGGCAGGGCATTCCTCCAGTGCTTTTGTGATGCCATGGGGTCCCTGCGTTTACCACATCACAGATTGCGCATAACAGCGAGCATGTGCAGTGATTTGGAGGTCTGGGAGAGCTTTTTGGAGTCATTTAACAAGGTTTCCTTTTGGCGGGAGGATATTAAGGTCGAGGCCGACGTCCAGATATCCTCGGACACTGCAGGTTCTTCCGGTTTCAAGGTTTTGTTTAGGGGGCATTGGCGCGCTGAACAGTGGCCTAAGTAGTGGCAAGTCAGCGGCATCTGCAGGAACTTGACATTTTTAGAGTTTTTTTCCAATCGTGGTGGCAGTCTGTTTATGGGGGGAGCAGTTGGCCAACCAAGTTGTGCACTTTTGGTGTGACAACTTGGCGGTGGTGCATGTCATCAACTCCTTATCCTCCAAGTCAAAACCAGTGATGAACCTGGTCAGGGTTTTCACATTACGCTGCCTTCGTTTAAATATTTTGTTTTTAGCTAAGCACGTGCCAGGGGTCAATAACGGGGTGGCGAACACTCTGTCTCGCCGACAGATGAAGCGCTTTCGTCAGTTGGCCCTGGAGGCTGATCCTCAGCCGGTTCGGATGCCTCGGGACCTGTGGCAGCTTGGCAGTCTGAAGCCGGTAAGGCAATTCTTTTAGCATTGGCCCCAAGTACCTGGAAAGCTTATGAATGTGTGGCCTTACAATTTAGGGTATTCAGGAATTCAGCAGGGTTGGGGGATAGTTGGCCCATCCCGGTCTCAAACCTGATGCAGTTTTGTGTGCAACAGAAAAACAGAGGACTAACGGTTAAATCTATCCAGGGTCAGTTGGCTGCTTTAGCCTTTATTAGTAAGGCGAAGGGTACCCGGCGGCCGTAGAAGATTTCAGGGTGAAGAAGATGCTCGAGGGCTGGTCTAGGGAACGTGGGGTGCGGGCAGATACCAGGCAGCCCATTTCCCCTTCTATAATTTGTGGGTTGGGCGGCATTTGGCTGGAGGTGTGCAGTTCAGATTATGAAGTTGCACTGTTCCACGCAGCGGCACTTACCACGTTTTTTTGGTGCTTTAAGGGTAAGTGAACTAGTGAGGCTGTCACGGAATGACCAGTCTGATAGTGCATTACAGCACAGCGATGTAACATTTGAGAGCAGACACGTGTTATTGCAAGTTCAGAGATCCAAAACGGACCAGAGGCAGAAGGGCACCATGGTTGAGCTTGGTCCTTGTGGGGAGGCTGGTTTATGCCTAGTGCAAGCATTACAGCAGTACGTTGCTCTCCGAGGGAATGCCCAGGGTCTGTTTTTCTGCCATACAGGTGGGGTCCCTCTCACCAAGTATCAATTTTGGGTGGTGACTTCACGGGCACTGGATAGGTTAGGATTGGGGAGATTTAAGTTCAGGACTCATTCCTTCCGAATCGGAGCTGCATCAACCGTGGCAGCAATGGGCTATCCTGGACCAGTTATTCAATGGGTGGGACTTTGGAGATCATCTGCCTACCATGCCTATGTGCATCCATTGTTGTTTCCCTGAGGGCTTTGTGTTAACAGTTATTCATGTCAAGTTGCTGTTCAGTTGTTAATTGTTGTTTCATTCCAGGTGCTGTGGCTCATCAGGGGAAGCTGCGGATCCTCATATGCGGGCACAGTATGATATTCTGGGCCGCCCACTTTGCGAGGAGATCGCCAATCGGCTCACAGTTGGAGCTGAGTGAGTGGGCTATTGTGGAATGGCAGGGGTGCCGTGGGCTAAGATGATGAGGGCTCCTGCATTTGCTATTTTCAGGAAGGGTTGGTTACCCACCTCACATTCTCGTCATTCACCTGGGAAGTAATGATCTGGGTTTGATGAAGGGGAAGGCCCTGTCCTTGCAGGCAGTGGCGAATCTTCGGGTCATCGTGCAGAGGTTGCCTGGAGTTTGTCTGATTTGGTCTGCTATCCTGCCACGGAGAGTCTGGCGGGCCGCTTGGGACCCAGCTGGGATCAAGCGAGCCTGTAGGAAGGCAAATTGGGCCCTGAGGAAGGCCTTAGAAGGGGTTCTGGGTACCTTCCTTCCCCACCCAGGGATTAGGGTGGATATGGTTGAGTTGTATCGGTCAGATGGAGTCCATCTGTCGGATACGGGGAATCAGGCCTTTTTGAGTGACTTGCGGCAAGGTCTGAGGGTGGCTCTGGGCCACTCGGGGGGCACAAATGCCTAAGTAGAGGCTTGGCATTGGCGGTGGCAGTGGCGGAAGGAGCAAGGGGTTTATACCTTGCTGGTGAGCACCCAGGCCTCTGCACCTGTTTAGTGCAGTCGATCCGCAGGAACGGCAGATGGGCTTTACGTCTCAATGTCGTATAATGCGGATCGTATTCATGTCTCCCCTTATTCGCCTCCTTCTGGTGATCAGGGCTCAAGTGTAAGGGGAGGATAATTTGTGGCCTGCCGGCCCAGCGCTAACCACAGTGGTATGGCTCGCACTGGGGGTGGGGTGGCTCGCCCATTTATGGACTTGGCGGGGTCGGTGGAAGACCCCAGGGCTTGTCCAATAGCTGTTTACCTTACCGCGTTAATTTTGAAGTTAATAAAGTGGCCCGTTTCCCAATAATTATGTGTCAGCCTCTTTATTCTGACTGGGGGTGCAAAACAAAGCACCAGAAAAGCAGTAGATACAGTGGATAGATAGCATTAGAAGTTTTTCCTGCTGATATATTCAGTGCTCCTGTTAATGGCCTGGTTGATCTTTGGAATCTTTGTTTTATTAATTGTTTAAATATTTTATAAATACTTATTTTAAAATGCTGTTTTATTGAAGTGTTTAATATTTTTATGCTTGGTGCCTCTGGAACCCTCTTTGGGCAGAAAAGTGGCATATAAATGTTTTAAATAAATAAATATTCATGACAAAATGAACTGAAACATGTTGAGAGTCCATAGTTCACTATAGTTTACCATGATGTGATAAAATTATGCTTTTTCATGGTGGATGAAATAAACATCAAGTTTGCAACTGGCCACATGCATACTTTGGTTAATTACAAATAGGTGGTGGTGGAAAGTGATACATTTGGTGGGCATATATGTAGTTATTACATTCCCCTTATAATCATAATCTTTTTGGTTTTATTCACTAGCAAGGTACAAATTTTAGAACAAATTCTTCCCATTCAAATAGGACTGCATCTCTGAGCATGTATTCTGTTTGTTTGTTTGTATATATGCACTTCTGTTTTTGGAAAAACAAAACATTTTGTACATATGTACTTCTGCTTTTGGCAAAAAAAAAAAAACCATGTACACTGGCCGACAGCCAGTGAGGCATAACTAAAGGGCTTCTTTGACATGTCCTATGAGATCTGAGTTTTGTTTTGTTTTTATCTTATCTCCATGTCTTATCACAAATTGTTTCTGAAACTGCTCTGAAAGGTGAATTTCCATAAAGCGAAAGAGGATGCTATTTTTAAAAATATATATATCAAAAGTTGCCTTGGGCATCTGGAATAAATTTGCAGAGTGTTTTGGATCCTGGCATTTCTGATTATTTTTCAAATAAATAAGACCACAAAGTTGTTAGCTGAGAGTGAACCTAAGAATGTTGAAGTCTCCCCCTTGAAAAAAATTAGTGTCATTACTTGCATTTTGCCTACAGTATATCCACCAGAGTCAGGATAGAATGTTATAACAGCCCTGGAGGAAGCCGGTCGTTGTTGTTGTTGACATGGCCCGGGTTTGAACCAAGAGGCTCAGCCAGGTTCATGGGGTCATTTGTAGGGATGGGCACAGACCAGAAAAAATAGAGGTCTGTATAGGTTTGAGGTGCATGGTTTCACAGTCCACAAATTTCCACTGACCTTTTCATTTAACAAACCAGTCTGGGGTCCATTTTGATTTGTGCCTCCCCCTCCCTTCTCTTCCCTTTCCAAGTAAACCCCCCCTCAGATAGGGAAGGGAATGTATTTAAATGCCTCCCCCCACTTCCCTTCCCTGCCCAAGTCACTCAGCCATATCAGGGCACTCAGGCAGGGAAGGGAACACTTTAAAATGCCTCCCCCTGCCTTCCCTTCCCTGCCCGACTGCCCTGCCATGATTGGTGACTTGGGTGACTTGAGTTTAGTTAACAAGTTTAGTTTGTATGGTCTACATTTGTTTGGGTTTAATTCTGGGGGGAAACATAATGAAAAAAAGAAATATATCAAAATGGGAGATTGATGTGCAAGTATACCCTTCTTAATTGTTTATTATGTCCTGGGAAAGTTGTACAATACTTGGAACAATGAACCCTCTAGGACTTAACAGGGATATTAATTTCTCATCTCACTATATATGCTAAACTCAGTCAGTTCTTACATCTGTATTCTCATCAAGAAGGGCTATACACCCAACCCCTCCTTGGAGCTTTATGGCTCCTCCTTTCCCTGTCCCCTGCTCACTCTGCCACCACTTTTCTCCCTGCGGCTCTTGTGGTCCCACCCCCCTCCGCATGGCACCTCTCCCTCCCTCCCACCCAGCCACCCACTCACCCACCAAGTGAAACTGTAAAGAGCGGGCTCCTGGGGCTCTTGCAAGGCACCCCCGCTGATCATGTGATTGGCTGAAAAAGCCCCTCCAAAGCTGGTAGGTTCCTACACTAGCTTCCCGGCACACTCTGCAAGTTCAGTGCTGGCCGCCCCAGTGCTGAACTTGCTGATTGTGCCGGAAAGCTGGCATAGATACCACCAGCTTTGGAACGGC
The DNA here is from genome assembly GCF_032191835.1 of Heteronotia binoei. Classification (NCBI taxonomy): domain Eukaryota; kingdom Metazoa; phylum Chordata; class Lepidosauria; order Squamata; family Gekkonidae; genus Heteronotia; species Heteronotia binoei. The sequence continues at coordinate 126,781,301 of NC_083226.1, read as the reverse complement.
TTTTCCAGCCAATCACATGATCAGCGGGGAGGCACCTTGCAAGAGCTCCAGGAGCCCGCTCTTTACAGTTTTGCTCCATGGGTGAGTGAGTGGCTGGATGGGAGGGGGAGGTGCGGCATGGAGGGGGCGGGGCCACCAGAGCCACAGAGAGAAAAGTGGTGGAGAGAGTGAGAGCCGCCAGAGGGGGGGCCTCCATCCAAAAATTTTTTATGTGGGCTCCCCCAACCGGAATTTTCTGGCTGCGGGCCTGACTATACATCTTCTTTATTTTATTTCTTATTTGTAATTGTAGATTGGAATAGTAGTTGTAATGTAATGTAATGTAATGTAATGAATAGTAGAATATAATGTAATTTGGAATGGTAGATTGGAATGTATTTATCAGGTTTGGGGACAGAGGAGACATAACACTGCATAGCCAGTCACCCCACTTTAAAAAAAATGCTGTTGTTACCTCCATGCTTGAGAAGAAACAGACTGAGTATAACAACAAGGTTTCAGTTAATTACTCTCAGCATTCCACAAATAAGAAGGGTACATTTGCACAGCAGTCTCCGATTTTGATGTATTTTTTTCCTTCACTGTGTTTCCCCCTGGAATTAAACCCAAACAAATGGTGACATAAACTAAGTTTGTTATTTTAGTTTGGTCCTTGCATCTGGTAAACAACCTTTATTATGCTTAAGTTAATTTGCTGCCCACCCTTTACCTATACATATGGTCTTGTAACTTCCATTTCAATGTAATTGAAGAAGTGTGCACATGATGAAAGTTTATACCTTGACTAAACATTGCTGGTTTTAAATGTGCCACTGGATTTGAATTTTGTTCTGTCACTTCAGATCAACATGGGTACCCACCTGAATCCGTCTCATTTCAGTTCACATATCTTGCATAATTTAGAGGTACACACACGCATGCATGCATGCATGCATGTATTGCAGATGGAAAAAAGGTTAACCAACTACAAGAATAGTTAAAAGAGAAGGAAATTGATGTAGAATGGGTTGGGGGATTTGCAGGTTTTCCTCTTTGTTTTGGAGCATCTTTGACTACATTTTTTCTTCTTTCCTATGAGCAACAATTTAATTTCCTGTTGCTGCTTGTCTTACTGCCCATTAGATTCAGATTGTTTTCCAACTTTCTTATATATCCTCAGGCCATTCCACTAAATGAGCTTGTAATGTACAAAATGGCTCCAGAATCTTCAGCTGCTGGTTCCTTCAGTGTCTCTTTTTCTATCTCTTAAATCATTCTGTAGTCTATAAGAAAGAACAGAAAAAGGGGGGGGGGGAGAAATGAGGAAAAAAAATCAGTGTCATCACAAGCATGATACTGTAGGTTATCATAGAAATGGTGTTCAAATTTGGCACAAAGAAGCAGCTTTTATTTACTCAAAGAAAGAAGTAATCTCCAAATAATGGTTACCAATGTAAGAACATGTAATGTACTGAGTGACGAGACGAGTTGAAGGCAACATGCTTTATTGGGTGGTACATTACGAGAGAGAGAGCACGCGAGCCAGGTCCTGCTTATATACATTCCCTGGAACCGCCCCCCAGTCTGACCAGTCCAATCCTGGCCATTTAAGCTTCCCGCCACAGATCTTGGTGGGAGGGGCATCTAGCAAGCTACATCCGGGGACCAGTGGGTTTCCCCTGGTCGCCTCTGTAGCGATCGCCATGCGGTGCATTAGCTTTCGTTTCAAGACATAACACTCCTCCCCTCCCTAGTTCAGGACATAGTCTTGCAAGTATACTGGGGCCTTGCATTCCCTGGTCGACCTCCTTGGAGTTACTTGTGGAGTAGGAGCAGCCCCTGGGTCTGACGGGGCCATGGCTGCTGCTGCGGATGGAGCGGTGGTTTCCCCACGTGGGGGTAATGCTGGCATAGGGCAGTCCACCACCTGTTGGTCTTCTGGTGCCCCTACTCCTGGGGGGTTGCCCCTGCCATGGTGCTGCTCTTCCGCCCATGCTGTTGGAGTGGTAGGCATGGGCGGGGTATCTCTCGGTGTAAGTGCGGCTGTTGGTTCATCCCCGTTCCTTACTACAGCCGGCTCTTCTGGCAAGGTGTGGCAGTGCATCTGATCTATATGCCTCCGCAGGATTTGACCCCCCTCCGTTGAGACGTAGTGGCGGGACCCAGTCACTCACAGTACCCGGCCCGCTACCCACTCAAGGCCACATGTGTAGTTCCTTGCGTACACCGGATCCCCTGAGAAGAACCCCCTAGCGGCCTCCCTGATCTCGGGAAAGCTGCAGAGGTCGGTGGTCCAGTCTGGATGCAGCCGGTCTAACCTTGTGATCAGCTTCCTCCCCATTAACAATTCGACTGGGCTCACCCCGGTGACTGGGTTGGGGGTGATTCTATTATCAAATAAGAAGGCGGCCAGGCAGTGGTCCCAGTCCCCCAGTACTATGCGTCCCAGGGCCTCTTTTGTGGTACGCACCATCTGCTCCGCTTGGTCGTTGGTGGCCGGATGGAAGGGGGCGGAACGTATGTGTTGTATTAGATATCTCTGCAAGAACTCCCGGAATTCCTGGGAGGTGAATGTGGTCCCATTATCCAAGACGATGGTGTCGGGAATCCCATGCGTGCAAAGGACCCTGCACAACGCCCGGACCGTCGCCACCATTGAAGTTGAAGCTACGGGGATAACTTCCAACCATTTGGTGTAAGCGTCCACCAGAATGAAGAATGTTTGGCCCTGAAACGGCCCCGCAAAGTCAATGTGTAACCTAGACCATGGCCTCCTATGGGCTTCCCAGCGGTGGACAGGGGCACTGGGCGGTTCGGGCCGGGACTCCTGGCAGGCCTGACACCTACGAACCCACCCCTCGATCTCTTTGTCCATCCCCGGCCACCATACATAGCTGCATGCTAGGGCCTTCATCCGTACAATTCCTGGATGAGTTTCGTGTAGGGCCTCCAGCACTTGTTTCCACAATTGGGGGTGGAGGGAACCACCACCCTGCTTCCCCAGAGAAGACACCCCTTGTGAGTGGACAGTTCTTCCCTGCGTGTTGTGAATGCCCTGAATTCTTCGGCCTGTTTGCCCTCGGGCCATCCCCTCCCCAACCAGTCGAGAACCCGCGCGAGTATTCTGTCCCGCCCCATGGCCTTCGCTACCTCAGCGGTGTGGAGGAGTCTCTCCGGTAGCATTTCAAAGAGCATCACATGGTGGGCTGGGGCTGGGTCCGGGTCCAGGGAGGGCAGCGGCAGGCGACTGAGGGCGTCCGCGTGTTCCATCGCCTTGCCCGGGCAGTGGACCAGGGCATAGGAATAAGTTTAGGAACTGATTCCACCGCAGGACGCGCTGTGACAGAATCTGTGACGTCTGGCGGTCCAGAGTGAGGAGTCCCAGGAGCGGCTTGTGGTCCGGGGCGATTGTAAAATGCCTACCATACAAGTAGTCGTTAAATTTATGCACCCCCTCCACGATTGCTAAGGCCTCCTTATCAATCTGAGCATAGTTGCACTCTGCGGGGGTCAAGGTCCTGGAGTAATAGGCTACCGGCACCTCCCTTCCGTCCGGGAGTTGGTGACTTAGAACTGCGCCCACCCCATACAGTGACACATCACATGCTAGGATCACTGGCAGGGTTTCATCAAAATGGTGGAGCACGTTATTGGATATGAGAAGACCCTTGACCGCCTTAAAAGCGCCTGCCTGCTTCTTTCCCCAGACCCATGGGGGCGTTTTTGTCTAGGAACCTATGGAGGGGTTCTGCTATGGCTGCTTTGTGGGGCAAAAATGAATGATAAAAATTTAATAACCCCAAGAAACTTTGTAGCTCCGCCTTGCAAGTGGGGGCTGGGGCATCCACTATGGCCTTGGTCTTGTCAGCCATCAGGTGGATCCCCACAGCGTCCACCGCAAACCCCAAGAATTCCACCCTCGGCACTCCGAGGAAACACTTTTCCCACTTGACTTTCAGTCCGGCTGCCTGGAATCTGCGGAGTACCTCTTGCAGACGGTTGCTGAACTCCTCGGCATCTGGTGCAGCAATCAAAACATCGTTGAAAAACGGTTGCACCCCGGGGATCCCTTTGATGAGAGAATCCATCAGGCTCTGAAAGACCCCCGGAGCCACACTCACCCCAAATTGCAACCGCCACACCCTAAACACTCCCCTGTGGGTCACTATGGTCTGGGCTCCCGCCATCTCAGCGTCCACTGGGAGCTGCTGGTATGCCTGGGCCAAATCCAGCTTCCCAAAAATTTTAGAACCCGCTAGTGCTGCCAAAACGTGGCTGACTACTGGAATGGGGTATGGGTTGTCTTGCAGTGCCTTGTTTATGGTGCACTTGTAATTGGCGCATATGCACACGTCCCCATTTGGCTTCACCGGGGTAACTATTGGGGTTTCCCATGTGGCATAGGAAACCAGTTCCAGCACTCCCTGGGCTGTGAGACGGTCCAGCTCTGTTTCAATTTTGGGCTTAAGAGCGAACGGAACCCGCCTGGCCTTCAGCCGTATCGGTCACACATGGGGGTCAAGGGGTAAGGATATGGGAGGGCCCTTGTAGCACCCTAGGGCCCCATCAAACACCTCTGGGAATTCCTGGCACACGTGCTCGAACCCCTGCGTTCCCAGCTGCTGCACCCCCACGATCTGAATTCCCAGCGGTTGGAACCAGGCCAGGCCCAGCAGTGTGGTGAGCTGGCAAGAATATCTAGTTTCCCCTGAAGCTCTTAAACTCCACCCTCACCGTGGCCCATCCCAGAATCTGTACGGGGTTCTTTTGGAAGTCCTGTAGTATGAAGCCAGCCGGTCGCAGCCTGGGCCGGCCACGTGGGCACAGTTTCCTTAGAGACTCCTCTGAAATTATGGAGATGGAGGAGCCCGAGTCCAGTTCCATCAGGCAGGGGCTGCCCTCAATCCTGATCGATACCTTGACCTTGTCAGGGGTATTGCTTTGCAAGTTCATTACCTGCAGGCTAGTCGAGGCGGCCAAGTAGTCCTCGGTCGAGTCTTGGTTGGTGGACTGGCATCTGCGGGTGGCCTTCGCCCAGCAAGCCGGCGTGATGTGGCCCATTTTCCCGCAGTTCCTGCAGTCCACGTTGCGATGGGGCAGTCCCGACACTCGTGTGGGTCCCCACAGCTGGCGCACTTGGTGGTTGCGGGTTTCTTGGTCGCTCGTGGCCGCTGGGTCACTCTCGGCCCCATCCCTTGTTGGCGGCATAGCTGGTGCATCTCCTCCTCCTCTGGGTGGCTCTGCGCCATCTCCTCCTGGTGGACTGCTTCTGCCCGTGGGTTGTGGAAAGCTTTAGTGGCTCTCTCAAACGTGGCAGCCTCATTGAAGGCACCTTGGAGGGTGAGCTCCTCCTTCGCGAAGAGCTTTTGTTGTAGTCTTTCGTCCCTCAGGCCCCAGGCGAAGCGGTCCCCCAGGGCCTCCTCTAGCTTGTCGAAGCTACAGTTTCCCGCAATTTGGTAGAGAACGGCCAGGTATTTGGCGGCCGTCTCTCCCACCTCTTGGTCCCTCTTGTGGAAGAGGAATCGGCAGGTGATGATTGAGGGTTGGGGTAAGAAGTGCCCTGTAAGGAGTCAGACTATCTCCTCGTACGTCTTCTCCGTGATCCTCGTGGGAACCGAGAGACCCTTGGCGATCTTGAATGTGGCCTCTTCGCAGACGCTCAGGAGCACGTCTCTCTTACGGCTGTCGTCCGTTATCATGTTTGCTCGAAGGTAGCAATCGACCCACTCCGTGTAGGTCTCCCACCTCTCCGGTTTAGCGGGGTTGAACTCTTCGAGATGACCCATCGTTCCGCCCGGGTAAGCCATGGTGGCTGCGGCGGTGGGTGCTTCCGTCTCCCTAGATGGTGTACCTTCTTCGTCTCCGGCCAGGTCCGTGAAGTCCCTCTTTGGGAGTTACCTGGCTAGAAATCCCATCCTCATCACCACTGTAATGTAGTGAGTGACGAGATGAGTTGAAGGCAACATGCTTTATTGGGTGGTACATTACGAGAGAGAGAGCATGCGGGCCGGGTCCCGCTTATATACATTCCCCGGAACTGCCCCCCAGTCTGACCAGTCCAATCCTGGCCATTTAAGCTTCCCACCACAGATCTTGGTGGGCGGGGCGTCTAGCGAGCTACATCCGGGGACCAGTGGGTTTCCCCTGGTCGTCTCTGTAGCGATTGCCATGCGGTGCATTAGCTTTCGTTTCAAGACATAACAGAACATTTTCATAAAGAATGTTTACAGCATTTGGTTAAGAAATCCATACCTTTCAATCCGTAAGCGTCTCAGCTGAGTATAACCAATCAGTAAAACACAATCATTCTAACACAGAAAACAATAGTAACAAAGCACATTGATAAATGAGCAGGCTAATGATTGTATGTCTGAACTGCACTGGTGAGATTGCCAAAATATCGTAGACGCTGTAAATATAACACTGTCCTGCAGATCTTACTTCAACTGCATCAAATACAAACCTAGAAATATGCCTTTTAGCAGCCTGCCTATTTTGCTAATGTAAGAAAAACAAATGCTAGAAGGATTTTTGATTTCAAAGCCCAAGCTATTTTTTAAAATATCTTTTATGATGCATCAATTACCACCTGTTGGCCAATAAAAGATCATCCTGTCCCATGGGCCAAATTGGAAATCTGTTAGTCCAAACAAAATTGAAAGCCTAATTAAACAACTGAAAGCAGGAAAGGCACTTGGCCCTAAAAGGCTTCTGTCTAGAATGGCAGGCTCTTCACCTTGCCACCCTCTTCTCATTAACAGATAAATTCATTATTACATCTAATGCCATAGTAGTGTCAATTTTTTTTTAAAAGGTGACCCTAAACTCGCAGAAAACTATCACACAATCAGTCAACTTTTCATCATGGGCAAACTCAATGCAAGATACTTACTAGATGAACTCCCAGTCTGGATGTCCAAGCAGACTCTCCTGGGCATAGAACAGATTTTGTTCCAGCAAATCTACCTTGGACCACTTTGCTACTCTAGCTCATTTGGTTGAGAAGTACAGTGACCCATGTGGAAAAAAGGTTATTCTCCATGTTTCTTGATCTAAAAAGAGTCTTTGATTGTATCTCTCGGAACATGTTATAGAATAAGATGGATTTGCTGGGATGGAAGTGTTTACCTTTTCTTATTCTCAAATAATTGCCAAGTTTATTACAACTTTCTTGGTAGCTTAACAATTCCTTCAAATCGGGGGGGCAGGGGCAGGGATCTATTCTGGTCCCATATCTATTTAACTGATTTATGAATGATCTAACTCACACTTTGAGAACAGTGGATGATCATTTCCCTAAGCCTGGCCTATCTCCTGTTCATCTCACCCTCAAAGGGGTCTTCCGTGCCTCCTGTCAGTGTTTGTTTCCAACGGAAAGCCTAACTTATTATTGGTAAATTTTGAGAAATACAAAATGTTGTTTTTGAGGTCTTGGAGATCTTGATTGTGTGTTAAGGGGCATTCTGTGAAACAAGTTAAGCACTTTAAATATTTATGAGTAAACTTTCAATATAGTATAATAACAGCTGGCTTGCACAGAAAAAATATGCAATTATTTTAGTATGTCTGCAGTTGCTCACTTTTTCTATGTGAAGAGTGCCCAAGAGGCTCCAGCTACCATTTGAGTCTTCAACGCCAAATTGGTATCCCAGTTATTATTTGGAATCCCCATCTGGATTAGTGCATTTAGTCATTCTGTGGAACAAATTCAGGCACTGTTTTTGCACAATATTTTGAGGTGCCCAGATTGTATACAGTACATGATCATGTGTCTGGAGACAGGTCAGAGCCTTCTAGAAACCAGAGCTCAACTCTCTACTCTGAAATTCTGGCTTCATTTCCACTTCAAGGTGGAATCCCCTAGCTATATTCAGTACATGTTGGCTGACACTTTTACAAATACCTGGATTTGCCCAATAAAGTGGAAAATTCAATCAATTGGTATTCCATTTGATTCTCTCCTCATGTTGGGGGAACATCGAGCCTTCAGACTATTCAGACAGAGGCCTTTTGACATTGAAAAGCAGAACTTCACATGCATTTCTTGGCCCCCTCCCTACCTGGAAGGGGTAGGCAGCAGGTGTTAAGGTCACCTTCTCTGCCCAGAACAGAGGTTCTGATCTGCCCGTCTGCTGAAGAGCAGCTCAGTCCTCCATGACCAAAACCCGGAAGTCAATTGGTATTCCATTTGATTCTCTCCTCATGTTGGGGGAACATCAAGCCTTCAGACTATTCAGGCCTTTTGACATTGAAAAGCAACCTCTGTATTCCTTTGCAAACAGAATGTTCTCCAATGGTGTTTGGTATCGTGCTTGAGCAGGGAGTTTTAACCTCCTATTTCTCACATTTAACTTCACCTCATATACAACAAGCTTTTAAGCTCACGAGGTTCAATGCCCTCTCTACAGGGATACTTTCTGGAAGATTCCAAAATGTCCTCTATTCTCAAAGACTCTGTGTATATAAGGTCAGAAGCCCAAAATCTGTTGCCCAGGCACTACTCTATTGTGATCTCTGTGCTGATTGCACCATTCTCTAATCCAGGGGTGTCAAACATGTGACCCAGGGGCCTAATCAGGCCCCCGGAGGGCTCCTATCAGCCCCCTGAGCAATTGGCTGTCATCTGCTTCCTTCTCCCTCTTTCTTGCTTCCTTTTGCATAACAGCTTGCTTTGCAGGGATTGCTCAATCTCACAGGAACTATAGAGTAAAACCTCTATTTTCTCTATTGGCTGAGGATCCTACCTTGGGAAAGAAGGGGGAAGGGAGAGCTTGCTTTGCCAGGCTCTCTCGATCATGCAGCAGTGCTTCTGAGCCAATCCTCTCTTTCTTCTATTGGCTGAGGCTCCTGCCCCTCCTGGTTCCCTGGAGAAGGAAGGAAAGAGCCAGAGCTTCCTTTGCCTAGTCCCCCGGATCCCATTGGAGAGATACAAAGAAAGCACCTTTAAGACCAAGTTCTAATGTTTTAAGCATGTTTTATTTTCTTTTTTTAAAAAATATTTAATTATGTTTGTCTGTGTCCTTTGTAAACTTTGTATCTCTGCTACCTAAGCTTAAATAGGAGCGCACATGGCCTGGTCTGATATGGCCCAGTTCAACAAGGTCTCATTTATGTCAGATCCGGCCCTCATAATAAATGAGTTTGACGCTCCTGCTCTAATCAGTTCAATTTTGTGTAAGTTGAAAAGGTACCCCCAAGGAAAGGCTTTTCTCATCTTCTGTTAAACAGAAGCCCTAATATTACTGGCCCAATAACTGCTATAAAAATCTGGGACTTTAAGGCAAAGCAATGTGAAGAAGAATTACCTCTTCTCTAATGTTTTAATTGCATTCTTCTTTTTTCTCCTTGATATGTTTTAATCTATACTAATAAAGGTATTACGGACTGACTGATTTCAAAGCTATCCATTCTCATTTGGAATTCTGATTTCCAGTTGAGGTATTAGTTGGAATCACACAGTGCATATCTTAAATTTCATGTCTGGAGTAAACATATCCAAAATTATTAGGAACTCATAGCACTAGTCCACCTAAAGGCACCATATAGACACACACCATATAATGGAAACTGTTTCACAGTTCTTGCTCCATCCATTTGTATCCAGCTTTGAGAATGTCATAATTATTTATATTTAGCCATAGGGGAACTGAGAACGAATTGTCCAAGAACATTATCAACACAACTCAATAGAGATCCAAACCCAGGTTCCTCAGGCCAAACCCATACATACATACATACAGGGAACGATTTTGCTGGAAGTAGCTTAGGCTGGATACCAGGGGGTAGGGATCTGGAAACCTGATGCACTAGTAGTAGGTATGTTTTTAGGAAAGCATGTACCTCCTCTGTACTCTGATTGCAAGTATACAACATATCCCAAAAACACTGTAAGTCTCCAGTGCTCTGTCCCCTAATAAGCTAACTACTGTACCAGTGTTTCAGGAACTTTTCAGTCCTTAGGTGAGTGGAGAGCTTTCATATTGTCCCTCATAGCTATTCTTGTTTTGTTTTAATACATCATTGCTAATTCAGCATGAAGTGTATCTTTCACTGAGAACTCCAAATATGGCAGCAAATGTTTGCAGCAATATGGCAGTATCGAATATGATCACCGTATTGTTGGAGTTCACTGCTACAGGAGGTGGTGGCAGCTACAAGCAAAGACAGCTTCAAGACGGGATTGGATAAACATATGGAGCAGAAGTCCATCAGCAGCTATTAGCCACAGTGTATTGATAGAACTCTCTGTCTGGGGCAGTGATGCTCTGGATTCTTGGTGCTTGCGGGGCAACAGTGGGAGGGCCTCTAGTGTCCTGGCCCCACTGATGGCACCTGCTTTTTTGTGGGGGGAGGGGTTGCCACTGTGTGACACAGAGTGCTGGACTGGATGGGCCATTGGCCTGATCCAACATGGCTTCTCGTGTTCTTATGAGCTTGAATGTACTACAACATTATATTTGTGCACCACCAGCTGACAAGGAACTTTCCCCCATGTGATGGTGAGCACATATATGCTTGAGTAGGATCATAAAAGAAAGTGTCAGCTATGAAAATGATGCAGCTCAATCCAATGACTCCCTTCAACCAAGTGTGTGGTTTTCCTCTGACAAAAGGAACCTTCTCTGATAGAGTGAGGAGAACTTGACTAGAGGTTACTCTTGTTAGAGGAAGGAAGGGAGTAACTGACACCAGACTCTTGCGTCAGCGGTATTTAAAGTTGATTATAATCTCACACTCATGAGATCATGTGGTTGTCTGTGTCTTTTAAAAAGTTTATATCTCTGCTTACAATGGTAAGAAATCCATCCTTGTATCAGTCAATCACAATTTCATTTCAAAGGTATATTCCATTAGGAATGTGGAGCAGCTCCTTTGTCAGCAAAAGTGATGTGCATTAACAACCTCAATGCTAGTTTTCCCCCCCTTTCTTTCAAAAGCACAGGCTCAGGCAACTCCTACATGTCTCCACTGAAATCTTCTTGTTTACTGTTTAAGAACTTGAACCAGACCTTTAATAGTCTCAAATCCACATTCTTGCTTATGCAACAGCAATCCTGTCAGCCATCAAGAGTAGGAGCTCCAACTACAGCTGACAGTTCTGGAAGCCATTTGAGAGTTAAAAGGTGGTTTTAATCTTGCCCACTTCATGCAATCACTTTGTGTTCCAATCCAAATAACAAGTGAAATAGAAGTTTGTTGTAAAAAGTGCAGTTTGAACATTGTTCCTTGTTTCTGAAGGAGGCCCCTTCACAATGGATGAATGGATTTCTGCATTCAAAGATACCTGGACCTGAAACTTTACCTAACAACAGTCAAGTTCTAGTTAGCTGCTTGACAGTTAAAGACCATTTTTTAAGAAATGCTTGGAACATTTTAGAAATCTTTAAACATTTTACTGATTTGCAGCTTTTATAGCTATATTCTCAAGGAATGTGGAATAGTATAGTATATGGCCCTATCTCATCAGATCTTGCAAGCTAAACAGGGTTGGTACTTGGCTGGGAGAACACCATGGAAGACTTTTCATAGGAACATGATGGCAAACCACCTCCTCTTTTCATTTGCCTTGAATGTCCTAAGGGATCACTATGCATCTGCTGTGACTTGATGGCACTTTATATAGACACATAATATACACAAATTTTAAAACAAGGTTTTCAAAATAATTACCCCAAGCAGAAGTCATATCGGTTATGCCATAAACAGGTAAATAGGAACATTAATGAAGACTGTCCAATCAAATGAAAGAATAAACAAACTCCAATTCTGAAATGTTACTGTGACGGACTGCACTTTTAAAAGTTTAGAAGGAACTTCCAGGTTCCGGATTTCGAGCTCAGTGGGGTGCGCAGACCTCACTCTATGACCCCCCGAACCGGGCAGTGGGGGGAGGTGCCACAGCTGTGGTATCTCGAGGAAGATCCTGGAGGGGTCTTTTGATGGCAAGGGGCTCTACAGGAGCCAGGGAAGCAGCAGCCCTATTTCTCTGGTCTGCCCCGATGCCCCACTGTGCGGTCGCAATGATGGAAGTAAGAGATGAATGCCCGACTGCTTTTCTTCCTTAACAAGCTTTTACTATATCATATTTCTACTTTAATCACCAAAATGCTATCGTGCAAGTAAGTTTTTCTTTTTACTACTACTAATTAATGGATCTTCTGTCATAACACCAATTTGGACTGTTCAAAAAAAGGGAAAGTGGAGGATATTCCCCCCCCTTTTCCCTCAAGGAAGGCTTCAAAAAGACAAAGAACAAACTTAAGAATTTCTTATAACTCAAATTGGACTGAACATGGACATTTGAATGGATTTGGCTTACAATTAACAAAGTTATAATGAGAGCATTATTTTATTTTAATATGGTCTGAACAAAAATCTGCTATATTTTTAAAGAGAAATGCTTTTGACATCTGATCGGAATTGAAATAATTATAACCAAATTGTAAGAGGAAAGCTTATGGCAGGAGGAGATTGAGAAAGATAGACTATCTGGGGCTTTGAGTTGATTTTTTAACTTTGATCATCAGACTGAGTTACATTGCGGAGGAAATGGCAATTCAACCTGAAGCACTTTATTAAAAAAAATATTATGATTGCCATATCCTTCTTAAAGCAGGAAATCTGTCTGCTAGCTGAGTTAATACAGGACAAGATGAAATCTTTATTTTAAAACACAGCAGAACTGAAAATCTACACGAGCGGAATGACAAAGGGACCTCAGTAATGTCTACGGAGATGAGAGTGGCGGAGAGTCAAGTACTGGCTGCTTTGGCATTCACCCTTATCTGAGAGCTGTTTAGCACAGACAGGAGTAATGCGGCAAGAAAGTTTGGGAACTAGGCAAAGACACCCATTCAGGCCACGGAAGGGGATAGATCTTCTGGAGCAGGGGTGGCCAAACTGCTGCTTAGGAGCCACATGTGGCTCTTCCACACATAAGAACATAAGAGAAGCCATGTTGGATCAGGCCAAAGGCCCATCCAGTCCAACACTCTGTGTCACACAGTGTCCAATATATGTGTATATATATATATATACACACACAAACACACATATATAAAAGCTGGCTATGACGATGGTGTCTACATCTGCTATCGCACTGATGGCAGCCTGTTCAACCTGAGGTGACTAAAGGCTCACTCCAAGACAATGGAAAAACTTATCTGAGAGCTACTGTTTGCTGATGATGCTGCACTCGTCTCCCACTTGGTATCAGCTCTGCAGCATATGACGTCCTGCTTTGCAGCGGCCGCCAAGCTATTCAGCCTAGAAGTTAGTCTGAAGAAGACAGAAGTTCTCCACCAGCCTGCACCCCAGGAAGATTATCACCCTCCCTGCATCACTGTGGGTGAATCAGTTCTGAAGACAGTTCAGCAGTTCAGCTACCTGGGGTGCATCATCTCCTCAGATGCCAAGATCGACAAGGAGATTGACAACAGGCTGGCAAAGGCAAACCATGCATTTGGCCGACTGCACAAAAGAGTGTGGAGCAACAAGCATCTGAAAAAAGGCACAAAGATCAATGTTTACAAAGCGGTTGTGATGACAACCCTCATCTACGGCTCCGAATCATGGGTTTTATACCGTCATCACCTGCGACTCCTTGAGCGCTTTCATCAGCGCTGCCTTCGCACCATCCTCAACATCCACTGGAGTGACTTTGTGACCAACACTGAAGTCCTCAAGAGGGCGGAGGTTACAAGCATCGAGGCACTGCTGTTGAAGACGCAGCTGCGCTGGGCAGGGCATATTTCTAGGATGGAAAACCACCGCCTTCCCAAGATTGCTCTGTATAGCGAACTTTCCACCGGCCATCGAAATAGAGGGGCACCAAAGAAGAGGTACAAGGACTCCTTGAAGAAATCTCTTGGCACCTGTCGCATCAACCATCACCAGTGGTCTGACCTAGCCTCAGATCGCAAAGCATAGAGGCATACCATCTACCAGGCTGTCTCTTCCTTTGAGAACGCACGCATAGCTGGTCTTGAGGACAAAAGGAGATTGAGGAAGAATCGCACTGCTACAGCACCAACCCCAAATCAGACTTTTCCCTGCAGCCACTGTGGCCGGATCTGCCTGTCCCGCATTGGTCTTGTCAGCCACCAGCGAGCCTGCAGCAGACGTGGACTACTGCACCCTTCTTAAATCTTCGTTCGCGAAGTCAAGCCGAGAGAGAAAAAAATAGAGAAATACTTGTAGCTATACTTGTAGCCTGGCTCTTAAAGATGGCTATACTTGTAGCCACCACCTCCTGTGGCACCACACATATTGTGTGGTGCTCGAAGCCCCCTCAACCCTGTTAGCCAGCTTGAAGAAGGCATTTGTCTCTTTAAATCACTTCTCCAATGAAGCCAGCTGGCAGTTTGGAGAATGCATTTAAAGTTAAAGTTTTTTTATTTCCATCTCTTCCTCCCTCCCCCATTTATTTGCCTTCCTTCCGGCTCTCATACATTTGATGTTCCATGTCTTGCGGTTCTCAAACATCCGTCATCTAGTCTATGTGGCTTTTACATTAAGCAAGTTTGGCCATCCCTGTTCTAGAGAGACAAGAAAATTCTCTACCCAGTCAAACAGGAAGTTAGCTCTGAAGAGTGCAGAGAACCCTGATCTGGTGTGGTCAGTTAAAAATTCAAGACAAGTACTGGTGTTTCAAGAGAAGGAGTTTGGATACTCGAAAGACTGTATCAGTCTTCTGGAAATTAAAAAGGTAAAGGTAGTCCCCTGTGCAAGCACCAGTCGTTTTCGACTCTGGGGTGATGTTGCTTTCACATTTTCACAGCAGACTTTTTTTACGAGGTGGTTTGCCATTGCCTTCCCCAGTCATCTACACTTTCCTCCCAGCAAGCTGGATACTCATATTATCAACCTCGGAAGGATGGAAGGCTGAGTCAACCTGGAGCTAGCCGCCCTGAGCCCGCCTCGGTGAGGTAGGGCGGGATATAAATCGAATAAAATAAATAAATAAATAAATATGTGAACCAGCTTCCACTGGGATCGAGCTCAGATCATGAGCGGAGGGCTCCAACTGCTGTACTGCAGCTTTACCACTCTGCGCCATGGGGCTCTTTTCTGGAAATTAAACGAGTACAAAAAAAGTGTCTCTCAACTCAGCCAATCTTTGCACCTTGCACTGTCAAAAGTCAAGCTAGTGTAAGTTAACTACTGCAAAAATTGTGAGATATATGTGCACATCCACTGCGCCAGTTTATTCTTGGGCTCCAATGGAGCCCAGAGATTTAGGATCAATCCTATCCTTGCCTGGTGGGTATGAGTAAGAATGTTCCACAAATCGTTTTTATCTTAAACATTTCACTAGCCATTTGCTATATGGAATTCTACAGTTGATGCTGCAGTTTCTTATGGAATATAACAGAGAAGAAATTTCCAT